>NW_028259134.1:22829339-23175259 GCF_977971745.1 Zootermopsis nevadensis
TTGTTAATGCCAAGTATTCGCGGCTTTTCTATAAATTATACGTTGCCATGGAAACATGCTAACGTAAGGTTTCTCTAAATAAAACCCAGAATCGGAATAGTTTTGTGTTGAAGTCTGAAATAGCGTTCACTGTCTTTGGTTAATTAACTTCGGTATGTGAAGTTGATGGTTTGTGCAGACAGCGAGTCTAGTTCACAGATGGCGTTGCGTAAGGTGGCCTAATCCAGAAACACGCTTTAAAAGGGACCTCGTTGCTACAAGCAACCGAAAATCACGTAACAGGCATGTTGATTGTGAATTCTTCTGTTGGGAATACTAATTTATCTTCAAAATGCATCTCCCTGTCCACTGTAAACGTTTGTCCAAAACTACGTCCTTCAATTTTTTTTCTTCCAATAAACAAATATAAATATAAAGCGTAGCATCATTAAACTAAACATTACGATAATTAAAATGTTGACGTAACAAGTGTTCTAAGAAGGTTTTCGATATAAAGTGTTAACAGACGACCTAAAGGAGGAAAAATCGAGCAAGAAGGCTTTTTAACATCTCTTCAGATAATGATAACATTAAGGAAAAAGAAGATTTCTGATGCATAATGTTACAATGGTTTCAATAAATACGAAGAAACGAATACAAATTAACTTTATCGTGTCCGGCGTGTTAGTATGACAAATCGTGTGCCTCGAATAAATGTTTATGATATTTTTTTGCTTTAAGTAAGGTTCACTGTACTTAATAACGCTGTCCAAAACCTCGAGTATCGTTAATCTCTCACCAGATATCGCTTCTCTGTTCACTGTTCTCGACATTTATTTCCATCTTGCGTCTTGCAAATAGGTCTGTATTAATTGAGGGCTATTAATTACCCTTCCTTTCCCTGAGACCACTCTGTACAGCAACACATTATGAACCTTATCGACTGAAGTATTGCTCTATTTCCACGAGGGACTTCCCCTCTGTGTTTGGAACTTTCCAGTAGATGAAGAAACAGCCTAGGACATTGACAGCGGTGAATATCAGGAAGGATCCGTACATCTGAAGGCTTTGCTCCATGTCCAGGTAAACCTTGGAAGCAGCAAAGAGAAATACGTAGCACATGGCGGCTGAAAATCCGCTGGAGATACCACGTGTCCTGCAACACGTGCATTGCACTATATACCAATCTTGCAGTAAGTTACATGAACCACAAATTGACCAAATTTAGCAGATTCGCAATGCTGATCTTATTTCAGAGCTTTCTCTCGTCTGTCATTTTAAAATTTAAACATATTTAAAAACAGACATCGGGAGGTCGCTGTTAGATTCTGCTGGAAAGAGTTTGAGATTATCTCCTTGCAGTGTTGCCAACTGAGTAGATCGTGAGATATTACCTTATGGCGGAAACAGACAGGTTCCGAAACGTCGTTTGTTTTAAAATAATCTTAAATTTCAAAACAATAGACAAAGAAAAATTTCCAGAAAGTTATTTCACTTTAAAATAGCATTGATAGCACACACTAAATTCCAAACTTTCCTCGAACAAGAAAAACACAAGAAGTGCCTACCTGAAGGGAAATAGTTCACTTAGCCAGTTCCAGGGGATGTAGAAATACAGGCTGTTAAAGAACGCCAACACGATGACCATCGTGAGAGGAATCCAGGGCATCGCCTGCACAGTAGCGACATCTGGCACCAGCACCACGTAACTATAGATAGCAATGATAAGGCAGCACACTGCACTGCCGGCTAAGGCCGTGAGCGCCAACTTCTTCTTTCCTGCCCAGTTTACAAGAACGAAGAGAGTAACTCCTCCAGCGACGCTGGCCACACCCGACCCTACCTGCATCAAACACACACCAGACTAGCTATGACCTCTGTTAAGCCATCAAATAATTTAACTGTATGCGATCGCTGGCCTTGTAATCCTGGGGGTCTCGGGTTCGATTCCCGGCGGTGCCCGAATTTATAACTTGTGTTGGGCAAGGCCGTGGTCTAGGCAACACGGAGTTTTCCTCCGTGGCATCCCAACAATTACTCCATTCACACACAGAAGAAGGCAATGGCAAACCACTTCTGGATCATCTGCCAAGAACGTATATGAACAGGTCCCAGTCCGAGAAAAGGATGGAAGGATCCTGTTCATATGGACCTGTCGTCAGACAGAACACTAAATAAATAAAAATGCGATTGTAGGGTCGATCGTGTTCATCCCTGAAGATGGAAGCGCGACGTTTATCCGATACGTCGGTGACCTCCTACAAGACTATACTTTCTCACAACACACAGTTCCAATATCGACATAGTCATGATATGAATAACGTAAACAAAATATTAATGAGAAAGAGACAACATGAAAGACCAAAGAGTGGATGGGGACATATTTAAATCTGGCTCAGATAAGATGTAAGGATTTAAAGTATATAAAACTTTCCAGTATATTGTGCAATTGAAGGCTGTTATGACGACGTTAATGGACATCCTGGTTTGACAAAAGGCGAGGCATTTGTTAGCCAGCTGAGAAACTGCAAGCGTCTCTAGTTTTTGGTTACCGTTGCCCACGAGGAAACCTCTCCAACGCCGAATTCCTGGAATACGTGCACCAGGTATGGCTTGATGGACGACAGTCCTCCCCAGTGCAGCAAAAAGAAGGAGGGGTTAACGACCATCAGCGGGCGCAGCGTCTGAGGTTTCAGAATCTCCTTCCACCTTTCGAGGCCGCAGTGATCTCCGCCATCTTCGTCACTTCAACACAAATCACACAATCATAATGGGGGTCGGTAATGCAGCCACCTTCGTTGTCTTCCACTTCTATTCGCCTTTCAGACCAAATAGACTCTGTTTCAAATTGTTAATGCTGTTCATATTCGTGATATAGCAACTAATTTGTTATCTTAGCACCACTGATTTTAATTTATGCCCAATAATATAAATTTCTTGACGAAATATAACGAAAACTTGTAAGGAGAATCCTTCTTGAGAAGCTGATAGTGGTACATCAGAAACTATGCGTCTTTTATCGTATAAGAAGGCGTATTCATTACCAGATTCACAAGAATCACGCGTCTAATGGTTCAATTAGGTGTTTAGTTGCTAACCTAACCTAACCTAACTTAACCTAACCTAACCTAACCTAACCTAACTTAACCTAACCTAACCTAACTTAACCTAATCTAACCTAACCTAACCTAACTTAACCTAACCTAACCCAACCAAACTAACCTAACCTAACCAAACTAACCTAACCTAACCTAACCTAACCTAACTTAACCTAACCTAACCTTTCAAAGTTGTACTTACTGCAGCTCGTCCTGAGAATCTGGCACTGCGATTTTCCTGTGATGTACGTCGTCCTTGGCCGAAGCATCGGGTTCGAAACCCTTGTTCTCGTAACTTGAGTCCACTGTGGGGTCTGATATCTCTTCAGTTCTGGTCTGAATCAGATGTTGAGACCGGGGGAAAAAGTTTCACGACCACAATTATTAGTGAAAAACATATTTTTCATCTAACAGCGGATTTTTTCCAGTGTCAAATGACTAAATAGATCCGGATTTTTAAAGTAGATTAACAAGATTTTTTTAAAATTATTTGTTGTAAATAAGATATGAATTTATTTAACCATATCAATGCTAAAAACGAGTTATCTAGTTTAGAGACTCTTTTCTAGTCTATGAATTATTTAACACTGCCAGTGTAAATAAAACTTTTAATGCTGTGTTATAAATTAATTCTAGAATGATTGTTTGTGGCACAAAAAACATATTAATTTTTTTTTTTTTACAAATTTTACAAATAAGCCTACACATTGATGTCTTATGTAATAATTAATTTTCTGAATCATCAATTTTATTTTTTATCGCCTTTCGTTTTCCACCAAAGATGAGAATTTTTTTTTTTTGAAAATTCCCGAAACGTCTTGTAAAACAAATATACCTTGCTGAACAGTGCCGAAAGTAATACAGGTAAATTAAACCTACTCTGTCACATGCCTTTATAGACTCACAGGCGGTACGTACAGTTTATAAAGAGTCTGGTTACCTGGTTATTCACCACAGTGGAGCCAACTTTGTCGACGGGGAAATTTGTCTTGTTCACGGCATTACTGTACACTACGAGCTGGTTGAACTCTTCCCTGACATCGTCAGGCGTCGTCCAGCCACGTAGCCAACACAGGGAACGCAGTGCGTCATCGTACCGACCACGTGACAGCAGCCATATTGGAGTCTCCGGCATCTATCGGGCATTCAAGGAAACACCTGGATCTTATTGTTCTCTTGTTCAGTAAACGTGTATTATGCATGCAGGTTATTCGACGTCTTACCAACACCACGTAACAGATGGTGAAAATTGGCAACGCTGCGTTAATACCGGCCACACTTCTCCAGTCTGTGATGTTGCCCATGAGAAAAACCACGAAAACGCTGACCTGGCACGTTACACCTGTAGAAAATTATAATCATAGTCAGTAAGATCAACCAAATGTATAAATTTATAATCAGGCATTCATAAGTATTGAGTTTAATCACGGCGTAAAACTATCTCTGAAACAAAAAATTATTACGATTCGCGTACATAACCTCAAAAGCTCCATATGTAAATGTATTTGCAAACAATTATGTTTATAACATATTCTGGTACTTGATATTACATGATCAGCGCTGAACGCTTATAAGTTAGCACCCCTGCTTTCGATTATGGATGACCCGGAGTTCAAATATCGACACAGAAGATTGTGAATCCGGACTGAGAGTTATCGAGGTATTCCGTAGTCCCTTTAACGAATTGCAAATATCGATTTATTTCCGAACTGTAATTTGTTTGTGTGGGACACAAACAGTTACATAAGAAAAGTCATAACGCATGTTTTCACCCTGAGAAATTACTGTTTTCAGGGTGTTATTTTCAAACCTGGGAATGAGGTTATGGTGGCCCTAAGGTGAGGTTGGCAAGTCTCGCCCAGGTACGTCATAATCGGTGCCTCCATGAAACCGATCCCCATCCCAAGGATGATATTAGCGGTAAACAGCATGGTAATTGAGCTCGAAAAGCAGTACAGCAGCCAGCCCAATAAGAAGGGGATATTTACGAGGATCATGGACCACTTGCGACCGAAAAACTCCACGATGAACCCTGACATCAGGCTGCCTATAGGCTGGCAGATAAATGCGATGCTTCCTGCAACAGAAGACGCGTAGTAAGTTGGATCACCCTGTATAGTTTTTTTTAGTGTTCTGTCTGACGACAGGTCCATATGAACAGGATCCTTCCATCCTTTTCTCGGACTGGGACCTGTTCATATACGTTCTTGGCAGATGATCCAGAAGTGGTTTGCCATTGCCTTCTTCTGTGTGTGAATGGAGTAATTGTTGGGATGCCACGGAGGAAAACTCCGTGTTGCCTAGACCACGGCCTTGCCCAACACAAGTTATAAATTCGGGCACCGCCGGGAATCGAACCCGAGACCCCCCAGGATTACAAGGCCAGCGTTCTAACCGCTAGACCACCGTGGCTCAGTGACAGATCACTCTGTATAATATCTTACCGAGCCATGAAGCTTCATTCTCGTTGATACTGAGGTCATTCTCGGCGTTGAGCGTCGCGGCGATGAGGACTGTGGTAAAAGCAATAGCCATGCAGAGATCGAGTATCAGTAGGTTCGCAGCCACGTTTGCCAGAATCTACAGAAACACGAAGACTCTTGAGAAGTGATGACGTCATAGCAGCCCAACTGGGACATTAAAGTTTTTCCCCTGGTTCTGAAATACAGGGCGACCTTCCACTAATGCTATTTTGCGCTTAGATTTTCAGTTCATGAATGATTGTGGGGCCAGTTAATGTTTTCCAATTTAAAAAAAAAAAAAACGGAATCTACAGATAGAATTTGACAAAGCGCCTAATTATCAAATATCCTTGAAGTCAATCACGTGCCCATGCATCGGAACCCACAATTATGTTATCTTGGGAAATTCTCATTTCTCATGTGTCCTCGACACTTGATATTTTTGTTGTGGACACTTTGTTTCGTAGATACTAAATCGCATTAAAGTCACCAGAATGCACTCAGGCAAAAATTGCATACATAAGTACTTAGTAAAATAATAAAAAAAATAAGTAAAACGTATAAATTAAAATCTGCAGTTTAAAGACTTGCACAGATTAAATATTTGATTTAAGGTTCTGTCAGCAATATCCACGCAAATTGCAGGTGTTTGAGAATAAAGTGTTGAGGTTCACACTTGAGCCTAATTAAGATACAGTACCAGAAGACCAGAAAAAAAAATTACATAATCAGAAGTTTCATGGTCTGTACTCAACAAGTCTTATTATGATAATACAATTAAGGACGATGACATTAGCGGGGCATGTAGGTAGCACGGATAAGTGGAGATTTTTTTTTTTTTTTGAAAATTCCGAAGAGAAGATTTCACTCGGAAGACTTACGTACAGATATGAGATAATATTAAAAATAATATTATGAAAATAGATTTGGAGGATATGTACTGGATTAATCCGAGTGTACGGCTTTTGTAAACACGGTAATGAACCTTTGGTTTCCATAAAACACGACGAGTTTTCTGACTGTCTGAGCGACTGTTAGCTTCTCAAGCGGCACTCCGTTTCATTCCATGGATTTGGTCGGTTTATTGATGCTAAGTGTTCCAACAGAAAAAGAGAGACGCTGAGCTAACCTGTGGCAGTTTGAGCCTGAAGCTGCCAGGTGCAGCTGAACCGTGAGTGCTGGATCCCAGCTCAAACTGCTGCTTCCTGAAAATGAGATGAAATGAATTCGATCCTCTAACCATGTTGGTTTTCTGGGTTTAAGATATCAGTGCTTCTGACAAACCTTTACTCGACAACTTTACTGAGGAAACCCTGGTAACTATCTTTAAAACAATAGACGGCGTTATAATAAAATTTTTCCACATTTCACATTTTCACCCCCGTGGAAACCTCAAACCTCACATCTTGAGGTTCGTTCTTCAGTTCTCCTCTGCAGTATTTTTCACTTCTCCCCCCTCCCCCAAGCGCGTACATGGCGTTTAGCTTTACTTTTTAATACACCGTCATAAGGCAGCAATTTTTCTTTGAAATGTTTTGAGCTCTGATATCCATCCGCGTAACGAGCACATTCATTTTTGATCGCACGAGGCTTCCTTTTTTTTTTTAAAATTGACGTGTGTTGCATGTTTCGAAACTCCGGTAACTTCCCGGTCAAACCAGTTTTTACGTATTCCTCGTCCTATTAGACCTAACAATTACATAATTTTGCAATAGCAAAAAAAACCCAACATAAAAGTCTGTATTTCCAAGTGTGCAGATGCAAATATGAAGACAAGGCCGAATGCATTACAACTGAGAACTCTGGTTCTCGTCAGTGTCCTATGGAGGACACGGCTGTTTAGTTCCGCTAGAATGAATAATTTTGTCGGCAGTTAATACGACCATTATGAATTTCATTAAACCATTTCTGGTAAATGAAACCGTGGAAACCCTGGTCATTACGCGCATCGAAGCATTCGACGTCCGAGATTTCGTTATAATTTTGATAATGACAGACGAAAATAACTTTTGGTCACACTAAATACGGAGAAAACAGGTTCCCATATCCTTATCTGACTTTACGTAATCATTGAAAAGTAAATGTTCAAAATTCTTATTCTTATTTTATTTTTGCGTCGGTGTCACATGTTGGCCTTCGGCTACTGGTCACTAATTGCGAACCATTTTGGAAACCGGTTTTTTAATGCCCAATAAAACTAACTTGGACTGTCCACAAAAAAATGAACTTATCTTTCCAAATAGTTTTTTTTTATTTATCTAAAATACATTAAACACATATGGACAGACCGAGCTACGTTATTTTAATTTTCCACCCACACGCACGACCTACATTTTGAAATAAATAATTTTTCGATGTTTCGACGTTTATTAAATGTCATCATTATAATGCATTTACACATATAAGTGTGCTTTTATGTTTATCAAATCTAAAAGTTCGTGACGATGGTGAGTCATTTGAATAAAAAGTTGTCAGTGGAACGACGGTTCCGGAGAATTTGACGTAAATACGTCTATACGGAAAGGAAGTTTATATATTGACTTTATTCTAAATATTTCCTTTATACATGCTTTAAAATTGAGTAAACTTTGATAAAGACATTGCTTATTTAACTTGAATTAGTTATGCTTAAGATGGATCTGTGGTAGCTGAATGTAATGTAATGTAATGTAAAGTAATGTAATGTAAGGTAACTATGTAGGTAACCATTGTTGTTTATTTGTTGATAAACAGATGACGTTTCCAAGGTAACATAACAATGAAGTTACACTTTTTCGTTTCCCTTTTTCGTTACACTTTTTCGTAACACATTTTTGCCGAATGACACTGACCCTAAAATATAGACGTATTTACGTCAAAAATTTCCTTGGATATTTTCTATCGTCTAAAAAATAATAAAATATAAAACGACGTTTCGGAGATGAAGCCCCATCTCCGAAACGTCTCTTTCTATTTATTATTTCTTAGACGATAGAAAATATCCAAGGATTTTTTTATTCAGATGCGTTAATGTTACTTTGTAATCTATGATAAAAATAATTAACACAAAATATCAACAGCCACGTATTACCTGTAAGTACACAAATTCTTAAATTGTCAAAATATGTCCATACAACCTGAAATTTTCAAGTCACATAATCTCAAATATGATCTTATATCGAGGTCTTAATACCTGCATATAGTAGGCCTTCTTTAATAGCGTTACCATGGCAACGATGCATTTTATGTGATGTGTTTGCAGTGCGTGGAATATCAGTGATCCACGGATGTCAAAAGACTTATTATTTATAAGATAGTGTAGTTGCGTCATATTGTGACTTATTAAATTAAAATTAAATTATTTGGTTATTCCGTCAAATCACAATGTATTTAAAATAAGATAATTAAAATAATTAAAATATCATTCTGTGTTCCATATCGATTATTCGATATGGAACACAGAATATTTTAATTATTTTAATTATCTTATTTTAAATACATTGTGATTTGACGGAATAAACAAATAATTTAATTTTAATGACTTATTATTTATAATTTGTTTAAATGTTAGTCGGTTTAACCTGACTAATATCTGCTCTCCACCCCTTGGAGCTCATATATAGATCTGTCTATGGAATTTACCAAAACAAAAAATTCACATTTTCTGTAACGTATAATTTTTATACTAAAGTACAGATTTGTATAATTATTATTCTGTGTGTGATGGTTTTCTTGATTGATGGATTTATTTTTGTAAACTTTGCTATATTTTATATTTAATGTTCCAGTAGTATTTTGATACCCTGAGCTCCAATATTCTGATTAGCGGTGTTGTCATTAAACTAACCCCCTCTGTTAGCTAGGGTTTGCTGAAGCTACGAGCAATATCCAGATCCTGAACTATTTTCGATAAAATCCATCCACTTGGTCCCATCCTAAGCTGGTTTATGCCACCTCAAAACTTTACACAATGATTCTCTAACATCAGCATTAGTATCATGTGTCCATATATAGTGTATTATCATTCTGTATACTTACGCCATATTTTTAATCTTTTTTTGTATCAGCTCCGGACGGACGAATTATCGTGACTACCACCACGACTCACGAAGACCAACTGACGTTGAAGTTCACCATCGGTAACGTAAGAGCGTTGTCGTTCAAGGCTGAAACACGCACTCCCCGCAAATCATTGTGTACCTGGCCAGTGTGTGTTTTCTCCACATACACCAATCCCTGTTTAAATGATTAAAATTCCAAATGTCACGTTCCGGAAATGCGGCGTTCGTAATTTGGCCTATCGTAACAGACGTTTCGTAATTTGTGAATAAATTCTTTCCGAAAGCTGCCCACTTCATCATGTTCACCACCACCGGAACCTGAAATCTGTCATGTGTCTATATCTTTACAGACAATTCATTTTCATTGTAATACTTTCATGCCATAAAAAACGCGATTATATATTTCCGCCACTGAATTAAATTATCGAACGAACATAATTATTCGATTTTTAATCGTCTGATAAAAACAGTGATTGGTAATATCGAATGGTACGTCCTATCGATAGTTATAACAACAGAATTCGTCAGTTCTTATTCGGAATGACAACAATTAAACGACAGGAAATCTAATGACGATGCCATGAACAAATAATGTTTTCCCTACTGCTACTGGTTTGGGCTACGAAGGTTCCCAGGCAGTGCCCGCTCGTCCTTCTTGTATGAATAGGTTTGGTGAGGGCAAGAGATTTAGGAGACAGGATGGGATAAGAAATGGAGTAGGGGAGGGTTGATCAGGGTCTTTGCGTTAATTTTGAATTTTAATATTGGCCTTGGGGGTGGCGTTTGCAAAACGATTTGCGTTAATTTGGTGGGGGGTTACTATAGAAATGAATTTTGATGCTGACACTGGGGGGGGGGGGGCGCTGCTTGGGAGAGCTCCTCCAAATAATATATAAGAATTCAGTCCGTACCGCGAAGAAAACACGACACTTTACCATTAAAACATCAACTGATTAACGCTGATTAAAGAAATAATCGCTGTTTATAGTGAGAATTATTGTTCGTCTAAATAATATTTAAGAATTGAGTCCGTACCGCGAAGAAAACACTACACTTCATCATTGCAAAGATCAACTGGTTAACCTTGTTTAAGGAAATAATACGACTAAAACGCTAATTAACCTTTGGAGCCGAAGCTCTTTCAAATGAAACTTAAGAATTCAGTCCGTACCGCGAAGAAAACACTACACTTCATCATTACAAAGATCAACTGGTTAACCTTGTTTAAGGAAATAATACGACTAAAACGCTAATTAACCTTTGGAGCCGAAGCTCTTTCAAATGAAACTTAAGAATTCAGTCCGTACCGCGAAGAAAACACTACACTTCACCATTGCAAAGATCAACTGGTTAACCTTGTTTAAGAAAATAATACGACTAAAACGCTAATTAACCTTTGGAGCCGAAGTTCTTTCAAATGAAACTTAAGAATTCAGTCCGTACCGCGAAGAAAACACTACACTTCACCATTACAAAGATCAACTGGTTAACCTTGTTTAAGGAAATAATACGACTAAAATGCTAATTAACCTTTGGAGCCGAAGCTCTTTCAAATGAAACTGAAGAATTCAGTCCGTACCGCGAAGAAAACACTACACTTCACCATTACAAAGATCAACTGGTTAACCTTGTTTAAGGAAATAATCGGCTCATTACACATTCAACTACAGAAGTAATCGTGACAGGTCGTCCGTGGAAGCTTGGGTTACGTGACGACCTCATTTCAACTTAACCAAGTAACGTCAAATGGTAGTATTACAAAATATGAAGATGTCAGCCTTCTGGGATACTGAGCCTTCTCGCATTAATTGACTGACGTTTCAGAGGTGATGGTGGAGCTAGTACGCAACTCTGAAACGTCTATCAGCTTCCGCAAATTGTTAAAGAAGTAGGTTTCAACTTTGTCAAAACGATCGAATTACGATATAATTTCAGAGAGAGGAGAATACTTCAAATATAATGTCTGGTATACGACGCGGTTAGAACGCTGGCCTTGTAATCCTGGGGTCTCGGGTTCGATTCCCGGCGGTGCCCGAATTTATAACTTGTGTTGGGCAAGGCCGTGGTCTAGGCAACACGGAGTTTTCCTCCGTGGCACCCCAACAATTACTCCATTCACACACAGAAGAAGGCAATGGCAAACCACTTCTGGATCATCTGCCAAGAACGTATATGAACAGGTCCCAGTCCGAGAAGAGAAAAGGATGGAAGGATCCTGTTCATATGGACCTGTCGTCAGACAGAACACTAAATAAATATAAAATAATTACTACTCTTACCAAACCGAAAATAATGCCTGCCGAAATTGATGTATTCACATCTGCAGACACAGGGCCATTTATAACTGCTACAGAACACTGTTTTGCAAATGAGACTCCTTCTGACGTTTGTGCTGACAACAATGTAGATAAATTAAAGTCATTGTCGCGTACATAAAAGACAATATTTTAACAATGCAAATGACAAGTAATTTGTGATTGAAATACTTGCAATTACTAACGTTCTCAGTTCATACGTCAACAATGGTATTTCTGCTGTTAAAGAATTTGCATTGTCTAACTCCTGACAGCGCTGTGTTTCACCGAAACTGTGTAATAAATTATTCATTTCCTGATCTGGTTGATCGATCGGGTTTATTATTGAAATTATCTGGGACGCTGATGTCTATAATTACTTAAGGAGGTTTTCCTTTCACACGCGTTGAGCATTTCATGCAGATTTATCGACATGTCTGAATTAATAAACATCGCTGTGACTATACAAGATGACGCGAAGGTCACTTCAGTTGTCTGTCAACAATGGAAGTACAACAATGTCTTGTCCAAAAGTGGAAAGAGTGTTCTGTTGTATACACACCCGGGAGACGGTGATATTAGAGGTTATCACTGTTATGTGGATGTATTATAACAAAAATTATTTAATTAAATCTAAACAGTAATTGTTACACAAAAGATTATAATGCCCCTAAACCTAATTAATACAAATATAAATCTCATTACCTAAGTCTAAACAGAACCAGTACCTAGTTCAGATATGTTACAGTTCTTATTCTGAAGTTACTCAATGACTTTCTTACTTAGTGAATCAATGACAGTGAAACAAAAAATACCCACAAACGCCGACTATGATACACAACATGCTTGGTTAATATCAGACTCTTTTTATACTAATTCAAAGTAGTTAAAGTGTCTGTTGGAATCTAAAACCTTGGTCTCAGACTGATGAAATAATCTGGTGACTTAATCCTTTCATCCGAGGTTATATCAGTAATCCTCCTGTCTCGAGTATGCATAATGTGTAACAATGCGTAGATTACAGTTGTAATCCTTGAATCGTCGCTAGCGGCGACGTATCACGACGAAAACGAAGTACACATGTGACATTCATTACGTAAGTACTTTCGTATTGCGAGCGTTACCTTGGTCTCGTAAATTAGAGAATGGAACCACGAAGGTTTCCTCCGAGGTTGTTGGGAGGACGGCCGACTCCGTCGAAGAGGTTCATTGCTGTATGCGTCCAACTGTTGGCTTTCATTGTCCGAGATCAGCTGAGGCAAGTCTGATGAGATAACATGGTCCAGTAAACTTCGAGTATCTATCTATCTGTAACTGGTAGTAATATAAAGGTTTCCCGAAAAATATTGGCAACTGATGTCCTCTTGGAGGATTCCTGCTCCAATCTCCACTGATTGTCGTTCCATTAATTTTAAGCTGTATGAGCAAAAGGTATTTTTTTTATTTTTGATATATATATATATATAAATTTTCACGTAAAATAGATTTTCCTCAGAAGTTATGAGAGAATTTATCTCGTCCGTTCCAGCTACTCGTCTCGACGACTACTGCGTAATCTCAGACTCTTTTTATACTAATTCAAATTAGTTAAATTGTCCGGGGGCGGGGGGGGAGTGAAATCTTTAAACCTTGGTCTCTGATTGGTAAAATAATCTGGTGACCTAATCCTTTCACCCGAGGTAACATAAGTAATTCTCGTACTTCGAATACGCTTAATGCGTGACAATTCTCAGGTTACGCCATCGGCGAGGTATCAAGACAGCAAAGTCGTTCTCATGTGAAATATCGGTGACACTAATTACGTAACTCTGCTCGTATTGTGAGAGTTACCTTGCTCTCGTAAATTAGGGAGTGGAACCACGAAGGTTTCCAACAGTTCATTGTCGAACACTGCAGTGCGTCTCTTTCTTACATGGTTTGCCAGAAAGAGTTCAAGGTCACGTGATACAATGCTTCAGACATTATTATTTAGTGTTCTGTCTGAGGACAGGTCCATATGAACAGGATCCTTCCATCCTTTTCTCGGACTGAAATGCATGCATTGTCGAAGGCGGTGGACATTTCCAACACTCGTAACAACATTGTTTATTTTTTTATTTATATATATATTTTTTCTGATTCCAGCTTAATCTATTTAGGGACTCCACGTGACCTTGTTCAAGACGCACGCAAGTCTTTCGTTGAATGACAGTTTCTAAAATACCCTAGGGTGGGAGGGAAACACGGCAAAGCGATAAATAAATACAACTCACTTCTGCGTTGTCTGATATCAGTTGTGAATTTTTGACGTAAATACGTCTATACGGAAGTGTCATTCGGCAAAACATCGTTAGGAAAACGTGTAAGTTCCATATCAACAATGTGTTAATATGGATCAACAACAATGTTCAGCTTGCGTGCATTGTTACTTTACCTAGGAAACGTAATCTGTTTACTCGGCATTGTTGTTACCTAGAAAACGTAATCTGTTTACTCGGCATTGTTGTTACCTAGAAAACGTAATCTGTTTACTAGGCATTGTTGTTACCTAGGAAACGTAATCTGTTTACTCGGCATTGTTGTTACCTAGAAAACGTAATCTGTTTACTCGGCATTGTTGTTACCTAGAAAACATTACATTACATTACTTTACATTACATTCAGCTACCACAGACCCATCTTAAGCGTAACTAATTCAAGTTAAATAAGCAAAGTCTTAATCAAACTTTACTCAATTTTAAAGCATGTATAAAGGAAATATTTAGAATAAAGCCAAAATATAAACTTCCTTTCCGTAAAGACGTATTTACGTCAAATTCTCCGGAACCGTCGTTCCACTGACAACTTTTTGTTCAGACACGTATTAAAGATTTGTTTTCGTGGAACTTTCGTACAAGTATTTCTTTGTTTCGTTGTTGTTGTTGTTTTGATATGTAATGCGACCTCGGTGCACTTGCACCGGAGTAGATGTGTGCGGTGACTCATAAGCGTGTTTCCACTTATGGGCAAATGATATCTGCCTTCAGAGCGTCAATAACCCAGAAATATTCGAAGCTAAACCAACCAAGCGAAATGCTAACTGATGATATAGTCACGTAATACGACGTTCTTGCCCTATCTTATATACCATAACTGAGGATGTGTTTACTCCAACCTATTATTTATTCTTACCTGCAGGCATTCTCGTGTTCAGATTAACCTGTTAACTCTTTGCGATCCCTTTTAAATACCACTAAGCTGTATAAGTTTAAGAACTGGTTTGATTTTTTTTATAACTTGCATAAAAAGGGTGAAACTTTGCTGAATATGGTGAAAATATGTTCTGAGAAGATCACAGTTCGTTTTGTTTGAATACTGACCGTGTGAAATATTTTTCTGTTTCCTGTCGTTCGGTTGGGGAATAACGCAAGTCCATTTCGGTAGATGTGACTTTGGCAACGTCTAGTCATATATTATTGCACGTCTAGTTGGTATTAATATTTAAGTTATCTACTTTAGGTTATCTGTTGTGTTTTATGGTTTTGTAATCTTAATCTTCCCGGCGGTGCCCGAATTTATAACTTGTGTTGAGCAAGGCCGTGGTCTTAGGCAACACGGAGTTTTCCTCCGTGGCATCCCAACAATTACTCCATTCACACACAGAAGAAGGCAATGGCAAACCACTTCTGGATCATCTGCCAAGAACGTATATGAACAGGTCCCAGTCCGAGAAAAGGATGGAAGGATCCTGTTCATATGGACCTGTCGTCAGACAGAACACTAAATAATAATAAGATGAGGTGGTCTAGCGGTTAGAATGCTGGCCTTGTAATCCTGGGGTCTCGGGTTCGATTCCCGGCGGTGCCCGAATTTATAACTTGTGTTGGGCAAGGCCGTGGTCTTAGGCAACACGGAGTTTTCCTCCGTGGCATCCCAACAATTACTCCATTCACACACAGAAGAAGGCAATGGCAAACCACTTCTGGATCATCTGCCAAGAACGTATATGAACAGGTCCCAGTCCGAGAAAAGGATGGAAGGATCCTGTTCATATGGACCTGTCGTCAGACAGAACACTAAATAATAATAAGATGAGGTGGTCTAGCGGTTAGAATGCTGGCCTTGTAATCCTGGGGTCTCGGGTTCGATTCCCGGCGGTGCCCGAATTTATAACTTGTGTTGGGCAAGGCCGTGGTCTTAGGCAACACGGAGTTTTCCTCCGTGGCATCCCAACAATTACTCCATTCACACACAGAAGAAGGCAATGGCAAACCACTTCTGGATCATCTGCCAAGAACGTATATGAACAGGTCCCAGTCCGAGAAAAGGATGGAAGGATCCTGTTCATATGGACCTGTCGTCAGACAGAACACTAAATAATAATAAGATGAGGTGGTCTAGCGGTTAGAACGCTGGCCTTGTAATCCTGGGGTCTCGGGTTCGATTCCCGGCGGTGCCCGAATTTATAACTTGTGTTGGGCAAGGCCGTGGTCTAGGCAACACGGAGTTTTCCTCCGTGGCATCCCAACAATTACTCCATTCACACACAGAAGAAGGCAATGGCAAACCACTTCTGGATCATCTGCCAAGAACGTATATGAACAGGTCCCAGTCCGAGAAAATGGTGGAAGGATCCTGTTCATATGGACCTGTCGTCAGACACAACACTAAATAAAAAATAAATAAATAAATAATCTTATGAGTTGTTTTATTTTGAGTGTTGTGTCTTATTTTGTTTTGTCTCATTGTTTTGTTCTGTTTTATTGTAGGACCACTGCCACCGGGTAAAAACCCATTTGCAGTTAATAATAAATAATAATAATAATAATAATAAACGATGTATAAGCAATGGATTTCATATTCTCAGAGCTGTGCTCCTTTCGCGCTGATTGCGTTCGAAAGTTCAACAGAATGCGAAGTGTAAAAGATGAAGTCACTACCCATAAAGAATGCCTTATAAGAAGACGAATGAATATGCATATGTCAGTGGTGGATTGCTCTATGCATAAAAAATAATTTAAAAAAATACAGTTTTCTACTAGGAAGATTGGATATTTGTTTTATAACTTTATCAGATATAAAATACTTCTATTCTAAGTAAATACGATATCTACACGCCCGATGGTATTTCGTCATTATGTGACTTCATTGGAAACGTGTCTCACGCCTCCTTTAACTAGTATAATGTTCACAAAGTATTACTAGGGCAACTAGGATAGAACCAGTGCAAGGATGAAGGCTTGAATGACATGCTGACCAGTTTGGTTTCAGATGACGTAGAAAGGTTAAAACAGTTGTACACCTACGAAGAACTACATTTCTTGGCCTTACAAATTGGCAATAATTTACGTTGTGAAACACGTATATACTATATTATCACTAAATTAAGTTCAGCTTACTTTGAGGACCGTCACATCACTGAGGAAAGCAGGAACTTTACAAAATTATTTAAAAATTACACGCAATTGTACTAAACCACTAATCCATGTTCATATGTGAGCTCTTTATTTTTGCTTAACTAATTCAAAGCAAAATTCTGCTCGAAGTTGTCCATTCTGTACATTTTTCAGAGAAATTAAATGACGCTTACAAAAAAGCTGCAGGTGTCTTTAACATGTTTACATGAAAAGTCGAAGTATTAAAGCTTCCAAGAACTGACTTCTCGCAATCCGATCACGTTTATTTTCCACGTGTATATGATATCTGGAAAAGTTCCAAGAAATTCTGACGTAACTTGTAGTCATGAACATGACCTTTTTTTTATTGTTAATCTAACTTGTAACAGAAAGGAATAAAAATGTTACATTTTCTTCTATCTAGTACTAGTGTTAAGAGGGGCTCACATATTTACCCAAATAATCAGCATTGTTCCTTGGTTGGTTAGGTTGATGATCACTTGCTGTTAAGGGATTTTCGACCTTACGGGATGCTATTTATAACCAAGTGTGTTCACTACATTACATTAATTTATATCACATTATAATTTTGTGCAATTTGGATGTATAGGGTTTGAGGCTTTCGCGGCGAGTACATCGAATAAAATCTTCTCGGGCAATCTGCCGCGTCAACTGGTTACCGTAGTAAACCGACGTTTCGGGCACCAACCCTGTCCCAATCATCAGGGTTCTGATGTGACTGGATACCTCGGAAGCTGCCTGTGTTATTTTACACAGAACGCTGATGATGGGGACAGAGTTGGTTCCCGAAACCAGTTGACGTGGCTGATTGTCCGAGAAGATTTTATTAATTTGGGTGTAACTTTATAGTTAAGTGTGTTGAAAGCAGTAAAATACTTGATAATACACTTAAAAAAATTTTCAGGCATCTTTTCAGCATTTTAAAATTAAAGTAAAGTTACATGTTTTTAGGACTGGTAGTAGAAATTTATATCGATTATCGGTTTCTCGTCGAAACGTAGTGGAATCGATACTTTACAATGTCTCGATAATATGATACCCAATCATATAGAACCTGATTGATATCGATCCGGCTGATGAGCAGAGGTTATCTATCAGATATTCATATTCATTTAAGTAATATATTTTCATAACATTTGAACGTGCTTATTATGGCTCGGAGATTAGTTGTACCAAAAGCGGCAAGAAGTGAAGTTTGGAATTATTTTGGATTCGAAGCCGATGAATCTGGAACGATAACCGATGTATACAGACGTTACGTGTGGTGTCGTCTGTGTGATAACCAGCTTCTGTTTTCTGGAAATACTACCAACCTATCTGCGCATATTGCAAGATGTCGCAAAATGACAAGAGTGTTGGAACAGTCACAGTCTGTTACACAAAACGGAAGCATAAAAAATGCCAACGTCAGTGAAGAAATTCTAAGAAACCACGAAGGCCTTAAGCAGGTATATAGAACATAATCGACAATTAAACGTGTTATTTTACTTATTTACTACATTACATTTCCTTTAAAAAAAGACTTGGCCGGCTCACATTATAAGATTTTTAGGTTATGTTGCATTCAGTGGATGGTTTAATTTTATTTATAGGTTAGGTTGGTATAATTAAATTGGATTGAAGTGAACAATCTCAGGAGCAGTTACCCCTCTTGTGCCCTGCCTATTGAGTGATCCTTAAGTCATTTTGTGTTAGTTTTTAAAATATATTGATGGTTTAATGCATTTAATTTACTCAGTGGCACATATCAATACATTACAAAACTTTACTTACAGGGCACCAGTAAGAAGAGGATGGTACCAGATGTCCAGAAACAAGTTCTGATTTCTGCAAATAATGAACAGAATTCACCAGGTGATTGTGGTGGTGGTGGTGAAAGTGTTACACAAGAATGTGAGTCGTCTTTTGTATCATCAGGTGAAGAACAACAGTATTGCTTGAAGTGGAAGTTTCATCACAGCAATCAACAGACCATGTTTGCAAAACTTCTGCAGAAAGAGAGCTTTTGCGATGTCACAATCGCGTGCGAAGAGAAGCTTCTTCGAGCTCACAAGGTATGTTTTAGGTTAATGGAGACATATTTTTAAAGTAAAAGTTGTGTCAGTCGTTCGATATTCCTCTGTGTCACGTTTATTCATCATTACAAAGCTAGAATCTGTACATGTTACAAATAGCAATGTAGACAAAAAGTATTTAAATATATGAATAGCATTAAGAAATTAATTTACATGATGAATGTTTATTTACTGATATATAAAATTATGCCATTTATATATTTCCTTCCATTTTTCTTTCTTCGAAAGTTACAGACGGATTGGTCGCGCGATTGTGTTATTTATTCTGTATCGTACCGTTAAGTAGTGGTAAAATGCACGTGTGGTCACGTTCCCTCGTTATTAGAAGCGTTTTAAGACGAGACACAGTTTCCATCTTCGGGGGGTGAATAGTTTCTTTCCACTGATGTCTCACACTTGAATTTTTATCTTTTTTTCAGTGTTTGGCAATGAAAATTATCATCAGTCTGTTTTAATATGTGAAACTTGGATTGTAAAATCTTGTGGTAATTTATATTTCTCTTACTTTCTCAGAAATTGTGTCATATTCTCCATAGACCTAGTTTCTTTGCATTGAATTGCCCAGTTCTGTGAAGTTCACTCCAATGCGATTACAATCCTGTCCGACGTGTTTATTTCCAGCTCGTGTTGTCTGCTTGCAGTTCTTACTTTGAAATGATACTGTCCCTTTACAAAGACCAGAACCCAGTTGTTATTCTGAAGGACGTCAGATTTGAAGACATGTCGGCCCTCGTTCGGTTCATGTACGATGGCGAGGTCAACATAGAAGAGGTTGGTACATGCGTCTTCAGATCATAATTTCTCCGCTCACCTCGTAGTGGATTGTAATATCTAATTCTGCCCTCAGTTTCCAGGAACTTAATGTAATTCTTGCATTTACGTTACTTAATTCTGTCCAATTTGCGCGAAATGTACAGGAAACATGTGTTAAGGCGTTTGGTACATTCAGAGAGAATGTTACATTCCAAAACATCTGCATCGCGCGCCCATGACGTGGTGTCATGAAGCAGTGATATTAAGCGTTCGTCGCTAATAATTTTAGATTAATTTTGTTTGATGTCGGTCAATTTTTGGAATTTTCATAATTTTGATCATCTCTGTGCGTAAAATATAAGTTTGTTTTTTTGACGAGACGTGTCGAAGACCTTATTTCCAGAGGTTAATTTGGTATAATCTGGAATGATCACATTCGACATCAAAGAAACTCTGTCGTCACCAGCCTGATTATCAGTCACGTTTGTTTCCGCATATTTGTCATGTTCGACGTAGAATTGATTTCACGGTTGACCGCCTGCGGAGGCAGGTCTCGTAGCAAGAAGGTCGCTTATTTGTTGATGCCACTCAGATATCGCTGTAACATTTGTCCTATTTACAATAGAAGGTTAAATGTGACCACATGAAAATTTATACTGCGCTGTTTATTTTGTGAAGGTTAATGTTAGAATGTTAGACGCAGAAGTTTTACTAGAGGCTAGTAGACAAGTGGGGCTGGAAGTAAATTCAGAAAAAACTAAGTACATGTTAATATCTCGTCATCAGAAGACAGGCGGGCAAAATTATCTTAGGGTAGCTAATAAATCCTTTGAAAGGGTTACAAAGTTCAAATATCTGGGAACAACAATAACAAATCAAAATGACACTCATGAGGAAGTTAGGAGGAGATTAAATTCTGGAAATGCTTGCTACTTCTCAGTTCAAAGTATTTTGTCTTCCCGTCTGATTTCTAAGAACCTGAAAACTAAAGTGAACAAAACAATAATCTTGCCTGTTGTTTTGTATGGGTGCAAAACATGGTCTCTCACTCTGAGGGAGGAACACAGATCGCAGGTGTTTGAGAATCGGGTGTTGAGGAGGATATCTGGGCCTAGCAGAGAAGACGATGGGGCGAGGAGAAAACTGCATAATGAGCTTAAAAATCTGTACTACTCCCTGAATATTGTCAGGGTGATTAAGTCGAGAAGAGTGAGATGGGCGGGACATGTAGCGCGCATGGATGGGACAAGAGGTGTGCACCGGGTATTGGTTGGGAAGCCTGAGGGGAAGAGACCGCTGGGGAGACCTAGACGTAGATGGGAGGATAATCTCAGGCGGGATCTATGGGAGATAGTAGTTGAAGGAGACTGGATTTTGTTGGCCCAGGACAGGGTCCGGTGGAGGGCTTTGGTTAATTCGGTGATGAACCTTCGGGTTCGGTAAGCCATCTAGTTAGTTAATGTTAGAAATGTGCAGGATTACATTCTACCTAAATTGTGTGTTCTACTCGATGTGAGCTACAAATTTAAAATGTGACATCTTTGAATACCTGAAGAAGCTGTTTTACAAAATTCTAGACTGCGGTATTGCCGTCATTAAGTTCTTGATCCGCCGGTAGTTTGTAGGGAACCGTGTTTGACTTGCGTCAAGTCTTTCTTCTTTTTTTCTCTCTCCTCGTTTATTCTGAAATAAATTTTGTGTGTCTTAGGGCCAACTGCAATCTGTGCTTGAAACTGCGGACTTCCTGAAGATAAGGGGATTGTCGGACATTTACGGACAGTGCCTCGGCGCCCCTGCCGAGTCTGCAGGTACAGGAAATTCAACAGGAGAGCAGCAGCGTACAAGAATGGAACATCAGTCTGATGATGGCCAGTCGTTAGACCCCAGTAGAATTGGTCAGATATGGAAGAAGACAGTCTCCACTTCTGAAGACGTAGTTCACAGGCCAGTGAGTGTCGTAACCATTTTATTTAAACTTGTTTGTTTGTTAACTGTTTGATTGCTGTTTAGGTAACGCTTGGTTGTAGTTTTGCTAATTTTAAACTTAACTTTCCTTGAAAAAAATAAAGGCCATTGAACTCTTAAACCGGTTCACCAAAATTTAATGAAATTTGGGATGAACGTGTACTATTTTAGATCAACCCACGCTTACTCATCTTAATTGACGACAAAAATAATGTTACAGACACATTAACTTTTGTGCTGGGAGTTACAGTGATACCAGTCAGTAGAGGGGCACAAAATGATGGTGTGGTAAGAGATCTTTGAGATATATTAATCTTTTGTTATGGTAATTATTTTTCTTTTAGGAGAAAAAATAATAACATGTTTGAAGTTGATCTGTTTTCCTGTTACTGATCAGGCAGAATGAGGTGGATAAAATCTTAACTGTAGATGTTTTTCCACAAAGAAATTAAAAATTGCTGTATATTTTCATCTTTTTTTTTTACAGGTGAAGATTCCTCGAAGAAATATTGGTGTCGACGTTGCACAAGATGGAACAGGGACGGCCGCTCAATCAGTTGAGTACACACTTCTGGGATTTTACATCTCGGTTTACAAGCCGCGTCATGTTTCTGATTGGTGAATAAACCATATCTACCGTCACGACGCGGCATGTAACCTGAGAGTCTCTCGTCAACTTCAGTCGCCACAGAAGCTTCACTTTATACAGTAATTCTTCCCAGATAGAGTTTCAGGTGGTAAATTAAATTCACAACCTGTGAATTTTTCATTTCAGCCGTCTTCACAACGCAAGAATCACACGGATGAAGTGGATTATACGGAAGGTATAATCAGTCTCCCAGATTTCTTGAAACAGCACGGCACTTACCAAGAATTCTGGAAGAAACCGTGGGTGGTCAGGGCACTGAGAGCCGTGAGCGATCGTGAAATGACGCTTCGGAACTGCTCCGACTTGCTCGGCGTGGGGTACAGCATCCTGTATAACCGTTACCGGCAGGTTCACGGCTGCCTTAAAGAAGGGCTGTTCGAGTCGGCTGGAACGTCGAGCAGCTGCGCTTTTAAGATCGTCAGGACTGCTGATGATGCCGAGAAGGGGGATGAGATCGTTTTGAGGAGAGATCAGCTTTCTCCGGCCGCTGCCTTTTCGGTCGCAAATCATGGTGCAAGTTCTTCTGATCAGAGGGCGTTTGTGCAACCGACTTTAAACGTGAAACTCGAACCTGTCACCTCGGTTAGCGAAATGTATGAATGCGGAGCAACGGGATATGACAAAGAAATCCTACAGGATTCAGAAGACTTATAAATGGTAAGGTTAATGAAGGCTTTAATTCATTAAATTTTGACATTGCTGTCGTGGTTTTATAGGAACGTGCCCAGTTTCTTGTAAAAGCATCGTTTAGTCCGATTCCCACATGTTAATCTGCGCGGTAAAACCCATATAAAATGGAATCCCAAGGCCTGTGAATGTTTCTACTTCTAACATAGATCCATATAGATAAAAATACAGACTGAATGTCATGGTCGAGCGACCACAATTTGTTTCATATCCAGGAGGTCCTTTGTCCGTATCTTGTCCTAGCAACCAGGTAATCTGACTGAAGTTTGTTCTTTCCCCTCAGTTTCTGCATGGAAATGCTGCGATAATTCATTAAATTAATCCAAAAATCCTTCCTTTCAATTCATTACCCATTAATCATCCAAATGCTGTATAGTCCGAGCCGTTGACAGCATCGTCAGATAAAAAACAAATCCAGGATGATACTCGCAATTAACGCCTAGACTTCTGACGATAGAAGCATTATTTATGCATCGATCTTGACGTTTCTGTGAAACTGCGTGTCATCGCATAAGGTGGACATGATGCCCCATATCAGGTAACTCAAGTCAGCGTGGGTTTGATCCCCACCGGGTGTCTTCTCCTCGCCGTAACGTCGACAGACCGGGCCGCAGCCAGCCTCCTAAGCAGAGGGTACTTGATTTGTTTCCTTGGGGTGAAGCAGCCAGGATGAGAAGTTAAACATTTCCTCACATCTAATGCCGAGGCCAAGAATGTATCGAGATGTTACTCCTGCATGTGACACAGTACTTAGTTAAGCACGGTAGAAACTTAATGTACGTTGTGTGCGATATGGAATGTGATTAACGGTTTGTAATTGGGTGCTTAGAATAATTTCAAAATTTCTGGCTTTCTTTTAAAGGCAAAATTTGCTGCCCATCCGTTTCGGATTCAGTTTCTTTGAGCATTCCCTCCAGATCCATCAGAGACTACTTCATGTTTTTTGTTCATAGTAGTTTTAAGGCGAGTCCCTTGTTTAGGCACGTTTCTGCTGCCAATGCAGTCCGTCAGCGCATCAACATCTTTAACGAGGAGAATATTTTGCTTAGGCATTTTATTCAGGTAATTTTCTTCTTGATTATTAGCAATAAATGAATTGAATTGAACTGAATTGAAGTATCACTCCGGCAGTGGTAGTCGACTTGTGGGTTGTGAAGATGCCTTCTGCAGACTGGAGAGAATAAATAAACAATTATAATGAGTCATATTTTACATTCACAGATTAAATTTCAAGAGAAATTACACGAATAATCTGTCGAGTCTGGATACTCGGCCGAAATGTCGGAGATGTCTTTTCAGAATTCCGACGTTTTATCGGAGGTGAATACGTAACGTGGTTAAGTATACGAGAGGATTGAGGTAAAGACGATGACGTGACGTGCCTCCTGTAATGTTGCCGAAAGATCGCCGACAGACACGAGTGAAGGCGGGTGGTTCGAAAGGAGAGACGCATATACAAATGGCGCCTACTTATGCTTGAGGTAACAGAATACTTTATACATCAACTCCCTGAAGCTCGTTGGTTCACGAGGTCATATGACATGCAGAAGCATCCAAGACATCGCATCAGCCAGTTTTAAGAGCTGCTGTTGAATGTTGGCTTGCATTGTAGGTTGGGTCGAAAGCCTTTATTGTACTTATAATTGTTGTAGTATATAGGTTCTAGTTTTGTGCATTACATAAATAGTTTCATATAATATCAGATTTTGTACTAATTTTATAGGCCATTTTTAATTACTGTTCGCACGACTCATTAATAACGCTTTGCACGTATTTAATTTGCATTATAAAATGACAGAATAATGATGTGTAATGAATTTTATAGTACTACAGTAGATTCTGGTTGGAACACATCAGGACTAGAACACTTTGTCTTATGTCTAGTTGGTATGAATTTTTAAGTTATCTACTTTAGGTTATCTGTTGTGTTTAAATACTTGTGCCTTATGGTTTTGTAATCTTATGAGTTGTTTTATTTTGTGTGATGTGTTGTTTTGTTGTGTCTTATGTTTTTGTGCCATTGTTTTGTTGTGTCTTAATTTTGTTGTGTCTTATTGTTTTCTTGTCTTATTGTTTTGTTGTGTCCTATTGTTTTGTTCTGTCTCATTGTTTTGTTGTCTTATTGTCTTGTTTTGTCTTATTGTTTTGTTGTGTCTTATTCTTTTGTTGTGCCATTGTTTTGTTGTCTTATTGTTTTGTTGTGCCATTGTTTTGTTGTGTCTTATTGTTTTGTTGTGTCTTATTGTAGGACCACTGCCACCGGGTAAAAACGCATTTGCAGTTAATAATAAACAAATAAAATAAATAAACGGCTGCCCCGATTAACCGATGGCCCAGTTAACCAGAATCTACTGTATTAATAAATTTTTTAACATATTTTACAAACATTTGAGTCTTGCTATAAAATGAAGTTTAATGATTGTGATTAGTTGCGACAGAACAATAAACACATGATACAAATTGTAGAGGGGAGGAAATTAAGGGGCAACGAATGTCAGCCCCCTCTACTACCCTGTAGACTTGTACATTTTGCAGATATGTTAATTTATATCAAATATTTGAGATTTGAAGATCTCGGTTGTCACGTTCTGGTTAATGATGCTGTTTAACTTCACCTCCACCTTCAGGGTATATGTACTCCTCTGAAATGCTTATGTTTACTTGTAAATCCACGTAGCAATTCCAATCAGAAGACAAAGGCTCTTTTTTTTGGTTTTCATAGCAGGAATTCAATGTGGCTTATCCCCCCAAAAGAGAAGTTTTACATTCTAATAGTGATTTAGCAGTTCAGCGTTACCAACTTCTCACTGCAGAGGCCTGGGTTTGTTGCCACGTGCAATCCATGTGGGATTTTTGGTTGAGAAAATGGCCCTTGGATATTTCCACAGAGTCCTTCAATATTTCTGTCAATTTTAATCCACCGCTACGCCATATTCACTCGTATATCATCTGGTGGGACCGACAGTGTCCGTAATTCCATGTGGGCAGAGAAAATATAAAGATGTACTGATTATTATTATATAAGATATAATATTATTATTATATAATATATTGTATTATATTAATATTTATTTACGTATATTATTATTATATGATATTGAAAATTATCTGTTGTATAGACTTATTAGAGCACACAAAGATTAGTGTACTGTATTTATTCATTTGTTTTGGTATGTCGGAAAAGACGTCATTTATATCCAGACACTTACAAAAGAAATCACTGTAATAATAATAACAATAATCATCACCACAGTAGGATTGGTTGTGGTTATTCTTGAACCCCTGGTGATCAAATACTTGGTTTCTCGCTCTTATTACGAGGCGCCGTAGAGTCTTCTACGTATTTACAACGCAGACCAAGTTTTTTTGCATCTTTTAAAACTGAGATGCGTGAAATATTATAATTTTTTTGTTATTTTGCAACTGATTCTTTTCAATGTTGAAGTTATTTTGTGTGGTGAAAATGTCGTGGCCGATCGCGTGATTACAGATTGTCGTCAAACACTTCGGGAAGCTCCTCGCTCTTCTTTGACAGGACGATTGGTGCCATCGCAATCGACACTTGTGACACCATCGTTCTGCTCTGGCCATCGTTTGATTTATCTGCGACAGAAATTAATACAAATTTATTATGACATCGCAGCACATTTAAAGTTCCATATTTGTTCTTTTTTTTTTGATTTAATATGTAAGAAAACAAATCTTATTTTATGAGGTTATCTCCATAAATTTATCTTGACTGAGTATTTCGATTAACGAGATATGAAGTTGCCTGCAAGCACAGGGAAGTCACTTTGAATATCTTTTGTGATTTAAGGTAAAAACAATTAATGTAATAACATGTATCAGTGACGAGAAATATTCGTAGTTCGTTGTTACTAGCGGCACCGAAACTGACTCGACCGTGACTGACGTGTTAAAGTCCCGCCTACGTCAATAGCAGCGGCCGATAACGCAATGTAAGCACGACCGTAACCTCATAAATTGTAGACTCGGTATTTAAAATATGAGCGAATATGTGATATTCCATTTGTGAGGGGCGGTTTCTTGTTCCGAATTAAAGTATGAACCACGTATTTAAAGTTATGTAGCCTCTTAATTACTAAAATGTCCCCAAAGTTTTATTTTTTTCCTGTTTAACCAATACACAACGTAAATTTAATTATATTGAGCCAACATGATTCAATAAACCCATCTCCTAATTAGGATTTTTCGGAAGAAGTCTGTACCAAAACAGTAGTTCAAAACAGCTGCTTGTGTCCTTGTGGACAAATACTGCAAACTAAATATTACTTTACTCTGATACTTTGGCGATCCGTTCTTCAAGTTCCTGAGCATTTTCGGGCCCCAACGCCAACTAAATAGGCCTGCTATACCAAGAGGTTGATTTTCATATAAATTGTATAATTTGGCCTGTGGTTACAAATATTTTTATTTTGTTAAATGTTTTCTACCACCAGGTGTATCTACTGTTCGCACTAAGCTTACCCTAAATATCTCTGATTCTATACCTCATCACAGATTATCTATAGAATAGATCGTATCAAAATTACGT
Source organism: Zootermopsis nevadensis (assembly GCF_977971745.1). NCBI lineage: Eukaryota > Metazoa > Arthropoda > Insecta > Blattodea > Termopsidae > Zootermopsis > Zootermopsis nevadensis. The sequence goes on from NW_028259134.1 coordinate 22,857,272, forward strand.
CACTTCCGTCCAAAATGGTGGGTTTGTGTTGTTATTGTGTGTTTGAAAGCAAAACTGTTGTCGTATTATTGGAATATGAAACGTCCGGCGACATTTATTATATAGCGAAAATGATCCTAGTGGCGATGGACTTAGCTGCCTCAGGGAACAGGACAAGGCCTGGAACAATAACCTCAAAATGGTGAGCTAGTATATTGAAATTAACAACGAGTAGTGGTGCTGTTTTTATTTACAATTTTCATAGTCCGCTAGTGAAGACATTAGTGACCTAAGTCAACAGAACTGTTAAGAAAAAGGCTTTGTTTGAGATGGCTGTCTTCACTGTTAGCGCCGTGTAGTGTGGTAGAAGTTTACCGACGTTTCAGATGTCATAGCTGCCGACATGTTTGTCTTGTTCATGGAGGCAGCAAGGACGTCTTGACTAGTCAGGTAATTTCCCTCCTGTCGACGTTTCGTCTCACCCAGCAATTACAAATTATTCAGAACACAAGAGAATTATGTTTATAAACGATATATATCGATTGTATCTCTGAAAGGTTTATAGAATACCGTTATTCTGGTAATTCAATTAGTGTTTGGGGTTGAATTCAGTAGAATGAAAGCTATACATACTACAGTTCTTCTTCTCAGCTGATCTATATAAATCCAATGTGGTAAATCCATCTATAGAGTGGAGGCTAAGAGGATAACTCAAGATCCCATTGCATGTTTCAATCGCTCAGAACATTCTTACTCCCCTCCCCCGCAATACTGTTAGCTAACTAGTAAATTTACAATCCACTTTCACAGAGCAGGAAAACACTTGGAACTGACTTGATTTGAGAAGGAACGTAAATGGATTTGACGCTGTGGATTGCTAAAAACAATCTGTGTGTGTGTGTGTGTGTGTGTGAACATTGGTACTTTGGAACACTTTCACTCTCACCAGACCTGTACCCTTCACCTATTTATTTCTAGTATAGCCTGCCTACGACGTATCTACCAGACGCGTTATAAAATGAACGTAATATAATTGCAGGAAGTATTATTCCCCTGCTAATTGAGGCGCCAGACGACTTCAGCGTTTTAACTACTCATCTAAACTGTTTTATATTGCGTGAAGCAAGAAACTGGATTTATCTGTAATTTAACCCTATAAATTACGAAGCTCATTTAAACAGTATTTAAACATTCAGTCCGTACCGCGAAGAAAACACTACACTTCACCATTACAAAGATCAACTGGTTAACCTTGTTTAAGGAAATAATACGACTAAAACGCTAATTAACCTTTGGAGCCGAAGCTCTTTCAAATGAAACTTAAGAATTCAGTCCGTACCGCGAAGAAAACACAACACTTTGCATTGGAGTCGTGCTTATTGGAGCGGACTTCGGTTTTACTGAAGCCGATTGAGGTGCAGAGAGATTTCACGTGGTATTGAAAATGACACGCACGTGTAAGTGAACGGTAAGCGAGGCAAATTTAGAACATTTTCATTCTATGAAGAATTTAAATATATGAATATTACATCAACGTACATGTTTATTTCATGGACCGTTTTTATTTTACGGATGATCGATCAAAGTATTACGTAACTCTGTTATTTCAGTCCGATTTGTTTTTCGCGTGTCTAGAAGGACGTATTGCATGAAACCAGATATTTTATAACCATTTTATAAATTCTATCCAAGATGTTATAAAAATGACATGTGAATTGCAAATTTCCGTGTAGTTGATACACTGTTTTTGTTTTATAAATTCAAGGACACGTGTCTTCTCTCATATTTTGTTTCTGCCGAACGATATAGACTTATATTCGGGAGGTGTCAGGTTAGGATCTCGACCGGGGGTGTCTCGACTGAGATATCATGTTACAAAAATTTTTTGCAGTTGTAACATCGTCGTTAAAAAACCTTAAAATTATTTTCGACATTTTTAAATATCCAGTTGTAACGCCAGTTGGTTAAAGAGTCCTGTGGTAGCTATATATGTAACTAGACGCCTTATATACAAAAATCCCATTAATTTATATTAGTATGACGTCACATTAAGTACGTTTTATTTATGAAGTCATCGATTCCTTCCTTGTCCTGACTTTGTGTGTAAACAACAAAGGAACTGATGGAAAAAGGACGTCAGACGAAAATGAAGGGTCGAGATCTGTTGGGTTATTATTTATTTAGTGTTCTGTCTGAGGACAGGTCCATATGAACAGGATCCTTCCATCCTTTTCTCGGACTGGGACCTGTTCATATACGTTCTTGGCAGATGATCCAGAAGTGGTTTGCCATTGCCTTCTTCTGTGTGTGAATGGAGTAATTGTTGGGATGGCACGGAGAAACCGGGGAAGCCCGCGGAGGAAAACTCCGTGTTGCCTAGACCACGGCCTTGCCCAACACAAGTTATAAATTCGGGCACCGCCGGGAATCGAACCCGAGACCCCAGGATTACAAGGCCAGCGTTCTAACCGCTAGACCACCTCATCTTATTATTATTTAGTGTTCTGTCTGACGACAGGTCCATATGAACAGGATCCTTCCATCCTTTTCTCGGACTGGGACCTGTTCATATACGTTCTTGGCAGATGATCCAGAAGTGGTTTGCCATTGCCTTCTTCTGTGTGTGAATGGAGTAATTGTTGGGATGCCACGGAGGAAAACTCCGTGTTGCCTAGGCCACGGCCTTGCCCAACACAAGTTATAAATTCGGGCACCGCCGGGAATCGAACCCGAGACCCCAGGATTACAAGGCCAGCGTTCTAACCGCTAGACCACCGTGGCTACCTCTGTTGGGTTACACAGCGTAATTTTGAAACGCCATAAATTTCACCATAAAAATTAAATTTTAAGAGACAAATGAGGGGAGGGGGGTGGCATATTGTAGAAGAGCCGAGCGTGTTTCGTATCCCATGGCACTTTCACCAAATATTAAACATTTCGTGTCTGACATATACCAGTTCCCTCTGCGCTAGGTTTCTATATAGGTTTTAGACATCTTAAAACAAATTATTTATGGGGCGAAGTCGGTACGATATATGTTACTGCAGAAGAGCGCTGCATATCATCTCTTGCAGTTTCATCTCGTCAACTCTCCTAGAGGAATCGAACGTGTCGGTATTGAAACAGATGGCGATCACGAGTCTTTGGTGTTTGGTAAATAAGAGACTTAAAGAAATTGCGATCGCGCCTGCCTATAACCAGTGATATCCACATATTGAGAGTCGTGGCAAGGCTTACGTATAGAAATTAACCCAACCAGACAAATTTGATGTCAGGCAGGCTCCCCCCCCCCCCCCCCCCCGCCCTCCGCATATAAACTTCCTGTGGATGTCATCAGTTTTGAGAATTTAGTGACGCGTACGGAAAGGAATTATGGGCTTGTGGCGGAAACGCACGTTGGTAATTATATGTACCACTTGCTTTAACCTTCAGAAATACTGTATTTTATACATGTGGCGTATTTATTATGTTTCTTATGATTGTGACGATAAACAGAGATTATTTTGTTTAAACAGCGTTTCGAGTTGGTACGCAAATAGTCTGAATTTCCAGTGAATCACTTTTGACTGTTGGCCTTGGAGGTTGCGTCTGAATGGATTTCGATTAGAGTTGCTACTGAAAAATTTTGTGGGACGTGATTTGTTCCATATCGGTCCAGTCTGCTTTATGTAAAACTCAGATCGAACACGGTCACTCTTATTCTGCAGAAAACTATGACTGGTCGTGGAATACAGACGTCATTAAAACCTAACAAATTTTAAACATTTTTCTTCGTGTTAAATATTTTACGAACTGCCGAGGAAAATAATTTCTGCCCTGCAACGATAATATTTACAATTAATTGTGTCTAAAATGATATAACGTTACTTTTTCCACCGTTGTGAGTTTTCTCAGAGTTCAAAATTCTAGACAGAAAACTGCAAAGCATCAACCCCTTTTTATAAAGGCGGGCTTTAGCGAAATGAGTTATTGTAAAGCCTGTAATGCGTACGGATTAGACGCCATGAGCGCGTATCTCACCCCTTCGTCCTCTCTTCATTTTGTTTTCGTTCCTTCATCCACTTTATGTTTCTGTGTCTCTAAAATGGGGTTGGGATCTTCTCTACTGAAACAAAGTATTTCGTTCGTAAAATAAAATAAAAAAACCCCGAGCGAAGTCAAATGAACTGCCGTTTAACAGCATTACAAAAACATTTAGCCAAACGGTGGTGCCTCTCCCCCCAAGAGCGCTGGTTGTTAATGGAAAACAAAATATATATATTTGTCTCTGAACCAGACGTAGTACATAAGGGCTTTGTTTCTTTATGGTGAGGCTTAATGTACTTTTCCAATATGAAACACGGACAGATCGAGGCGTCTGACAAGCAGGTCCACTTATCTAATTTTTCTATTTTTCTCTGTACTGGAGACGAGAAGCTTAAAGTCTGCAGATAATGCACTAATTCTGTTTTACGACTGTCAGCTGTTGTGCTCGTGGGCATGATATCACAGTCCTAAAGGTTTAACGACCCAAAACAGAAACACCGGCTGTTAGACTAGTCCCTTGAGAATCTTCCCATCAACATCTTGGTCTTCCAGTTAACTATTTTCCACTTATCGTCATTCCAACCTATAATCCTTTGGTGTTTCGCGTCAGCTGTCCCCACAACGTGTTCCTGTTTAAGCCTTATATGCATTTTTCGTGCTGATTGTCCAGCCAATCTCAGTATTCTCAGTTTAGATGCTTCCATCTTGTAATTTTCCTTATCCCTTGTGATCTCAACGAACGGGGGTTATCGCTCGCTCTTATTCTGCTGATAAGTGGTACGAATTCTGGCCACAAGCCAGATATCCTGGGGGTTTCGTGATTATCCTCAGTCTCTCCAGGCGAGTACTGGGATTACGTTTTAAAATACGCGATACCTTTCAATTACAAGTGTATCTCGCTGTTTTCTGCGTGACTTTGCGTGTGATGCTTCGATCTAAAAAAAGTTTAATGAATGGTTAAGTTTCTTTCGAGTAGGTAGCGTTTAATCAGGTCTTAACAACCAGAATTCTGTAAATGTGCAGTCCATATCGGTTTAAGCGTAGACTAAGTTCTACGCTATAAGATATTCTCCTTCGGCTTCAAAGTGTTTTTATTTTTTTTTCGGGAATGGAGACATTTATAATCTTCCAAGAATTTCTTGTTTGCTTTCAGGATTCATGTGTTTTGGAATATGCTGTTGCTCTGATGAAATTCTTAAATAGAATTAAATTCCGTGTCGCGTATGATTGGCTATAAAAGGCCTTCTCGGTAAAGTATCCAGGTCATGACAATGTCCGATCAAATCTTCCACGTGTGCTTTGATGGTCGAACTTTTACGATAAAGAGAGTTTGGCAAGTTTGTACGGAGCAGACCTGTTTCTGTTGAAGGGAGTTGTATAGCGGGCAAGCATCAAACAGGAGAGGCAATTTGTCGCGTTTTATGGCGGGGTCAATCATGCTTCATGATTTGTGGCGGAAAACGAGAATGATAAGGACTCTTTAGAGTCCTGATTTAGATGGTATTTACGTTTTTATTATCCACGTAAGTCTTTCGTAATGTGTCTAACACTTTAAAGCTCACTGGTAATTATATATACCACCTACTATATCGTTGAATAACTCTGCATTTTGCCCACAGAGTGCATTTATTGATTTCGTATGATTATCTCTGTAAACAGCGATTATTTCCTTAAACAGCGTTAACCAGTTGATCTTTGTAATGGTGAAGTGTTGTGTTTACTTCGCGGTACGGACTGAATTCTTCAATTTCATTTGAAAGAGCTTCGGCTCCAAAGGTTAATTAGCGTTTTAGTCGTATTATTTCCTTAAACAAGGTTAACCAGTTGATCGTTGCAATGGTGAAGTGTAGTGTTTTCTTCGCGGTACGGACTGAATTCTTAAGTTTCATTTGAAAGAGCTTCGGCTCTAAAGGTTAATTAGCGTTTTAGTCGTATTATTTCCTTAAACAAGGTTAACCAGTTGATCTTTGTAATGGTGAAGTGTTGTGTTTTCTTCGCGGTACGGCCCGAATTCTTAAGTTTCATTTGAAAGAGCTTCGGCTCCAAAGGTTAATTAGCGTTTTAGTCGTATTATTTCCTTAAACAAGGTTAACCAGTTGATTTTTGCAATGGTGAAGTGTAGTGTTTTCTTCGCGGTACGGACTGAATTCTTAAGTTTCATTTGAAAGAGCTTCGGAAAGGGTAAACGTGGAATGAGAAATTAGTTTAATCTGCGTTACTTACATGGGACGGTTTGTTATTTAGGTTAAGTAACGATACTTATTTACCAACACACATAATTTAGCGTCGAATTAAATATTATTTTATTTTTAGTTTATTTAATAAACATTTTTACATTATATGAAGTCGAACGGTAGGACTATTATGAAAGATGGTTTGGAAAATGTGGTAGGAAGTGGTCGTGGCGAGTTTTTGGAATTATTTTTTTAAAACAGTTCACCTATCACAAACGATCTGTATATTATATTAGACGCTAAAAATATGGGCCTGCTTAATTTAAGATCCATATATTTTATTTAAAAATTTGCAGTGCCGTATATATTTATATTTATTGTTAATTTTATTGTATCGGTCTTAACAAAGTTCGGCCGTACCTCGTTTCTTTAAAGATATCGTTTAGTTTGGAAGATGATGTAATTAAACGTAGACCGATGGAAAGAGACATCCCGACGTACAGTCTGATTGATTGATTTATGTAGGAAGGCAGTAACTGCTTCTGAGTGAGGGGGGGTGTCAATCACACTTAAGGACTGTCAGTACGTTTTCGGAATACAAACTACGCCCCGAAAACGTTCACTGTCACGTGAAACGAAGAAACTGTTTTCAGTTGTAATACGTCGTTTTTATAGGGTCTTTGCGTCAGTGGATCTGTTTTCTGACACTTTTTTTTAGATAATAAGGAAGTTTTATGGCTGGATTTGTCACTCTTAATGAAACTCTGCCTCTAACGGAACGATATCGAACTGGCGATTAAAGTAATCCCTGTAATGGGTTTGGAACTGGCTTGTTATCGCACTTTATACTTTGTACACATATTGTAAACATACATTTACTGATATATGTATTTCAATGATTGAAGGAATTATATTTGTTAAATTATCAGATCGTAATAACTGAATTTAATATTTTACAGATAATGTTTTTCGCTTGTTGTGGAATAAATGGCAAACGTGTCCTAGTAAAATCTGAGGTTCGGCCCTGAAGATGGACAAATTATTTTTCTCCGAAACGTTCACACGGCATCAAAAGTCAGAACATCGACATACCACGTGCTCTCTCTGGACAGCCCATTCAAGAGAATTGATTTTTATAATCGTCCAGATCTCTAAACCGTCAATAAAAATTGGTTAAATAAATCCTACCCATGGACAAGGACAACTTTCTTACAACACTTAGACTTACGTATAGTACCGGGTGCCCAGAAAAAACTTATACCTATCGTACGCAGTGATAAAGTTTCCTTTGTCATGATATCGTATCTGCTCAGTGCAGGTATTTTTTCTGCCTCGTCCTGAAGATGGAAGCAGTATGCTTCTCCGAAACGTTGATCTCTACCTTTAGAATTCCACGTGCAGTATGAACCCGGAAAGTCTCCATTGACATCCTCGCCGCCGTGGGAACTGCAAATCTCACATCTTTCCCCTTCGACGCTCTCTGACGTATGCAGTAGAGAAGGAGTCGTTAAATTAGCAACGAAATAGAATGTTTACGCACGTGTGGGTTGGCGATACCGTTTGTAATTTATGGCATAGGAAAATACTTCGTAAGAGCGTCGTGTTGTTTAATATCGCACTTTTTGTCTCGCCGAGGCCTCGCAGACTCGCGCTCTGCTCGCGTATTCTTGTGGGTTTCGACGACCGGCGTCGGCTGCTTGACGTTACAGCTTCCATCACTCAAACAGATCATCAATCAACGTCCTCCCGATCACCGCGGGCTCAACCGAGGGGGCGGTGCTTCGTTACGCTCCGCTCCCTCGCGGGAAGAAAAGAAAGCTTTCTTCTTATTCTTCTTAACATCTCTCTTTCAATTATGGCGTGCCGCGTCAAAGAGATCCACGCTACTTTCAGGCCCAAGTATTTAGTCGGTTAGCTTTTTTTTTTAAAGTGTTTCCATGGCAACGTGTAATGTCTATTGGGCGAAAAAAATTTTAATTTCTTTTAAGAATTTCTACGCACTTAACATTCGCTGTTATAAAATTCTGTTGCAACCGAGGACGTTGAGATAGACGAATGGCAGAAATGGATACAAAATTTTAGTTGGAGAAACCTGAATGATACAAACCACTTTGGAAACCTAGGTTTAAATGGAAATTATTCATTTTATTTAGTGTTCTGTCTGACGACAGGTCCATATGAACAGGATCCTTCCATCCTTTTCTCGGACTGGGACCTGTTCATATACGTTCTTGGCAGATGATCCAGAAGTGGTTTGCCATTGCCTTCTTCTGTGTGTGAATGGAGTAATTGTTGGGATGCCACGGAGGAAAACTCCGTGTTGCCTAGACCACGGCCTTGCCCAACACAAGTTATAAATTCGGGCACTGCCGGGAATCGAACCCGAGACCCCAGGATTACAAGGCCAGCGTTCTAACCGCTGGACCACCTCATCTTATTATTATTTAGTGTTCTGTCTGACGACAGGTCCATATGAACAGGATCCTTCCATCCTTTTCTCGGACTGTGACCTGTTCATATACGTTCTTGGCAGATGATCCAGAAGTGGTTTGCCATTGCCTTCTTCTGTGTGTGAATGGAGTAATTGTTGGGATGCCACGGAGGAAAACTCCGTGTTGCCTAGACCACGGCCTTGCCCAACACAAGTTATAAATTCGGGCACCGCCGGGAATCGAACCCGAGACCCCCAGGATTACAAGGCCAGCGTTCTAACCGCTAGACCACCGTGGAAATATAGCGTTAAAAAATCTTAAATATGTAATCTGTAACTCAATATTTTGGTCACAGAGTGTGTTTTATTTGACGTTGGGACTACATTTTTTAAATAGTGTAGGGTTAAAAGAATCTTAGTACCAACGGAGGTATCAATGGACCCTTTTTATGTCGAGGGCCGCCAGAAAACTTGGTCTGTTCCGTAACTGGAAGTTAGGACATTATGCATTTTTCACTCTACCCACGCCCAAGCCGGTAAATGATCCATATCAGGTTCTTGGTGGGGGGGGGGGGAGGGGGCTAGAGACGACGTCGCTTTGCCATGGGTCACCAGGACACACGACATTTCTAAGGCAAGACGTCTCAGGCTCTCGCTTTTAGACTCCACAATTCGACTGGGCTTAAAACAAAATAAAGGACGTCACTTTGCCTCCTTGTTTCTATAACTACACTGAACAAAATATTTATTGAGAAGCTGATAGTCGCATAGCTAGTCAGTTAATATCACCCTTTTTGTGGGGGCCCCGAAAACGCATAACGCTCACTAGAGTGCTCCGCCCCTGTCCTGAGTCAGTTCGGTTCACTCCACAGCCATTTTAATATTATGTTCCCATCTATGATCTGGTCTTCCAAGGTAGTCACTTACTTTTAGGCTAATTTGCCAACTCCCCTACGCGTGCTCAGTTGATTATGTGAGATGCACACAATGCGAAATAACCTCTTTAAATTGAAAGACTAATATTTAAATTCAAATACGTCAGGCTGGTGGGTGGCTTCTGTAGCAAAAGTTTGTGAACCAAGTTTTATTACGGGAAACTGTATGTACGAATTGCAATATCACTCGAATTTTACGGACGAGCGGATGGAAGTTGTTTTTTTTTTTTAAAGGCACGCTTATCGACTGAGAAATGCTGGTTTTTGAGTCACAAGAAATTCACGTAACTTTCCGTAAATCGACAATTCGTTCCTCGGACGATCGCCGTATTATTGAACAGAAGCTTTGATATCGATTAATTGCTAACGATATCGAAAAGAAATTTATGCTAAAATCAGCAAATATTCTGTGTCTTAAAATGGTACTGCACAAACTTAGGTGATTTTTCAAAGCTTACCTCAGATCAAGACTTTATGAAGTTTATATAACAAGAATTTTTTTGCAAGAACTTTCACCCAGATGTCCTCGTGAATAAATTTCTGAAGTAGCAATACTGATCTTATTTACGTAACTTTGCTAACATTAGTTTCCAAGATACAGAACGAATATACCATGCATTTATGATCCGAATTAAAACCCAGAATTTAATTATACGCGTTCGCCGTTCAGTGTTACAGATTATTAAACAATTCCTTAGGATCTCGGTTGAAGTGTTTCTACTAACCTCCATAGCTGCTTCCTACGGGCGTAAGAGAGAGTAGGCGTGGTCTTCGCCACAGGATGACTGTCTTGTACGCTTGTCTGTACTGCTTGTTCATGATTACGTAGATGATTGGATTAATACACGCCGATAGGTACAGCATTATGTAGCCCAGGACGTGAAAACCTGTAACGAGGCAGACATAACCTCACATATCTAGCCGCCTTTACATCACCGTGTTGTGGAACTATGTCTCGACTGGATTTTTTTTTTGGATATTTCACCGAGATCTATCACGGTCTTCCTCAGTTTCTCCAGCGAAATTACAACTTTTATTATCGTTCATGAACATCACCTTTGTCATATTTTGAATTATACCAGATTTGAATTTCTGCCTGTAGAACGTATATCCCTATATTTTGATGGTTTTTCTCAGTTACTCCCTTCACGTTCTGAAATGGCACCTGAGATAACGTCATTTATGCAGTAGCTCAGACAATTAACCACCAGATTCTTACCTCGGAGACTCAGCTTTGCGCCAAGACAATTTCTGGATCAGCGGAGCACATAGGAACTTCTCAGGAAGTGCCCATTCAATTGCGCACAAACACTCCATTAGAATTAAATTTGTTTACCTGGAAAGTGTACATCCTTGTCTGCAACTTTGACTATGGTGATAGGCAGGTAGCATATCACGAAGGAGAGAAATATGGCGAGAACCATTTTTGTAATCCGCCATTCATTCCGTTTTGTCTTCAGATCTCTGTGTTCCTTTGATTTGGATTTGGGGGCTTTGGGGTGTGACCCAACAGCGTGTTCTCGGACCCTGCTCTCAGACCTGCGCATTAGTGACTCTGTAAATTTCTCGGAAACAAAACGTAGATCAAATTGCGCAAAACTTTTGATTCTGACAAGAAAACTTCGCAGTGTACTCAGACATGAAATATAAGATCGTACGTATTTCTTTATGATATGGGAATGTAAATTTCATTAAAATCGGAGAATAAACTGAAAAAAATCAGATGTTGAACCAATGAAAAATTTATCGATATCAAATTGTTTTATACTATTAACTGATACACAAACAGGACATAGGATATTCTGTTACGAGTGGAAAAAATTGACTGACATTACTCGGTAGTTTAAATTAGCACCAAGTTTTAAATTTGTCTCCAGGGCTTAGAATATATTGTAAATAAAATTTTAAATTCCTCAATACAAATTAACTTATGAACATATAGAAGGTTGTTATACAGCATGTCCCAGAAAGACATACACACATTGTAACACGGAATATTATTGTTTTTACGAAATACATGGACGGAGGTAATTTTTAACACGCGTGGTTCAGTTAATTAAAACGTCTTCTATTTAATTCATTAAATGTGTATATAATTTTGGGACACCCTGTATATCATTCCAAAAAAATTGAAGGATACTAGAGACTGCACATGCTTGAATTTATTTATCACAGAGATAAATTGACAGATTGGATTAACCTGGCATATGTGAGGTATGGAAAATGATAACATGCGAAATGGAACGATTAAGGAACTGTCTTGGAGGATGTTTTAAGAAACACGGAGAGTGAGAGAAAATGGGCTTTAATTAAGCCAAAATTTAAGCCAGTGGCACAAGGAATTAAGCGGTTTTGGAGGGCGGGGGGGGCCTTACTTGTGGACCACCCAAAATATCAGTGCGTAACAACAGATGATAACACAGCAGGGGATTAGGAAGGCGATGATGAACAGAGCCGTTTTGGCGGAGTTCCCGTTGCTGTCGTTGAGGATGGTGCAGGTTCCCAGTTTTTTATCCAGACCGAATATTCCTGGAAGAAAACGCAACCCGGAGGATGAAAGTTCTTGGTCGTAGCATCGATTTAGATGTCAGGGGGGACACCAGCTGCCCTGGTGGTAATTGATTACAGTCTCGAAGTCAAGAAAGAGTGGTGGTCGGGGTGTCATCGGGGGGGGTTTCCATGAAGTCGTCGCGGGGATTCCCCACATGGCGGCGGATTCCCCCAACCCCTTAGGTAAAATTTTCGTCAAAATACGAATGTGTACGCAGATTTCAGTAAAAGTAACGGATATAATTTTTCATGATAATCCGTTGAGCGGTTCTGGAGTCGTTAAGTACGGACGGACGGACGAACAAGCAAGGCGAAGCTGGGTGCCGTATTTTTGTGAATTTTTGTCGCGAACATGAGTAAAGGCGAACAGAAGTCTAAGATGCGGGCCAGATTGGATTTACGGATCACAGTTTGTAACCTCTGGTTTCTACGAAGCGTTGGTCGGTAATCACAGTTAAGACAGTCTGATACGTGTTCGGTGTTCTTATTGAGAGATCAACGTTTCGTGCCACAATCTTGATGGAATGGAAGAAATCGGTTTTTTTCTCTGGTATACGGGGAAATTCGTTTTTCATTAGACTTTTCCTCTGTTCCTTTATTGGGTTTCTTTTCCTCGTTGTGACATTTCTTTGTTTTAAGGCTACACAGATTTTGTTCCACTCGTTTCACAGGTTGAAATATTGAAAGGAACGTGACGTTAGTTCCAAGAGTTGGCTTTATGGAACATAAAAGTTGAATCGAGTTGCAAAGAAAACCCGGAAAATATGTGGTTTATAAAACGGAATGTGTTGAATGCGGAGTTTATGTGAAGCGACGAAAAACATTTTATGTTTAATCAAATTTTGAGGGTAACAGTTTATGTACTTTGTTTCTAAAAACATTTATTCATTCAAAATAAAAAAAAAATCCACATGGATAATAGAAATGTTTTATATAGCTATATTTTTTGATAATAAATCTGTGAGTGAAAAATTTCTATCCTACTGGAATTATATAAGATTGAAATGAAGACGTATACAGGACAATTTATTATCCTCCCACGCGACTCAATTTTCAAAAGCAGCAACTTAGCTCCTAAGCTGTTCGTTCCTTGCAAAAATAACTCCATTACTTTCGAAACCAATCACCTGCGTTTTGGTAATTTTGTCGTCAGTTATTGCGAGCTCTGAGGTTCTCACGGCGACGAAAATTTCCATGATCGTCTCCCGGATACCAACGCTTTCGGGCCTGCAGATGTATAAAAAAATGTTCTACACGACGTTACTACCCAGAAGATCAACATCGATGTCGTTATCACCGTGAGAGACTCAAATCTCGCTTCGTCTCGGAAATACGCGTTGACTAGTGTGTGTTAAAAAGTCATCGTCAGATAATCTGAGAAGAGTGTCCTGAGAAAATCGTGTAAGGAATTAAGCACCCTTTTATGGGAAATTGTGACTATACCACCAATGCAGCGGGTTTATCATATCTTAATCTAGTTAACATCATCACAACTTCATTATCTGACATCCATCCATTCATCGTCTCAACCTCAAACACGCCCCACCTCAAACACTCACCTTGTGTCTATTAGTCCATCAATTGTGTAGTTTTGTAACTCACCCCATACTCCGAGGAGGGTGGGGATCTGCATCCCAAAACTGAACATCCAGCAGAAAGCGATCATGGCTCCGATCCACAGCTTCTTGTAGATCCTGTTGTACACGTTATGGTGCGCGATCATTATGTACCTGCACATCACATATACGTCATTACACACGAATCCCTGTCTCCTCCCGTTACTGAGTGAAGATTTTTGTGTTTTAGGAATTTCAAGGTCACGCAGCATCCTTCTAACTTTTTCATCTTTACCGGGGGTGTGATAGGGTTTTAAGGAACAGTTAGACACTCATTTTAAGAAGATAAGTTGGAGGAATGGCGAACTATACGCAATTATTAAAATATGTCTACCTTGTGGGGTGTAGCGCCGTCTAATCTGGTAGAAGTTTACTCGTTGGAATCTTTCTAGGATCGGCCACCTCTCCATTGTTTCTTAAGCTAAAATTTGTTAATTTTAGACAATTTTTTTTACTGTGTATAATCAGGTTAACGACTAAGAGACACTCACCTGTTTACAGTGATCATGGCTATCAGAAGTAGTGATACTCCGATGTTTCCATATCGCATGAAAGGAAAAAGCTGACAGAGGAAATCTCCATGTATCCATGTGCCGTAAATAAACCTCGATGAACTGAATGGTAACACGAAAGTGCAGAACATGAAGTCAGCGACGCATAGGCTAAAAGAAAAGACGTGATCTTTGACTGCAGGGCACTCTGACAGAATTCTATGAGCCATGTAACATGACGCACAGCCTAGTTTCAACACGTAAATTGCACGGGATATGGTGAATATGTTATAATACGAGGTGCGATCGGAAGGTTTCCAGACTGCGCCTATAAAAACCCGTACACTTATCTCAGGTATTAAATTCATCCATCACCCTCGAAGTAGTTCCCCTGGGAGTGAACACAACGATCCCAGCGCCGCTGCCAAGCCTGGAAGCATCCCTGGAAATCTTTCTTTGTCACTCCCAGGGGAACTACTTCGAGGGTGATGGATGAATTTAATACCTGAGATAAGTGTACGGGTTTTTATACGCGCAGTCTGGAAACTTTCGGATCGCACCTCGTACACTAAAGAACTGTCGATTCGTTGAACAATTGCTGCTTATCGTTGATTGATTTCCATTACGTGTCTGTTTTAAAAATTCTGTTGATATACGAGACAGAGCCTTTTGTAGGCAGTCAGTTTGCTTTGTAGATGTGTGTGTGGGTGGGGGGAATCAGGCTTTGAAATCGGTACCACAACGGATAATTAATGAGTGTAATTAAAATACCAACTAACAGGGACTGAGGGTGTTTGATAACAGGGTGGCGAGGATGATATTTGGACCCACGAGGGATGAATTGACAAGAGGGTAGGAAAAACTGCATACTGTGGAGAACCATAATTTATATTCTTCAAAAAATATTGTTAGGATGATGAACTCGTGGAGGATGAGATGGGCTATGCATATAGCGCGCATTGGAAAGGAAATATGCTCAGAAATATTTGACAGGGAAGAGACATACGTGGGAGGATAATATTAAAATGGTTGATAGGAACATTTGGTTTGTGGTCGTGAATTGTATTGATCTGGATCAGGATAGGGAACGGTGGTGGGGTCTTATGGACATTGTAAAGAATCTTGGTGATTCTATAAAATGTGGGTAATTTCTTCAACTAGCTGAGCGTAATTTTAAATTCTCATGAAGAGCTTTGTTTCCGTGGAGATGTTTCGTTTGGTTAATTGAAGTAAATTTTATATGCTTCATGTTAGACAGCTACTGACAGTTTTAATTTGTTTTAAACAAAGTTTCTAGTAGCATGAACGTAAATAAATTACGCTTTAGTTAACTTACAATTGACTGATACATCTTCTGTAGAACGCGCAACTGTTCAGATCGATCCTAATTCTTGGGGGGGAGACATTTTGGAGAATATTTCACAAGGGCACAACAAAGGATTCTTATTTTATTGGAATGTTTTTTTCTTTTCTATAAGAACTTACTTATTAACTATTTTATCTTGTGTTCGGTCTTCCGCGTTGTTGCTTTACCGAGGAAAGTCTTTAACGCCTCTACGATTCTCATCTTGGGCGAAAATTTCATCTGTGCCGATATATACATATATACACAATCCGTTTCTAATATTGCTTGTCGCTTTAATTCAAGAGAAGAGTTTTATTAAAGTTTCTTTGTCGTATATTTCAAAAGAAATAATTAATATTAATAACCAACTTGGGGTCTATTTATTGGATAGTTTAAATAAATAAGTGACGGATTTCAAAGTTTTTTAGACCGATTTTTTGAAAGTTAAAGTAGATGTACAGGTTGATCTGATGTTTTTTTTTATTTCTTGTGTATTGTCCGATGTATTTTGAACAAAATGGCGGACAGGAATTTGAAGTATAAAATTATCATAACAGAGATTACAAATATGGCGGAAAAAATGACAAAGAATAATACTGAGGTGGTGGTGATGAATATTGAGCAGACGGTGTCGAAGATCAGGATCTACGATGATAAATATGCGATGGCGATAAACAAAAAAACAAGGAAAATGTTAACAAGTCTGTCAGCGTACGTCACAAGGAGTGACATCTCATTCATGTCCAACATCACTTTTCCCTTTCTTTCAGTTTAAATGCAAATTACGGAGGAATAAGACAGGGCGAAATTTTAATTTAGCACATAGTAAGACACCCCCCCACCCCCCCACGGTACTGTGAGCGGATGAGGTTCAGAAGGGACTTCCGGGAACAACGCGTAGAAGAAATCGATTTTGTCCTGCACCCCCGTTCGAATATCACCACGATCACCGGCTATTCTCACTGAAGTTATTACCGGCTCCGATCTGTCTCTCCGGACGAACCACGGGATAGCATTCATATATCACTAGGTACCGGCTTCGATGTCAGCTACTAGCCATTCCTGACATCAATTCGATGTTTTAACTCCCGCAGTTGAGTTTGGAGTTATGCAAAGTGTGACATATAACGAGTCACATCTTTAACATCCCTGAAGATAGAGGCAGTATGTTCCTTCGAAATGCTGGTATCTACCTAAAAACAGACGGAGTTACTGCTCTGTACTCAAACACTGACGTGCACTCACTGACGTTTTTCGTGGTATTAATCCAGTCACTTTACTGTAACATGTCTGTAAACTGGAAGTCATCCGATTAACGCTTTAAAGCTCAGTGGTAATTATATGTACCACCTGCTGCATCAATCAGTAGCTCTTCATTTATGTGTTTTGTATAATTGTTACTCTAAACAGCGATCATTTCCTTAAACAGCGTTAAAAAGTTGATCTTTGTAATGGTGAAGTGTAGTGTTTTCTTCGCGGTACGGACTGAATTCTTAAGTTTCATTTGAAAGAGCTTCGGCTCCTAAGGTTAATTAGCGTTTAAGTCGTATTATTTCCTTAAACAAGGTTAACCAGTTGATCTTTGTAATGGTGAAGTGTAGTGTTTTCTTCGCGGTACGGACTGGATTCTTAAGTTTCATTTGAAAGAGCTTCGGCTCCAAAGGTTAATTAGCGTTTTAGTCGTATTATTTCCTTAAACAAGGTTAACCAGTTGATCTTTGTAATGGTGAAGTGTAGTGTTTTCTTCGCGGTACGGACTGAATTCTTAGGTTTCATTTGAAAGAGCTTCGGCTCCAAAGGTTAATTAGCGTTTTAGTCGTATTATTTCCTTAAACAGCGTTAACCAACTGATCTTTGTAATGGTGAAGTGTAGTGTTTTCTTCGCGGTACGGACTGAATTCTTAAGTTTCATTTGAAAGAGCTTCGGCTCCAAAGGGTTAAGTAGATCTTGAGTGTACTTTGATAATTAATGAAAGGATGAATGCCAGAACCCGGAGGGGCGGGCGACTTTAAGACGGAGCATAATACGTATGTTCCCCGTTGGTGAAACGCACGAGGAGACACGGGGAGGGTGTTGCCATGACAACGTAATTTGTAAAGACGGAAGGAGCGGTGGATTACACTGCCTGCAGACGTTTTGTAGCTATTGTTACTTGAGTCAGATTGTTTGGATGCAATATTCCGGGCGCTGGAACGTGAACACGAAGTTTTGTTCTCAGGAAGCTGCTACCGCGTTTAAGACAGACAGAACAGCGGTGAGAAACGGAATAAGAGAGCGACCGGACGTTCTTTTGTTATGATTAGAGTAAACGGTCTGGCATTGTGGCGCTGATTCCAGGGCATGGTACAGGATGTTCGCGTAAAAGTTAGTTGTTCCACATATTCTTTTTATACGCATTGGCTGCCAGTAATCCAAATAATTAAATGTTAATATCTGTAAGAATTTAAATTTTATATTAAATTTTTTTTTCTAGGTCCGACATCACCTGCATTTGAGAGAGACAGTAACGCAGTGCTAACCTGATGATGAAGGCTGCAGCAACATTTCTGACCCGCGGGCACCTAATGAGCGCCACAATGGTCAGCAGATTTCCCAGAATTCCCACTACCATGATCAAAACTGTCATGGTAGCTGCGAAATCCAGCAACGGCCTGGAAAACCTGAAACAAAGGAAAATCAACAATTATTGCACGTTAATTGGTGCTCGTAAATCCCGCCTCTGAGCGACGTGTGGATTGTGGTCTTCTGGGAGGCAATGCCATGTATCAACGTTTCGGAGGAAATTATCGCTGCCATCTTCATCGTATTCTAGAGATGAAGGCAGTATGTTACTCCGAATAAACCTCAGATATCACACAGTGTTTAGCACATCGACTTGTAAGTACATATATTATTTAGGCAGAACTCATCTTGATGATGTTTCAGAGGTGTTTACTCCTTCCATCATCAAGGTGCCCTGAATTTTTTTTTTGTGTGATCAAACAACCTAATCATTTAGAAGTTTGTATCGAGGCAGGCCATAGTCTGACTACAAAGTGTGTATCAATTTTGGTTGGACCCAGGAAAATTGCGAAGAATCTCAACTCACGATGGCGTCTGTGTCGAGATTTGAACCCTGGGTATCCTCGTACATGCGAAGTTACAGGCGGTGGGAAAAAAAACTCTGTTCGGAACTAAATTAATTCTTTTATGATTTCGTCTCCGTCAGTTTAATTTAATTAAGAATAACGGAGAATGACGTAAAGCAGATATTAAGGAATTATTATTACGTCGGTGGCGAATCACATTTTCGTCTGTTAATATCACGAGCTGTAGTTTGCTTTAAACGAAGATAATTTTGACTGCGTTCGATGTAACATGGATAAACCCAGGCTTAACATTAATTCCTTGCCGTAATACAAATACCAGACACTGGATGCTTAACATTTTAGCACCGGGGCGGGGGGGTGGGGGGGAGCAGTGACGTCATTACAGACGAGTCGTTGACACGTCCTTTGTCTCTCTAACAAACAGCAATTTGCGTGTCATCCTTGTCTGCCGAATCACAAAAAAAATAATGTGTGATAGTACGATACCTGTTTTTATACAGCGATGAATCATAGCCCTGATGATGGAGGCAGGAAGTACCTCTGAAACGGTGGTAAACTTCTACCAGATTACACGGCGCTATAACCCAGAAGACAGCCATCTTCGGGCTCATAGCCGTGAGAACATCAAATCCTTTTTAAAAATTAAAAAGAAAACATTAAGAAGTGATAATGGGAGAAAGACAGAAGAAAACGAGGGGAAGAGAAGAGAAAATAGAATGGAGTAAGGAAGAAGGATGTAAAACGTAGAGAGATTAAGCAGCCTGTCCCCCGGAGAGGGGGGGGTGGTCTATGGTCCTAATGGCGCCTACTCGAGTTGAAGCTGTTCTTGTAATAATTGCAGAGGAATTGAGGATAAACTCAACACAATTTGCATGGGAAATTACGTCACCAGCACGTAATAAAGTCTGCCCGGTTTTAGGTTATGTTTCGACATATTTAAAGTCTGAATCATGAGCGGAAATTGAGGTTAGGGCTCGTTAAAGCCAAACTCGCAATGAAAAACCAAAAAAAAACTGACGATTATATTAGCTTCCAGTGGGATGGAAAGTGTGGATTTGGAAGGAGACAATGCTTGAAGGAAATTTCTCGACACGCTCGTAAGGAGACTGAGGAAAAACTAGGCAACACCTCAGTCAGCGTAGCGAACGACCCCAGCTAAAGATTTGTGTGTTGTGTCCCAAATTCGGGGGTCTACCTGGGCCCGACTATAGCAGACCGGTAGATGGTGGCGGATTTTAAAGACGAAACAAAGTTGGCACATGGACATGGTCGTGGAGTACACGCGCTTGAAAGCTCGTCTGTGATTCAACATCACTTACGTGCGACAGTGACGAATGCATGGCAAATGTTATCAAGAGCTGCTGTATCATTGCCGTGTCATAGGTCACGGCTGATTAATTATTTATATGAATATTAGGGTAAAGTGGGGCAGCATAATCTCCCCCCCCCCTCCCGAAGAGTAGAGTAAATCGAGTGTTTTTTTAGAGACTTACGGAAGGAAAGATATGACGAAGTTTATAGGCGAATTTTTGTAATTTTTTTGTTCGGAACGCGCCATCAGATGAATTTTTGCGGGAGTAAAAGTGAAACACGAAGAATGGAATGGGGATTAAATATAATAAAAGCTGCTGTTTATTTTTGTTATCTCAGAACAAAGGAAGAAATATTGCCATTTGTGTCTGTTTCATCCATTTATCCTTCTTGTATTTTTTCCATGGTCTTTTATTTTTATGTTTCATATAAACTCCCTGATTTTCTTTAAAAGAAATTTTATTTACTCGCTTTTCGCGTGGAGAATTACGTCATCGAGAAACTGCACGGTCTGTCGAAGGTGCAGTATTTGTGGCGAAAACTTTGAACACATTTTAAATA
The DNA here is from genome assembly GCF_977971745.1 of Zootermopsis nevadensis. NCBI lineage: Eukaryota > Metazoa > Arthropoda > Insecta > Blattodea > Termopsidae > Zootermopsis > Zootermopsis nevadensis. The sequence continues at coordinate 22,877,781 of NW_028259134.1, forward strand.
TTTATCTGAAAAACTTTTTTTTCTGAAAAAAACTGTGCCCGAGAAATATAAACTGCTCGCAGCGGCTTTTTTTTACTACACCTTAGATATTTTCGCTTCCTGGACCAACTTGATCTCCCATGATCGATATTATCGAAATGAAATACGTTCTCATATTTCAAACATCTGTCAGTTGAAGAAGCAGAGGGGGGGGAGGGAGGGGGGGGATGGACAAAAAACCAGTAGATTTCATGTTACAGATGTTCGAGAAGGTCCGGTAATGAGTTGAGACTGACAGCATCCTCATATGTATTAAACATTTTTGGATATACAGGGTGTGCCAAAAATGCATTCACATTATACTGTGAAAAACAACTTGTTACGAAATCAGATGAAGCAACTGCCGGATGGAATGGAAGAAGATTTTGAAGGACCAGGACCCACAAGGGACTGTAGAGGCAATGATTATGATTGTGATGTTGTGAGGGATGGAGACGACATGTAACATCACATTTGTCTCGTTGACTGTTGCGCTGTATATTATTTTGGCTATGCGCCCTGAAGATGGAGGCAGTATTTTCCTTCGAAACGTTGACACAGAACCAAAATATTGCACGGTGTAACAGCCTAGAAGACCACAGTTTGAATATAGCTTGGTGTTCTTCTTCACAAACCACCGTCCTAAGTAGAAACGTGTAAGATTTGATTGTGAATTAACATTACCATGCCAGCTCCTTCCAGTTCTTTTAATGCGAGTACTGAGGAATTATTTGAGAATCACCTGAGTTCCCTGCAACAAAGTAATAAGACAGTGTTACAAGTTTCAGGGCTCGGAACAGCCCCCCTTCGAGCGAACACTGGGTCACTGCTAAGAGAATCGGTCGGTTTCTTGTCTGACAGGGCTGGCTCTTGTACAACTTCACGGCCATGTGGCTACAGCCTGTAGAAGCTGATCTTCTGGGTTTTTGCCTCGGTTCATCTCCCCTGCCTCCCCCCCCCCTCATCCCGTAGCTCTGATTGGCTAATCCCCTGACCTGGTCCTTCTCCTAACTATACACCATCAATTCCGACCTGAAGATGGGAGCAATATTTTCCTCCGAAACATCGACCTATATAAAAATACTACTTATAATAATAATAATAATAATACTTGTTCACACCTGTTTTTTTATCTCGTTGGCAGTAGTTTATTTCTTCAAAATTATGTTTGTTTTGATATGTTTAATATTTATTTTTATGCGTACACAAAACACTGTTTGGTGTTCTGATTAATTTCTGTGACCAACGAAAAATATGGGAGCCGACATCTTTTTATGGTTGCTGGACTTGTAGTGTCGTTTCTAACCTCGAGAGTTCGTTGTCATATTCCGTCTGCAGTTGTAAATTCTGCGCCAGTGATGGACTCGGGTCGTGCATAACGGGTGTCGCAAAAACGGCCGAACTGCTCGCTTGATCGCCAATTGACATAGACGACGCCATCTTGTATCCTCAGCTGTAAGTAAGGAACAGAAATTTAAGCCCAAATCCGGTTAATAACCCTGCGAAATAAGTTTTTAATGACTAATGACGTTATTTAATGACACTGTTTCAACTGCAGGTGTTACATAACTTCGAATGAGATGTCATAATTATTAATTTTAACGGGTTAAGGATATGATAGGAGGTTTTCATAGGCTAATTTCACAGTTTTGTCTGGGCATTACCCAGGAGTGCCTGAGTAAGACAATGTATTTTTCAGTACTGTATAGGAAAAACAACGTGTTAATTTCTGTCATGTGACAGTAGATGTTTTTCATTAATTTTTCGTGTTTCGATATATCTATCAGATGTCTGAACACAGTTTACATAGCGTATCTCAGGTATATAACGGAGTATAATATTAAAATGAATTTTATGGAAGTAGGTTATGAGTATTTGAATTGGATTGACCTGTCTCAGCATATAATCCTGAAATATCACTCTTTTCTCAAGTAAATTACACTGACAAATTTTGGTTAAGGTAACTGAATACTAACTTTGAATTTGACGTTTGATTTTATTGATTTCTTGGAACTCCTATACAGCCTATGTGGTCTGAGAGAGATCGTTGTGAAATACACTAATAAATAAATAAATAATTGGCTGTAATTACCTTGTACCCTGTGACTGATCAAAGAATCGCCGGTTGCAGACTCCTTAACATTCTGGAATGGTTTTGTATTGTTTATTTAGGAACCTACAACATGTTATGCTTCGAACCAACGACCCCACCCCCTCCCCCCCTCCGGAATACAGCTTTGACAATTCATTTTTGTCTTGTTCTGTGTTCTCCCCCCCCCCCGCTTTCATTTCTGTTTATATCCAGATGATAAATAGTTTTGTGTATGTGTTTACTTCCAGGAAAATTTATCATGTACCTCCGTTCTATTGTTGTGAGTCGTATTGTTGTATACGTGAGGTCCTAACAATATTACCACCCTCACCACTTTTTTCAATCTACCCCCATTTCTTTTCCCTCTAAATTTAAAAATTTCTTCTCATTTTTCATCATGAAAAACCTTTAAAAAAACAAGTTTTGTATTACAACGATCTCACGACGAGGAGAGCAGGCAACCAGGTTCAGCACAAATTGTTCTGGGAGTCTTTTTGTTGCCATTTGTGTCGAGAAAGGTACTTTCGTGACGCACACACGGGCCGATTAATCGGTGGCCTTGTAATCCTGGGGGTCTCGGGTTCGATTCCCGGCGGTGCCCGAATTTATAACTTGTGTTGGGCAAGGCCGTGGTCTAGGCAACACGGAGTTTTCCTCCGTGGCATCCCAACAATTACTCCATTCACACACAGAAGAAGGCAATGGCAAACCACTTCTGGATCATCTGCCAAGAACGTATATGAACAGGTCCCAGTCCGAGAAAAGGATGGAAGGATCCTGTTCATATGGACCTGTCGTCAGACAGAACACTAAATAATAATAAGATGAGGTGGTCTAGCGGTTAGAACGCTGGCCTTGTAATCCTGGGGTCTCGGGTTCGATTCCCGGCGGTGCCCGAATTTATAACTTGTGTAGGGCAAGGCCGTGGTCTAGGCAACACGGAGTTTTCCTCCGTGGCATCCCAACAATTACTCCATTCACACACAGAAGAAGGGAATGGCAAACCACTTCTGGATCATCTGCCAAGAACGTATATGAACAGGTCCCAGTCCGAGAAAAGGATGGAAGGATCCTGTTCATATGGACCTGTCGTCACACAGAACACTAATAATAAAATAAATAAAATTGTGACCATAAGTCTGCTTGCGAGTTTAAAACAATCGACAGTCTTTTATAAATTAATTTTACATGAAATCCCAAAACAAAAGTATGTTCTTAATAATTGTATACTTAATAGGATTTATGGATTGTAGCGCCGTGTAATGTTGTAGAAGTTTATACAAACATTTCAGAGGTCCCTGCTGCCTCCATCATCGGGGCTATGTTACCAGTCATTTACTTGAAACATAGATCCGCGTTGTTGAATAATAATCTGCTGTCGCAATTGGCCGTTGCGGGAGAAAAATTTTCTGAAATCAGTTTCGTCGTAAGTAATTGTCGCCGACATAATTTAAAACCAGTTATAAATGAACATTCTAGAACTTTCTTCCCTGATAACCAGACAGGAATTTTTCTTTTTTTACGTTTCAATCATTTTGCTTCATAGAACCGATCATTTCAACGACTTCACTCTGACGACGCCGACAGCCGACAGACTTGGCGTCGTCAGATATTTCTGGGATTCAGTGATTCGAATCATTAGATTGTTGATGACTGGATTCCCTCATTCAGATACACGACTTTGTCATATAAATTCAGTCACTGTCTCACTCAGTAGCAGTCATTAGTGTGCAATGGTGAAGTGCGGTGTTTTCTTCGCGGTACGGACTCAACTCTTATATATAAGCGTGTCTGTCTATTGGGATGTTGTGCCGCGTGGTCTCGTAGAAATTTACCGCTCTGATGACGGAGGCGATAAGCACCTCCGAAACGTCAGGTCAGATTTGTACGAGAAATCTGGCGCAAAGTCCCAGAACACAGCCATTTTCATTTATTTATGTGGTCAGCCAGCCATGTTTTTTTACGCAAGTACTCAGTTTCGTACCCACAAGGAAGTGTGTTTCTCCTTGATTATTATTATTATTATTATTGTTTATTTGTTCAAAGTACGGGAAAGTCCTGTTTTCATGTTTATCAATGTGGCTACGAAAGTTAAACTGATGGATGGTCGGTCTAGCGGTTTGATCGTGTACTTGCGTGTGTTTTGAATTCCGAAAACGGAAATCCTGACCGGAAATTTCTGGTTTCCCTGTTGTACACAGTCACTCCAGAAGAGAATAAGACACAACTGCCCATTCAGATGAAAATATAAAGTTTCTTTTCGTGTGCCTTAAGCTTACTTAAGATTTGTCTCAGTAACGGCGTAAGAGGCACTACTTTATATAAAATATATTTTTAAGAGGGTGATTGGTTCGCTGACCGATCAATCAGGTAACGGACTACTTAACTGATAATTTGATTGGTTGGCTGAATGAAAAGTGATTGAATTATTAAGGATTAAAGTCACGATTAGCTCGCTAATTAATTTATATATTATGAGACAACTTTTTCGCGTGCCCGATTCTTGAAGGCTGGAACTAAACAGATTAATATATGCCTAATAAACTTATAAATATATAAATGCAGGGAACATTGTATGTTAATTAATTGAGAATATTCATTGAACTGGATTCATTCCTGCAACACTCTGTATATAAACGTACATTTTTTTTTTTGATTGGGGGGGGGTCGATGTGGGAGTCGTCCGCGGCTGGTGCTATATTTTCGCGTGATTCTCCCCGTTTGTTACTAACAAACTAACAGATTGACTAACAATACAACTGACAGAGTTGTGAAGTATGTGTCCTGATGACAGGTCAGTTTTGATACACATCGAGACGCGAAATGTACTTCGCTCAGCTCAAATGCTGATAAAACGCGTTGCCCTCGGGGTTGAAATTTCAATACCAGACGGTTGGGGGGGGGGGAGAGGGGGACGGAGGAGGAGGAGATAAACGGATGTGTCCTACCGCTGTGTTCCCTTCATCAGACCCTTTTATTGCATTTTACAACTGTAATACAGGACATGAGTTCGAATAGATCACACCAAAACTAATGTGTGTCATGTGGTGTGATATTTCAGCCATAAGAACCAGGTCTTATCTCTGTAAAGGGAATGTTATTATTTTGTACGCACTTTGCGTGTTAATGCGAGAGATGATGTTTTGTTTTCGTGGGCGCGGACTTCGACAGAAGAGTTGGACACCCCTTCCGTCAATTTGTTAGTTAGTTATAGGCCTACTGGAGAAAACCAGGGAAAATCACAAGAAACCAACCTCAGACCAAACAATAAAAATTGTGTCCAGCGTCGGTGTTGATATTACGTCTATAAGTTAAATCCAAAACAAAGAACAGCAAGTCTGTTACATTCCTCCGATGTTGACGGACTTAGGAAATATCTCGGTTCTTCAAAGTTCAGAAGTTCGCTGTTCTGGACTTTGTTTTTCAAGGCAAAAAGCTTCGCTCTTAAAAGTTTTTCTGGCTTGTGTTCAACGATACAGCAGGCAGAGCGATGCGACTTCTATTATGACAATGACTGTACTACTTGTTTCCATGGTAACGTGTAATTTGCTAGTGTGTTAGCAACCTGAAGTTGCTAAAACATGCGTGTTGGCTTTGCAAAGTATATCCACGCGTAACAACTTTAAATTAACTGAATAATTTTCCTCAAATCTGCTAGTAAGTGATTTTTATTAAAATTTGTCCCCCACGTTACAATTCTGGAGGAAATCGGACATCACTATCTCGAATGACGGACATGTCTTATGGGATGTTACGCCTTGTAATCTCGTAGAAATTAGCCGACGTTTCACATGTACTCCTTGCTTCCATCATCAGGGTGATGGTCAGTAAGTACCTCCCGAAACGTCGATGCATATCTATCACGGTACAACAACCCAGAAGGCAGCCATCTTGGTATGTGTTACCGCGAGAATCTGAAACCTCAGGTTTTAAGTGTATTGTGGGTTTGGTATGAGATGACATCAAAGGTTTGGTGTGTTTTAGAGTTTTGTGTGTGGTAGATGTTTCAGGGGACACCCGACACGTAAAGCTAGGGTGATTTTTTTATCTTAAATTTAAACTAAAATCGTAAATACAGACAACATCCCCTGTTGACAGGGTGAATGTATGTGACAGTGGCCTCCACCGCGTTTCTCTTTGGAATATTAATATTTCAGGGGAGGGGGTTGATACACTGCTTTCACACCCCAGTACCACAAGGGCACAAGTGACAGTCTGAGTTCAGATTAAAATTATCTGCTGTAATTGGTCACAGACTCATGGACGCCTTGAATTCAGTAAAACGTAAATTTTAATTAGCAAGCGTCGATCAGCAACTGTTGCCTAATGTAGTGTGGTTGATCATCAGAAAACAAAGGCTCGATTAATGGAGGAATTCAGCAGACAAAATAAGGAAAATTAGGAGAATGAGATGATGTCGGAAATCTAAAGATAGATATTACTTGCAGACCGAATCGCAGATAAATTATAATATTAAAATGCATCGTAGATAATAGTAATATAAAATAATTGATTGGATTAAGTTGGCTCAGAACAGGTTTCAGTGACGGGCATCCAAACACCACAGCGAAATTTATCAACAGTGACGCCAGGTGGCAGGGTGTTACGTTTTACAAATACTGAGGTGGCTTTTACAATCACTTCTGATAGGAATTTTTGTTTTGTGTTAAGGTGGGTGGGAGACGAAAACGGGAGAAATCAGGAAGGAAGATGAAAAGACTGCAGTGATAAACGAACTGAGGAGCATTCCCAGTTGAATTCCAGCTCGCCTTCCCCACTGATTGGAGGGATTTTTTAAAATAAATTTACAGTTTAATTCGCCTGCACCCCCCCCCCCCCCTGTATGTAGCCTTCGAGTGTGACATACTTTTAGTAATCTTTACCTAGAATAGACCAATAGATCGATCATACATGACAAAGATCTTTCCAGATAAAACTTAGACTTCCCATAATACATATCAGTTGGCCGCCACGTGGAGTAGGTGTACTGGCAGACTGGAGGAATCAAAAGATAATATTAAAATTGATGCTATACGTTTGGGTTGTATATATTTAAACCGGATTGAGTTTGTTCAGAACAGGTTCCAGTGCTTGGTTTACGCCATGAATATGATAACACACAATAATTATTGATGAGCTGAATAATTGCGAGTTCCCATATTTCGTCTGACTACGCGGAAGATCACCTGGGGTTACGGGGTCTCAGCCAATGTCACTTAGCCAGTTCATGCTTCGTTTCCTCAACCCGGAGGGAGTGCCTTTGCTGGTATATTAGTGCACTTAAAATGGTGCGTGCGTGCATAGTGAGGCCTTTGTATCCCCTGTTCATCCCCTAATGCTATCCATCCACCCTTCTTCTCTGAACTTTTCCTCCCCTATATTATTTTTGTTTTAAAAGTCCAATTTTATTTCCCTCTGTGCGCCCTGTCTGTAGCAGCCGCCGTGAGGGTTGTAAGGTGAAAAGGGGTAGGAAGGGAGGATTCCGCCCTCCTGCGTCTTCAAGTTCTGTCAACATGCGCTACTTGTGTTGAAACAGTGGGTTGTTGTCAAAGCTGCCGGGCCGAAGACTTTTGTGTGGCTATAATTTCAAAGGACGCTGGCAATTTGTGGTAATGTGTGTTCCCTCTGTTCCTGTCTCTATAATTTCGTGGGGGGGGAGGTTATGCAAGAAACATTTTTCCAGGAAAACTTCATGAGTAATGTAACCGAACTTGCTTCAGTATTAGGAGACGGATGTATATCTGAAATCAAAAGAAAGGACTGAAATTTCATCAGGAATAAAATGTTTCATGCTTACTCGCAGTACAGGACAGCGATTTGTGCGTGCCCGGTAATTTTCTTTCACCGCACATTTACGCACATCATTGTTGCCAACACACATTGTTAGATTTCCAAGACAATTTAAAACGCGACCCTACAACAATTACGTACTAGGATCCGAAATTGAAAACAGAGGCAGGTCCACCCACGTGCAATGGACTCTCCAAGGCGTCCCCGTGACATTCGATTCAAGGTCACCCCCAGTTACTAGGCTGCCGCTCACGCAAACTGCGCAGAAGCGAAAATGGTGCGTTGACGAGCAGGAATTGTGTGTGACTTTGGTCTTGTCGTTTGTATGTGTGTGGTAGTTAAGGTTGCATTTTGAATGAACCACTCTGTACATCAGACAACTGCCAGAAATGAGAGCCTGAATTTGGGGAATCTGAAAACATTTAGCGTAATTCTGATCGTGTCCCGAAAAACAAAGTGGAGTATTTGTAATCAGTGCTGCCATAAGTCACTCTCAGATTTTTCCTATTTTTTTTTTTTTTGTTACTCGTAAATAAGAACGGCGTATCCCCTTATAAGGGATGTTGCACGTGGCGAAAATTATCAGCCTCCCCTCCGCAACGTATCGCGTCCTGTCATACCCCTAACGCACTGAATTATTACTAACGAACTAACGAAGCTTTAATTACTTCGCAAAAGAAAAATCCCCGCGTTATTTTTTTAGGCCCTTAACGACAGGGTGTGACCGGGAAGCGAATGTTAAATTTTCATGTCCCCCTCGTATGTAGTCACACCCATTTCCAACTGTAGCTAGAGGGTGGGGGGAGATGAACACAACTAAAAATAGACCCCACATTTTTGCTGTAGTTATTAATCTGTATTAATGAAATGACCCTGTATAAATTCAACTTCCTGAAGAGACATTTATACTGATTAAAGTTTGTCCATAATGACCAAGCAACTAAGATGAATTGTATTTATGTTTAGCTTGTTTAATGACGCTTTCAGCATCTAGAAGTAAGATATGATAATAGACACACTGACCTCTGACTACAGTAAAGTAACTAAACATTTCTTACAACTACAGAATTTATTCCAGCTACACTAAATAATTGTTGATCCATCCATCTGCTTGGTAATACAACTCGAAGCTTCAACAGTGACATCACAAACTCTCACGTGATGTAGTTTGTTCATTTGTTAGACTACATTCAAAATAAACTTCTTTTAAGATCCAGTTTTCCTTACTAATGTTTTATATGCTCTACTTGTTTCCCTCTCTGATCCGTATGTGCAGAGAGAGGGTGGATGGCAGGTGATTGGCAGAACCAATAAAGAAACGGGGAGCAGACAGCTAAAATATGATAAATGAACAGAAAATATATCGGAGAGGGCGAGTATCTTTTTTCCAACGAAAGAAATGAGCGAGGGGGGAGGTGAGATGTTTTTATTTTGTATTTCTTATTCGAAATGAATCTCGAGACGTCTCCTGTGGTTATACAGGGTGTCAAAATTAACGCGGAATCAGCCACAACGCAGACCACAGCCGTGGAATGCTAGTATTTTGATTAACTGTTACGTGGGACACTCTGTATATAGCAGCATGAAACATGCCCTAGGTTACTACGGCATAACTGATGCGCATCAGAACATTTTAACAGCTGATCGGCGAAAGTAAATAGAAAGCGGGCGAAAGTGAGGTCGTTGCACAGAGTAAATGCAATTTTTTATTTTTATTTTTTTGCCCAATTTCAGCAAATCGGTTTGAAATTATCAACATGGAAATACGTTTCAAAGAGCTTATATGCCAGGTAGCCAGCCATGCGCGTATTCCATTAACACACACCCTCCAGCAACCTGACTTTATACTACCACATACATAGTTTCGTTTATTAGGGTGGAATGTCAGTCCGGCTGATGTTATCCGGCCGAGTCGGTATTAATTTATGCAGGGGTCCCGGGGGGTGGGGGTGGGGGGGGGGGTCTCTAGAAGGCAGGAAGACGATTTCGTCTTTTCTTGACCATGGCGTCTCTCCCGTCAGATACATATGTTTCCTCGCGTTGCAACAGCCTGCCCCAAAACATGTACCATCATGTTACAGAAACACACTAAAACGTTATTATAACGGGAATATCACGTGACTTAGTGTATTTTTTTATCCGGTTTCACACACTCTTACCTCTGATTCTTGATCGCACAGTGGCAAATGTTGTGTCAGCTCCCCTTAAATAAGCAACTCTGCGTCCTGCCCGCAATCATTATCAGGGCAAACAGCTATGATTTCCTTGAACAGTCCTCGGCACTAGATGGACGCAGTCAGCTTAACTCTTTCGGAAGGCTCCCTTATGGTGCCATTTACCATTTAAGTAGGCTTACCCTAATTAATACATTTTGAGCTTTTATAAAGGAGTCGGAGATTTCAGTGCAGACTCCACAACCATGATATATTTCATGTTACTGCTAAAGAAACTGAAAATCTTGGCCCAGTTTTTTCTGAAATACGTACTTGAATGCCTTGAATAATGCCAACAAATATGTGACGACCGTTTGGCCCCTAAGCATTCTCTACCGATCCCCTTCCTTTCGTCTCAAGTTGATAAATTATCATTGAATAAACAAAAAAAATATAACTTTCAGAATAAGTTTTTCGGATCTCCCTGTGCGCGTGTTTTTTAAACCCCTTGTTAAGTAGCCCTCACGTTGTTATTGCCTTCAAGGCGGTCTGTATATGGCCGTACAGAAGATTAAGAAGGCCTTGGAGTGACGTAATTATATGATTTGTCCGTCTGTTTTCTCCTCTCATGCGGGCAGGACCGAGACTTCGTCTGTTTTTGTTCTGTACCATTTGAGACAGGCGTTCTTGAACGAAGAACCACCTGCGTTTGGCGGAAAGATGTTCTGGTCCTCTGGTATTCCGTTAAACCAAGGTTTTTACTATGCTACCAAACGTAGCGTTTCTCCCTACCAGGAAGTTCCTTCTTCATGGCGTGAAACGCAACTTATTTTGTGTCCTTGCCTTCTGATCTTTGTTTAGATGACGTAACTTCAAAACATAAGGAAGATGGCAGATGTGACGAACCTCGCTTAGCCAAGTGTCTCGTGAGTTACGAGACTCGAAGTCTGGATTCTTGTGAAAGTTAGTGATCTTCCTGTCTGGATCCAATATTGGTTTAAGATGATGTGAAAGATTTACGGTTTCAGTGGAAATTACGCACTACGTGTCTTTTTTGTCATTACACGTTCCCCGGTTATAAAATCGAGCGACCAAATACTGATATTTACAGTAGGTATAAAACTTTCTGACCAGCGAAATTCAATCCCTACCCCTAAAAAATATGACTTGGAGTGCAATTAAAAAGATTGCCCGTATATTCAGTGACATTTCTTGGTAGCCTTGCAGTGGAATGATAAACACTCTCTGACCTTTGTATTTGTATGGCCACACAGTGACCTATGGTCAGGAGAATAATGGACCGTCACCAATGAGAACATATGATATTAACTGATATGACGTCAGAATACCAACACAGAGCCTTTGCTTGGCTTTGAGCGGTCTCGTTGCTGTTCCAGGAGTACAGAAGGCGCGTTAATTAATCCATTGAAGCCGAACGAACGAGAGAGAGACGAGGAAGTTGGAGGGAAAAAGCGACAGGCACCACATTTCGGCTATGGAAGTTCCCATGCATTTCCCGTTCGTCCTTCCGGTAAAAGTACACTAAAGCGTAGGCAAGGCCTTCAGAAGTGGATCAAAGAGAGAAGAGAATTTTAAATTGTGACTTAAACCTTGGTAGGGCAGGATTTAGGGATATATTTATTTTAATATCGAGAGGGCTGAATGAAAGGCATTTGGTGCAACGTGGAATTTGGATAACAACTCTGCATTTTTTGCACCAGGGACGAGAAAAACTGCGGAAAATATACATCGATACAAATTGAATATCATTTAATAATTCAGTCCGTACCGCGAAGAAAACACGACACTTCACCATTGCAAACATCAACTGGTTAACCTTGTTTAAGGAAATAATACGACTAAAACGCTAATTAACCTTTGGAGCCGAAGCTCTTTCAAATGAAACTTAAGAATTCAGTCCGTACCGCGAAGAAAACACTACACTTCACCATTACAAGGATCAGCTGGTTAACCTTGTTTAAGGAAATAATACGACTAAAACGCTAATTAACCTTTGGAGCCGAAGCTCTTTCAAATGAAACTTACGAATTCAGTCCGTACCGCGAAGAAAACACTACACTTCACCATTACAAAGATCGACTGGTTAACCTTGTTTAAGGAAATAATACGACTAAACCGCTAATTAACCTTTGGAGCCGAAGCTCTTTCAAATGAAACTTAAGAATTCAGTCCGTACCGCGAAGAAAACACTACACTTCACCATTACAAGGATCAGCTGGTTAACCTTGTTTAAGGAAATAATACGACTAAAACGCTAATTAACCTTTGGAGCCGAAGCTCTTTCAAATGAAACTTACGAATTCAGTCCGTATCGCGAAGAAAACACTACACTTCACCATTGCAAAGACCAAGTGGTTAACCTTGTTTAAGGAAATAATACGACTAAAACGCTAATTAACCTTTGGAGCCGAAGCTCTTTCAAATGAAACTTAAGAATCCAGTCCGTACCGCGAAGAAAACACTACACTTCACCATTACAAAGATCGACTGGTTAACCTTGTTTAAGGAAATAATACGACTAAAACGCTAATTAACCTTTGGAGCCGAAGCTCTTTCAAATGAAACTTAAGAATTCAGTCCGTACCGCGAAGAAAACACTACACCTCACCATTACAAAGATCGACTGGTTAACCTTGTTTAAGGAAATAATACGACTAAAACGCTAATTAACCTTCGAAGCCGAATCTCATCCAAATGACATTTAAGAATTCGGTCCGTACCGCGAAGAAAACACTACACTTCACCATTACAAAGATCGACTTTTTAACGCTGTTTAAGGAAATAATCGCTGTTTGCAGCAAGAAGGCTACTTTACCCAGTACAAGATGTAGGAATATTTATTGTTAAAGCAGGTGGTACGTATAGTTACCACTGAAAGAGTTAAGATTATTTCTCTGTACTGACTGTACCGCGTTTTGCCTATCTCCCGTGCTTGCAGGTGTTGCCCGTTCCCAGGAACGTGCTGACTGCTGCAGACCTGTTATCTAAATTGCTAGTAATGAGTTACCACGCAGACTATAACATTTCCATTTACCCCGTCATGAATATGACGAGATGGAAAATTGTAGCCGCTCCTTTGACAAGTACAAAGCTCAGCGTTCTTCAGATTACACTCCGTTCAGCCGTGAACTTTATCTTAATTTCTATTTCCTGTATGTAACTTGCTTTTCATAATTCTACCTCAGCAACGATTACGCTGATTTTGTTTGACGAGTCCCCGGTTCGAATCCGAGCAGAGACGTCGAATATCCAGTGGCTGGCCTTTCTTGAACATGGTGAATAAAAGTTAGTGACATCTTTTCTGAGAAGTCACTTAAGGTTTTGAGTTCAGATGAAGATCAAGTGTGGGTCTTCGGAATTTATGAATATTTTTGCATTCACATCAACCCCAAGGAGTACACTCCTTCTTGACAAGTTGATAGTCGCTCAACTGGCCAATAAATTCCCCGTCTTTTGTAAACTTCAAAAATGCCTTACCGTGTTCAAATGATATCACAATTTTCGTCCTTCCTGATCCGTGTGAGTGCCCTCAGTGTATTTGTCTAAGATTCATTTTAGTATTATCATCACATTTAAGCTCAGGTCTTTCAGTTTTTCCCTCAGTGTATTTTTCTAAGATTCATTTTAGTATTATCATCACATTTAAGCTCAGGTCTTTCAGTTTTTTCCCTCAGTGTATTTGGCTAAGATTCATTTTAGTATTATCATCACATTTAAGCTCAGGTCTTTCAGTTTTTTCCCTCAGTGTATTTGTCTAAGATTCATTTTAGTATTATCATCACATTTAAGCTCAGGTCTTTCAGTTTTTTCCCTCAGTGTATTTGGCTAAGATTCATTTTAGTATTATCATCACATTTAAGCTCAGGTCTTTCAGTTTTTTCCCTCAGTGTATTTGTCTAAGATTCATTTTAGTATTATCATCACATTTAAGCTCAGGTCTTTCAGTTTTTCCCTCAGTGTATTTTTCTAAGATTCATTTTAGTATTATCATCACATTTAAGCTCAGGTCTTTCAGTTTTTCCCTCAGTGTATTTTTCTAAGATTCATTTTAGTATTATCATCACATTTAAGCTCAGGTCTTTCAGTTTTTCCCTCAGTGTATTTTTCTAAGATTCATTTTAGTATTATCATCACATTTAAGATCAGGTCTTTCAGTTTTTTCCCTCAGTGTATTTGGCTAAGATTCATTTTAGTATTATCATCACATTTAAGCTCAGGTCTTTCAGTTTTTTCCCTCAGTGTATTTGTCTAAGATTCATTTTAGTATTATCATCACATTTAAGCTCAGGTCTTTCAGTTTTTTCCCTCAGTGTATTTGGCTAAGATTCATTTTAGTATTATCATCACATTTAAGCTCAGGTCTTTCAGTTTTTTCCCTCAGTGTATTTGTCTAAGATTCATTTTAGTATTATCATCACATTTAAGCTCAGGTCTTTCAGTTTTTTCCCTCAGTGTATTTGGCTAAGATTCATTTTAGTATTATCATCACATTTAAGCTCAGGTCTTTCAGTTTTTTCCCTCAGTGTATTTTTCTAAGATTCATTTTAGTATTATCATCACATTTAAGCTCAGGTCTTTCAGTTTTTCCCTCAGTGTATTTGGCTAAGATTCATTTTAGTATTATCATCACATTTAAGCTCAGGTCTTTCAGTTTTTCCGTCAGTGTATTTGTCTAAGATTCATTTTAGTATTATCATCACATTTAAGCTCAGGTCTTTCAGTTTTTCCCTCAGTGTATTTTTCTAAGATTCATTTTAGTATTATCATCACATTTAAGCTCAGGTCTTTCAGTTTTTCCGTCAGTGTATTTGTCTAAGATTCATTTTAGTATTATCATCACATTTAAGCTCAGGTCTTTCAGTTTTTCCCTCAGTGTATTTTTCTAAGATTCATTTTAGTATTATCATCACATTTAAGCTCAGGTCTTTCAGTTTTTCCCTCAGTGTATTTTTCTAAGATTCATTTTAGTATTATCATCACATTTAAGCTCAGGTCTTTCAGTTTTTCCGTCAGTGTATTTGTCTAAGATTCATTTTAGTATTATCATCACATTTAAGCTCAGGTCTTTCAGTTTTTCCGACCAATAACCTGCGTGCTACATATCTTGCCCACACTTAAACCTCCGATAACAAGTGTCATTGGCCACATGGCGTTACATCACGTGACTGTGCCATGTGTTAAATTATCTGTCTGTTTCACGCCCAACTTTCCCTGTGTCTTCGTTGTGCCAATGCACTGTGCTAACCTGATTTGCGTTGATCTGAATACTTCAGAATGAGCCAGACTTAATTTATTCGTCTATTATTCTCCTGGACCACTTCCAAAAACTCCTTCAAAGAACTCATAAAAGGAACAGCTGTTTCTTAGGAAGCCATAATTGCTGTTCATTGTAGAGCTCTAAATGCCACCCTATTCAGCGCGCTGTTGCAATGTTTTACAGGCAAGTCCTGGTTTACGATCTCTACATGCAGAAGCTAGGATATAATTAAGCGAAGATAAGTAATGATTTTAATCGTTACATTTTTCAACAAAAATATGTATTTCATGTACTACGTTACATTTTCCTGTCATTCTCGACGGACAGTTGGTAGAGAAGTAACACGGCGATGCAGATGTCAGAACACTGTTTACATCAGCTTAACACAAACTTCCACATCTGGCCTGGGGCCGAGTACCCATTTTACAGCCCTCAAACGATGGTTTGTTGAAAAAGGGGTGGTTCTACTCTAATATCTCTCGAGGGTTGGGAGGAAACTTGTGTTTTGTATAGTCTTTCGGATTGTGACTAACGAGTTGTTTGAGACAAACTTCTGTTAAGAAGCCAATTTCTTTAAACAGCGTTAACCAGTTGATCTTTGTAATGGTGAAGTGTTGTGTTTTCTTCGCGGTACGGACTGAATTCTTAAGTTTCATTTGAAAAAGCTTCGGCTAAAAAAAGGTTAATTAGCGTTTTAGTCGTATTATTTCCTTAAACAAGGTTAACCTGTTGATCTTTATAATGGTGAAGTGTAGTGTTTTCTTCGCGGTACGGACTGAATTCTTAAGTTTCATTTGAAAGAGCTTCGGCTCCAAAGGTTAATTAGCGTTTTAGTCGTATTATTTCCTTAAACAAGGTTAACCAGTTGAACTTTGTAATGGTGAAGAGTTGTGTTTTCTTCGCGGTACGGACTGAATTCTTAAGTTTCATTTGAAAAAGCTTCGGCTCCAAAGGTTAATTAGCGTTTTAGTCGTATTATTTCCTTAAACAAGGTTAACCAGTTGATATTTGTAATGGTGAAGTGCGGTGTTTTCTTCGCGGTACGGACTGAATTCTTAAATCTTATTTACATGAATTTTGTACTTCAAAGGCTTTATAATGACTCAACTTTTAAAATAGTACACGTCAGTAGTAATAAAGGGGAAACAGACCAAAGAGTTACAATTCTTTTTTCGAAATGAAATACGATGACGAAGAAGTAAGTTAGCTCACTGGTTACGAATGCCTGAAACCTGACAGCTGTCGGAACACCAATGATAGTTAACCGGACAATCCTTTGCGACATCTTCCTGAGCTGTTCTGAAGGAGGGGTTAAGAAAACACCAGTGCCTCTTTGGGGGGGGGGGGCACACAGCGTGCTCAAAACCATGCTCTTTTGGAATACTGGTAGCTCGAAATATTATTTCTAAAATTCGTCCCTTAATCGTGGAATTCATTTGCATTAATAAATACCAGCAGTTAATTGCAGGATTTAAAACCAGCCATCTAGCCAACGTGAATAAACTAAGTTACTGAGTGAACCGAAAGACTATACCCAGACTACTAGCTCAGCGGTAATGTGTTTGGCTTGCGTCCGTAGTGAATGCCAAACCGCATCACTAATGTTTCGTGGTTTTCCTCACTCCAATTCAACTCCTCGTACAATTTCTGTGCTGGAAGTCGGCTTCTATTCTACCCATGCAACAACTTTAGACCCGTCATTCAATTCAGCATTTTCATCTTTACTTACCTCACACGAACGTTTACTCTGTCGGAATCCAGATGCGTATTTGGGAAGGTAAAAGCCACTTCTGTTCTGCCTGTCAGCCACAAGTGTTTTCATAAGCTGCTTACAAAATGGGTTCAGCATCTGATAAGAAAACACTAAAACATCACCTTTTCATGCGTTTTATCACTGACACGCGGAACATACAAATCGAAGTTTGTTTTAGTGTAAACCCTTTCAAGTCGAAGCTCGTCTAAATATTTAAGAACCCAGTCCGTACCGCGAAGAAAACACTACACTTCACCATTACAAAGATCAACTTTTTAACGCTGTTTAAGAAAATAATCGCTGTTTAGAGTAATAATCATACGAAACACGTAAATATATAATGTATTGTTACTGATTCTTAAACCAGGTGGTACAAATAGTTACCACTGAGATGTAAAGGATTAAAAAGAGTTGCTCTCTCGTGTCACAATGTCCCATTAGTCATATTTCCTGGTATAATTCCGGGAGAAACGCCAAACATCGTACGAACACATGTGTTCAGGCAGCCAACACACATGACCTCACATCTCACACACTCCACTCGTTGTACTAATCTGCCTCTCCAGTGTCTGAGCCTTTTAAAAACTGTCCACAGTCGCTTAATGACGATGATTCTTGTAGGGGTAAGAGGGGATATGCAGTCAGCGTGGAAGCAGTTGGGTGTGTTTCTGGCTTACTTCCTTCCGATCTGGTGATCGGTTCCTTTCCCACATGGCGTTCATTGGTTCGAAATGAACAAATCGGAATTTGAAGGGCTGTAGCTCCCTAATGGAGGTTTTACAGACGCGTAGATGTGCCTTTCTTTAACCGCGAGTTGAACGCATAACCGCTGTGTGGTGATGAGGGGTTTCTTCGAAATGAAAGAGTGACTTACGTACTTGTGTCTAGTTGGAGGGGTGTACAAACCATCAGAATTCTTTTGACCACTCTCGGAGTTTTGTTACACTGCTCTCACGAATGTGGAGGTCATGTTTAAACAAATGTTTCACCTCGCAAAATACTGGACCGATTTAAAGTTTTACAGGGGCACACAGAAAGCTGTTAAGCGGTTGATGTGCAACGATCAGCTTCAAAAAGCGATATATTTCCTTCACACATCGTATCTCACTGTCTAAAACAAATGATTTGAATGTGCCAAATTTACTTTCTGAATATTTTCAGTAACTCACATTAAATAGAACTATTTATATATATATATATATATATATATATATATATATATATATATATATATATATACACCTCATAATGTAACGCATCAATGGCTCAGAACTTACTGGAACTCTTATATTCGTAAGGAAGTCACTTGAAACCAAAAAAACGTCATTGCTAATTACTCTTCGGGACATTACACAGAACATATCGCAGTTACTGAGAACATATCGTAACAGCTGTCTTACGTGTTAAATTATATGCCAGATGTCCGCATCGTTTTAAATCTCTCTCATCTCTGAAACACGACCTGAACGCATCAGACATGACTGGCTTGTAAATAATACAGATAATGGATCCTTCTCCACATAACGCACTTTTGCCCTCAGACACCGAATATGTGGAACTGTTGTTGGTCCAAAGTCCCCCCCCCCCTCCTTATCTGTCACCCTTCTCACAACATAGAAGCTCCCCTGCTTTGTACACCAGCTCTCACATTCTCGAATTCCATTTATGTTAAGATCGATATTGAGCTATCGATATGCACCTTTTCGATATATCAACACGGATATATCCGGTGTAAATAGTATGTATACTTCCTGATGGGCTGTGAGCCCCCCCCCCCCCCCCCCAGGGAGTAAAATGGTACGTTTGGAAAAATACACAAACTTTTTTTTGGGAATTCAGTTGTACTAAATTGGAATTGGAATTCAGGCTTCCATCGCCCTGATGATGGAGGTAGCAGGAATAGGTAAACATTGTTAATCGGACAACTGAAAACGTCTGAAATCATGTACGTAGTTAGAAAAGTATAATGTCAGTCGTGTTCTAGAAATAGATATAATTTATCTTTTCGATATTCTGTTATAATTAGGGATTTTAACATATTCTTCTATGAATGTTTAATGTGACATCCCAGTCTTAAAGAACGCGCATGCCAAAGTTTGGCGCTGATAGGCGGATCCTTCATTCCTCGTGCTACAAGCGGAAAATTAAATACACACAGGTTTTTAAATTTTGTGTAAGATTTGGGACGAATTTCTGCATCAGAGATTAAGACAGACGTCCTGTGAGCTGGTTATTTTCATCTGCGTGTACGGGAAACATGCGGTTGTCGGGGTAATGCGGTGTTTACCCACAGCTTCCTGTAGGTTCGCTTAAACTGTCCTCAATTAACGTCGGTTGTCCGGATTTCTACCGTGACGATACGGAATCGAAGCCTCGCCACTTTCGTGACTTAATATCTGCTCTGCAGACAGCTTACCTGACTAACGACGTTCTACATCCACGTCGAACGACTTTTGTTCGGACGCTTACTGTCGCTCATCTAATCTAGGGATAAGCTCTTTATTGAACCCAAACGTTCATAACCGTGTTTGCAAAAGCTAAGTAACTACCGTGCCTTATCCGGAAACAAGGCGAAGAATTAGATTAAATTATTACTGGGCGTGGCGAGCAGGTCTGCAACGTAAATTATCAGACGATATTGATTAATTAATTAGTACTTAACCTAGGTTCAGAAATCTTCAAACTGCGTAATTTATGATCTATTAACGTCAGTCGGTAGCTCATTAAAAATCATCGATTCGCAGAATGACATAATTAATTGGGATGGGTGTGGCTTGAGGTAGTGTCTCAGTAATTATCTGGAGGGACTGAGGAAAACGATGACTGATTTATATCAGGATATCCTGTCTTCTAGCTGTATTTGAACGTGGGTTCTCCCGAAGAACGCCAGGTAGTATCTACCTAAACGTCCACGCAGCGGAAGGCAAATATCGACATTTTCATCGCCGTGAGAACTTAAAATCGCAGATTTAAATGTTTTCATAATAAATTTGCAACGAAAGAATTTATTAATTTTCTTCTTATCATGATGAATAATGAAGAGTCAAGTATGATAAAGTTAAAGGTGCTTTTGAAAATGGTGAAAATATAACGTCGTCAGGGCCCATACATTTCCAGGAGGGACACAAAACGATAAGTAAAGTTGCGTGGTGTAGAATGTTAAGGAAAAGTCACATTACACTTAAGCCCAACGTCTCGTCCAGAAATTTGAGGTTTCTCGCGTTGCAGTGACGAGGGGTTAACGCAGGCGTAGGCGATGACCGGGCGAACCTCTAAAGCCTGATGTTTTCTCGCTTGGGATAATTAATATTACAACCGGTCTCTTACACGAGGTAAGGAACACAAGGGACACATCTGTTTAAACTGCACTGTACACTTTCCTGTGCCGCGTGTTTACTACGCCATGTTATTGTTTTAAAATTACGCTTTATGCACGAAAACACGTTGAATTGTTCATACAACGAGACTTACAAACGTATTTCCATAATTTAGTGTAATGTTTTAAATATTTAATCTAACGTCTTTCTAGTGTTGAGGTCTGGAGGGGGTAACTGAACGGAAGGAAAGCACGTCATTTAACACTTTCCATGTTATTCACGAAGAAACTCGTTTATAACTCTTTAAAACCCGGTGATAACTATATATGTATCACCTGCTTTAACATTCAGAAACTCTGTATTTTTCCCACACTATGATTCTCTCTGTAAACAGCGTTAACCAGTTCTAACTTGTAACGGTGAAGAGTTGTGTTTTCTTCGCGGTACGGACTGGATTCTTAAGT
This sequence comes from Zootermopsis nevadensis, assembly GCF_977971745.1. NCBI lineage: Eukaryota > Metazoa > Arthropoda > Insecta > Blattodea > Termopsidae > Zootermopsis > Zootermopsis nevadensis. The sequence continues at coordinate 22,898,646 of NW_028259134.1, forward strand.
TTCATTTGAAAGAGCTTCGGCTCCAAAGGTTAATTAGCGTTTTAGTGATATTATTTCCTTAAACAAGGTTAACCAGTTGATCTTTGTAATGGTGAAGTGTAGTGTTTTCTTCGCGGTACGGACTGAATTCTTAAGTTTCATTTGAAAGAGCTTCGGCTCCAAAGGTTAATTAGCGTTTTAGTGATATTATTTCCTTAAACAAGGTTAACCAGTTGATCTTTGTAATGGTGAAGTGTAGTGTTTTCTTCGCGGTACGGACTGGATTCTTAAGTTTCATTTGAAAGAGCTTCGGCTCCAAAGGTTAATTAGCGTTTTAGTGATATTATTTCCTTAAACAAGGTTAACCAGTTGATCTTTGTAATGGTGAAGTGTAGTGTTTTCTTCGCGGTACGGACTGGATTCTTAAGTTTCATTTGAAAGAGCTTCGGCTCCAAAGGTTAATTAGCGTTTTAGTCGTATTATTTCCTTAAACAAGGTTAACCAGTTGATCTTTGTAATGGTGAAGTGTAGTGTTTTCTTCGCGGTACGGACTGGATTCTTAAGTTTCATTTGAAAGAGCTTCGGCTCCAAAGGTTAATTAGCGTTTTAGTGATATTATTTCCTTAAACAAGGTTAACCAGTTGATCTTTGTAATGGTGAAGTGTTGTGTTTTCTTCGCGGTACGGACTGAATTCTTAAGTTTCATTTGAAAGAGCTTCGGCTCCAAAGGTTAATTAGCGTTTTAGTCGTATTATTTCCTTAAACAAGGTTAACCAGTTGATCTTTGTAATGGTGAAGTGTAGTGTTTTCTTCGCGGTACGGACTGGATTCTTAAGTTTCATTTGAAAGAGCTTCGGCTCCAAAGGTTAATTAGCGTTTTAGTGATATTATTTCCTTAAACAAGGTTAACCAGTTGATCTTTGTAATGGTGAGGTGTAGTGTTTTCTTCGCGGTACGGACTGAATTCTTCAGTTTCATTTGAAAGAGCTTCGGCTCCAAAGGTTAATTAGCGTTTTAGTCGTATTATTTCCTTAAACAAGGTTAACCAGTCGATCTTTGCAATGGTGAAGCGTAGTGTTTTCTTCGCGGTACGGACTGAATTCTTAAATATTATTTGGATGAGACAAACACTTACTTGATATTTGAGTAGGATTACGTTTTGAGCTCTCACAAGAGTTGAAAGTAAACTGTTGCCTCAGAGTAAGAAGAAGAAATTTCTCTGCATCTATAACAGATTTGTGTGCGTAACAGAACGAGTTGGAACCCTATTATGAAGTTGCGTATTTGCTTGTAGTCTGTCTGTCCGTAACCTCGCAGCTTGTGACTCAGCTGTTGATATCAGTAACACATACATTCCTGGCTGCTTTTCAATCCGGCACAAAGAAATTCGCCCTGATTATGCTGGCAGCAGGCACCCTTGAAACGTCCGTAAACTTCAACCAGACTTCACGGCGCTACAAAATTCGGATTCACCGCCCTTAAGAACTCAAATTCTACCTTCCCTAACAGACGGTCATCTGTGACCAGGCGATGTGTTATTAAATCTTGTTGTAGGATTGTAGGTTGCGTTGAACAGACGAAAGATAACGAGTGTCATAAGATTCTGCTTTGTTACTGATTGCACAGAAATTCATCCGCACATTATGTGTTTGTTAGCAGAGAAGTTAATGTCATTTAAAGTAAACACGATAGTAATCCAGGACACGGGCTTCCTGTGTTGTGAGTTGATAAGAATAAAACTTAATGCGATAAGGAAAGCCAGTTTCCACGAATTTACCTGATTTCCTTTGATTTCCGTATTTCTTACTTACACAGACAATGGTAGTTCCCTACAGCAGCGATTCTAAAATTTCCATTTTCGCAAATTGAAGTTAGGTTTTGCCTATCATTAACAATTTCTCACTTTATCAGATTTTCTGAGGATATTACTCACACGTAGTCGAGATTTCGTGTTTCTGGGATGTATGTGGCTTTACCTCAACGTCTCTGTACTCATTTATGATCTTGAGCTTGGACTGTCTTAATGTTACTTAACATAAAAGTAAATTTATATAGTCTCTAATTTAATATAATATAAAAGGAACAGTCAACATTCGTCGACAATGAGAGCTTTATCTTGTTAATTAGCTCATAAATGAGTAGTACCTAAATTAGAACTTGCACTTTCTACCTCATTTAGCGCCTCTGTGTGCGAGGTTAGTAACTACGACTCTGCAGTCCGTGAACATAAGGAACTTTACGCCATAGCGTGCCTGTTTTTTTTTCCAGATTGTTAATTAAGATTACTGATATTTGACGCTGAAAACTGATATCACCGTTTTTTCATCAGGATTTGTAACACAGAGCAGCATTATCCTTTGTCTAAAGCCTTTTGTGATGTAAGTGAAGTTTCATCATTAATTTCTGCAAGCCATTAATCAACTTCAACGCTGAGGGGGTCTATCGAGTACGTGAAATTTACGAAGTGACGCGAAATTAAACCGGCAGGCCACCGGAATCTTTGTCTCCGCCTACTTCGACCTCTGAGTTAGGTGCTCAGTGAACCTAACCTGAGGCTTTGAATTGTAACACTGCATTTGAGTACCACACCTGAAACAAACCGAAAAATCGCTGTGAAGTTTTGGCCCACCATTTTATCATACTTCAACTATGAGTTTCCGACTTTCTATTCAGGCACTCTCAATTTTTTGTGAACTGCTTGACAATTTTGCTTCCTATTCTGTGAGCATAAGACTTGAATGTCGCCTGGGGAGTCTGGTTACCGTGACTGAAAACGTTTGTAGCTTTTCTCAGTCGCTATAGTAAATTGGATAGAACGAGGTCGTCGTGGTCAGAATAAAAACTCTGTTTTGGAGTGTCCGTTCACGAGATACGAAAAATCTCGAACTACGTACGACCGTGGTACTACTCTTGTTCTGTGTCTGCTCAAGTATAAGATAACGATTCGAAGCTCATCTAAATAATATTTAAGAATTCAGTCCGTACCGCGAAGAAAACACTACACTTTACCATTAAAAAGATCAACTGGTTAACCTTGTTTAAGGAAATAATACGACTAAAACGCTAATTAACCTTTGGAGCCGAAGCTCTTTCAAATGAAACTTAAGAATTCAGTCCGTACCGCGAAGTAAACACTACACTTCACCATTACGAAGATCAAGTGGTTAACCTTGTTTAAGGAAATAATACGACTAAAACGCTAATTAACCTTTGAAGCCGAAGCTCTTTCAAATGAAACTTAAGAATTCAGTCCGTACCGCGAAGAAAACACTACACTTCACCATTACAAAGATCAACTGGTTAACGCTGTTTACATTGAGAATCATACGAAATACATTCTATCTGTAAAATGTTACTGAATCTTAATGTAGCTGGTACGTATTATTGCCGCTGTGCTGTCAGGACCAATCTCGCCATCTCTTCTTATTTTAAGTTCTTAATTATGTTGGCGCAGAAATCAATGTCAGCCGTGGGTCTCTTTGAATGGAGAAGTTCATATCGCATCGGAAAGTTTCTGTTCCCGTGGAAAACAAAAAAAAAAAAAAAAAAACGCGGACAAACGTCCAAGATTCGAACCCCATACCCCAGTGTTTATTGACGTTTATTGACTGTCAAGCTAGAGGGAAACCTATTATTGTTTGAGATTCCATGACGTGTAATTTTGCACAAAAGAAGACGCGGATGATTTGCGAGGTATCTGAAAATATTATGAATTTGTAAACTCTTCAGTTCGCAGTACAACGTATGACGTCACATAAGAAATAAGCAATTACTGAAACTTTTCAAATATTTTATATGGCTTTAGTGACTCTGATGTTTCTCACAATGAACATCGTTTACAAAATATTTATTGTAGTTGTATGGCATCTACGGAACAGAACGTCGTTTATTGGTACATAAAAGTCGTTTCGTGTACCGCACTTTTAAGGTACGGCAGAGCATTAGCCCACAAACCAATAGCCACAAGAGGTCTAGATATTAGTTCACAATACTGGATTAACTGTAAAATAATTCAGTCCGTGAAGCATGTGGATATTATACGAAGGTTTCTCGTCGGAACAAAATGAATTCTTGTGTTGGTGGCGGACAAATGTATTTTGTGTCGATAAACAACAACAGTATAGTAAAAATAAGGGTCATTTTCGGTTCAAAGATTCTTAGCGTATCGACATTAATACCGATTTGATATTGCCGAGGGAGGAGTCGGACCGTACAGAATTTTTCTCGAGTAAAAGTTTTCGTTATTGTGAAGAACGGATAATTTCCTATTCTCTCCATAAGCTTCTTTCCTTGGTCTATCAGACTTAAGTCTGTTTTATAGGATTCTGGCGTAATACCGTAGTTCAGTGACACTTTGCTTTGTCTCTCTTTTATTAAGCACTGACCCAAACTGGCGACAAATCCCCGACTTGGTACAAATTTCGGTTCTCTTTCCAGTTCGAAGTCATGATATAAGACGTTACTGATAGATTCGCTCCGGTTCAAATTAGGAAAAATGAGACTTAACCCTTTCTGTGCTGGTTTATTTTTAATGTGTTTCTGTTTGTTGGATCTAAGTTTAGTGTTCTGGGAGAAATCGGGAATCTGCGAGTATTTAAGGCGAATAATCGGAATAAATTCCTGATTTTATTTTCCTGTTCATTCTATTATTACACTGCAGTCACGTGGTTTCCTTCAAGATATTTTATGTTATAAATGACGTCGTTGGGTGGCTGTTATCGACGATAAAGTTTATAACTCCAGTATTTCTCTCTACTTAAAAGTGTCATAGCAGCGTAGTTACATGGTTCATAAACAACGAATTTACGTAAGCAATAGAGTATTATTTGTCATTAAAATGCTTTTGAAGATCACTTGATAGACTTGAGACAAGAAAACTGGATACAGTAGAAATCATCACTCGGAAGTCTTAGGCGTAAATGGGAGGATAATATTAAAATGGGTATTAGGGAATGGGAATGTAGGATGTTAATTGAATTAATCTGAATCAGGTTAGGAACTGGTGTCTGGGTTTTTAGGGCGCGGTAATGAACATTCTAGTCACGTAACACGCTGGGAATTTCTTGGCTTGGTGAGAAACTATCAGATTCTCATGAATGACTTCGCGATGGATTTAGTTATGACATTACGGACATTAAGCATTGGCTGTCCTCGCCTCTGGGGTCTTTTCAAGAAACGAACAGCGTATATGCGAGGGGTTTGTCGCGCAAATAGAGGGTGTTGCACGAGACGCGATGGTAAACAACCTGTTTGCAATGATCACTTACCTGTTTCGGAGCCTTGTTCACCTGAGTTTTTGTTTCGCCATGAAATTTCTGCTCAATCCCCGCGAACTCGAAGGTTGTCGCGGACCCGACCGACCGACCGACCGACCGGTGACGAGTTTCGTGCCTTCGCAGACTCCGGCCGCATCCTGCCTGCCGGAGTAAAATACACGTCGACGCAAATAAGGAAGTGGCAGGTCGGCTTTCCCCTCCGTGTGCTCATCAGCACGGAGATTGCACGGAAGGGCAGCGATAGACGAGTTTTCGGTTTGTGACGAGGTCACAGTTGCCTGCCTACGCAACTATTTCAACCACCAACTCTGCATTTTTCCCCACACAGAGTATTCATTTGTTTCGTATGATTCTCGCTGTAAACAGCGATTATTTCCTTAAACAGCGTTAACCAGTCGATCTTTGTAATGGTGAAGGGTTGTGTTTTCTTCGCGGTACGGACTGGATTCTTAAGTTTCATTTGAAAGAGCTTCGGCTCCAAAGGTTAATTAGCGTTTTAGTCGTATTATTTCCTTAAACAAGGTTAACCAGTTGATTTTTGTAATGGTGAGGTGTCGTGTTTTCTTTGCGGTACGGACTGAATTCTTAAGTTTCATTTGAAAGAGCTTCGGCTCCAAAGGTTAATTAGCGTTTTAGTCGTATTATTTCCTTAAACAAGGTTAACCAGTTGATCTTTGCAATGGTGAAGAGTTGTGTTTTCTTCGCGGTACGGACTGAAGTCATATATAAATATGAATGTCTGCTGGGATGTCGCGTCGTCTAGTCTGGTATTATAGAAGCTGACAGACGTTCCAGAAGGACTTACCGCCTCCATCATCAGTTTATGACGGCGACAATTATGAGAATGTCTTGTCGGATGTTGAGCCGACGATGGTTACTTACTCAGTACTTATGAAATCGTTCCTAGATTATTCTGTGCCATAAATGTTGAATAATTTAAGATTATTTAAATAAATAAATATTACAGAGAACAGAAAGACAAAATGATAAAATAAATAAAGAAGTGAAGAGTAAATGTGAAAGAAAGGGATTTAAAAAAGAAACTTAAGATGTACTCATACTTTGCTAACGGTTGATCCGCCACTGATAAGATCTTCTTTTTGTCTGATTTACAGATGATCGTCATAATTTATATTTTTTTTGTCCTCGGCATTAGGAACAGATTTTCGGATGTTCCCAGCAAATATAAAAAAGTTTTTAAGCGGAGTGTGCTGTAATGTGGTACTCTCAGAGACGCGGATGGATTGTTCCGTTTATCATCGCATTTTGTCATCAGAGTGTCTATTAACTTCCACAGGCCGGCTTCAGGTACCGTTGCTGTCAAGCTGTTGGCGCTAGCTTGGCCCGTTTTATGGTCCCAAGGGATAACAGCTATAAATAAATAAATAAATAAATAAATAAATATCAAAACAGGCAGTGTACTAACTGGCTGAATAATTGACGAAATAAATGATTAATTACGCCTGTATTGCTTCGTGAGTTATTGACTAAGTTGATAACCGCTAAATGACTTAAACATTGACTGATTGACTGATTGACTTAGCTGCCTGTCAAATAATTGACCACTGACTTAACGTCTTATAATGAGTAGGGTGTGTAATTGTTGACTCTTCCAAGATATTTCTCAATGAAAATTCTCTTTGTCTTTTGTTCGCGTGTAAGAAGGACGAATTATCTAATGGCGCCAGTGTTTGTCGCAAGTCCAGGGTGTAATTAGATCCATTTGGCTTGAGATGGCTGTGGGTGGAACTGTACCAAGGAAGTCATTTAATTACATTTAGCTGAAATTTCCCCAGAGTTTTAATAGACAGAGAAGCAGTAAAGAATATTCTGAGACAGCTCGTTTGTTTAGCAAAGTAAGTTTCAGTGGAATGCGAAATTTAGGTGTTTTTACATCATGTCTGCCAGCTTTTATGAAGATATTACCAGTCTGCTAGTAGTCACTTATCGTAAAGTATATTGTTAACGAATTCAATTGCGTAAAGGTATTCTAGAAAAACTGAGCGTCGCACAGCTAGTCGTTAAAATCCCTGTTCATTTATGGAACGAAAAACTTTAATTACCATGTTAACAAGAGACCTCTATTATCTATGTCCTGATCGAGATTAATATATTCCATAATTTTCCACTCTGTATCTTTTAGAGTAATTTTAATATTATCCTCCCATCTGTGTCTAGGTCTTCCAAGTCTTACTGCCCCTGTCATCATTATGATAATATTTGGTGAAGTGTACAAATTACGAAGCGCCTCAGTGCGCAGTTTTCCCCAGTCATATGTCGCCTTCTTCAGAACCCTGTTCTCAGACAACTGGTTTTAATTTTAATGAGCCCTTGTGCATTCGAAAATCAAACCGCACGATTCGAATAGCGTTTTAGCGGTTGCTTTGAAACGGGGGGATTGTACGTAAGTCCCAGAGTCCGACCGCGTAGTGACACTGATTTATGTCCGTCACTCTCGTTGGGGAAACAGGGTCCTTCCTTGTTCGTGCGCCTGACACGGATTTAGGGCACTCACTGCCCTTCGCAAAGGGCCGTAAAAGCAGATCATACTCCGCCCAGTTAGACCAGCGCTTTATAATTGCACATGAAAGCCTTCATCAATCAGAAAATAATGTAAACTGCGTCATGGGTCATTGAACCCTCCTTTAGAGATGGAAGCTTTCACAGAGAGGTAGAGTATGACAAATTCCTGAGCAAATGTCACATGCCTTGGACTCTGACGCCCGTCTATTATGCGACTTATCGTGTTTTCGAGTTATGTTGGTTGCCTATGCATGAGGGGCTTTAAAAACTTCGTTTTTCCGTCCCGTCACGACGTTCATTCGTCATTGACATTGACTGTCCATACTTCTAATTCCAGGTACGGCACTTTTAAGAGAGTTCTTGAAGAAATCCATATGTATCAGAGAATTACGGTTGCTAAGAGTAATTACTATCCGTGTGCTATGTTCTGGTTATCTGCCTTAAAGAATACATAACTGGTATAATAAATATGTCAGCTCATGTCCCAACACCTAATACTATAACAGGTATTTCAGCCCTGAAGATGGAGGCATTAAATTCCTTCGAAACGCTGGTATGAACCTACAGGTTCACACGGCGTTACCACATTACCGCCATGAGAAACTGGAATCTCTAACGCAAAATATTACTAAGTTTAGTCGGAAAACTGTTGTAATGTAACTATCGATCCGCTGTTCTCGGTCAGGAATGCGTGGAGCCTTACCTCCTTCACGTTTCAGCGCTAACGCAACGGTAATTTTGCGCTCACGTGTTCACTGTTCGGGATTATTTTCGGATGTCCTGAAGCAGACGCGCTCTGCATTTGATATATTGTGGACAACAGCCACTTCTCTCGGTACAGACTCTGACCACGTCTTTCGTGTAAGAATACTGGTTGATAGATTTATTGCACAGTCAAAATTCCCTCTAGCGATAATTCCGTGAAGCTTCTACCGTTGTTTGTGTAATTAAGAACTTAATTCGTGTACTAGCCATTTTGTTTGAACAGAGGAATTGAATTAGACTGAACTGTGGAGGGGATCCTAAATATTATTACACTTCAGTACGATAACCTCTTTGCTCAGAGAGCTGCTACTGAGTTACGAAACCAAACGCCTCATTCCGACGTCGAAATATTTCCGCCCCCTGAAAAATGTCTTCAACACACAGAGGCAATCTAATGGATTACTGGAGTATTAAATACTGTTTTCTGTGAAATGGAGTAATTTCTGCTCAAATTTCAAACTAACTGCGTGTCGTATTGGTAACTACACAGGTTGACTTCGACAGTGTTTTGAGGACAATATTTTGACGGGCATAAATAAAACATGAATCTGGTGGATATCGCATAACGAAAACGTCTATAATTTTCGCTTTTCATTTAATGTACTTTAGTATATTTAATAAAGGAATATGTATTGGATAGGATACGTAGCACGCATGGATAAATAATGTATGTGTACGCAGTGTCTGGATAAATACGTATAACAAACGTACAAATTGCAAAGTATCACAGCTGGACAGAGGATAATATTAAAATTAATCTTAATGAAGTAGGGAAGAGCATGTAATTGGATTGAACTGGCTCCTTATAGGATTCGGTGGATGATTATGTAACTGTGAGGCGTTCGATTGAGCTGACGTCTAGCGGCTGTCCACGTCCATCGCGCAAAAGTTCTGTAAGTCTCAGCTGTTGGTGCGCGTTCATGAAACATTACGTGCTCCAGTGCCACGTCGCGACTTGCGGTTTATGAGCGTCGCTGTGACAGGGGCAGAAACTGCGTCCGTTCAAAAGCGATCCAGATGTTGTTCGTTTAAATATTTCCCGTGTCATTCAAAGTGCACTTACAGTTCCAATTCAGTATAAGCCACTTTTATATTAAATCTTTTTTTCGTTATGTAGTAGGGGTGTCCAGCTTATTGAGCCAAGTGCTGGCGGAGAAAAATTTGGAACTAAGACGAGTGAAGTTTCACGAGGTTAAAAGAAATTACATTCTGAGGAACTTAATAAATTGTAAAGCTTCAGAGGGCGAGATGGGAAGGTGACGAGTGATTATAAACTTCAGTCAGAATTCTTAATAAACGGAGAAGATCTGTCATTAATGAGAAGATAATATTAAAATGAAACTAGCATCTCTGTGGAATATTCAGAACTCCTGCTTCGTATCTCAGACATCCTTGGTTCAAACCCCTTGTTCGGAGGTAGGCTATGCTCAGTTAGAATTTTCATTGTTTTCCTCAGTACCTTCAGACAATTTCCGGGTTAATTTATTAAATTCTATTTGTATCTTATATGCGTCATGTTTGTGTTTGATTAAATATATTTATTTTGTACAGTCTATACACAAACGTTTGAAGTTTATCGGTGTTGTAAAAATTATATAATATTAAAACATTTTATTGTGTAAACAACACCAATAAACTTCAAACGTTTGTGTATAGACTGTACAAAATAAATATATGTATTAAATTCTGCCTCAGTCGCTCCTTCCAAATCCTTTGTAATTCATTACTGAATAATCATCCTGTCATTCGACGCTGTATATGCTAATCTCAGCTACTAACAGCGTCGTTTAATAAGTCGTGTATAAACAGATGCATAGTTACGTCAAGATCTGGCCGTATTTTTTTAACCGAGTAGCGTGACATTAGAGTTGTGTGTGAATTACCACGAACTTCCGTATCGTCTGAGCTTGCACTGTACAGCCCTGCCATCATAAAATGCACCAGGTTACAGTGAACTTCAGTCATGCATCGTCGCTAGCCGTAAAGTTAACTGTGGCGAATATTAAGACCGTCTGGATGTTTAATGATGGCTGCCGGACCGCGATCTGAGCGTCGGACATTTTTCTACACTCACCTTTGTTTCGTTTTGTCCCGAGGGAATGAACAGCAGTGTTGGCAGTTCCAGACATTTTCTCAGCTGACCGGTTAATGAACTCAGACGACGTCATGATGCGTGAAAGGCTGGTAGTCGCTTAGCTGGTCAGAAATTATCCGCCTTTCATATATGAGGAAGGTTTATTGGGAATCCGCCACTGATCTGGATATTTGGCTAACGGAGACCGATAGTAGCATTGTGCTACTGTTAATATAAAGGAAGAGGTACGTTGCTATGGTAACTAGTTATTTGAGTTTTTAATTTTATAAATGGAAGAACAGTGGATGGAATCGTATGAAAATATTGTTTTAATTAGTTCTGATCGTGAATTCGATCTGTAGGCTACACTGGGAAATCCGACGGGAAGTTTTATGGTGTGTGGTTTCCACACCGTTGCGCTTTGTTTTGTTTATCACGAGAGGGAAATTTGTGGCCGGCGTGCAGCATCGCCTCGCTCGGACGGCAACTTCTCCGACTCAACTGTTAGGCGGGGTTGTCTATAAATCAGGCGTTTCTTTCGATGTTTTTTTTTTAAAAATACAGGTATGTGCTTGACGGTGGTTTTAACCCCAGTTGACGGGTATTTTTTCGAGCGTGAGTAAAGGAATTCGACGTGCTTCTGAAAAATTATATTCCACTAAAAATCTAACTTATTAGATTCCTCTTTGTTTTTTATATTTATTTCGTTTCTTCATTTTGTTTCCTCCAGTGGACCATTGCAAACTTTTCTGAAAATATTTTGCAGACCGAATGGCTTGAGGTTCGTACATTCTCCGTGACATAAGGACCATATGATCCAGTTAAATCCAGTAATGATATACTTTCAGCATATTTTAATATGTAATGCTTCTCCCAGTAAGCAGCGATCATTTCCTTAAACAGCGTTAACCAGTTGATCTTTGTAATGGTGAAGTGTAGTGTTTTCTTCGCGGTACGGACTGAATTCGTAAGTTTCATTTGAAAGAGCTTCGGCTCCAAAGGCTAATTAGCGTTTTAGTCGTATTATTTCCTTAAACAAGGTTAACCAGTTGATCTTTTTAATGGTGAAGTGTAGTGTTTTCTTCGCGGTACGGACTGAATTCTTAAGTTTCATTTGAAAGAGCTTCGGCTCCAAAGGCTAATTAGCGTTTTAGTCGTATTATTTCCTTAAACAAGGTTAACCAGTTGATCTTTGTAATGGTGAAGTGCAGTGTTTACTTCGCGGTACGGACTGAATTCTTAAATATTATTTAGACGAGCTTCGTGCGTTTTGCAGTTGAGTAAGAGGATGTTATGAATGCCAGATGAACATTTTAAAATCTTACTGTGGTATATTTGGCAAGATCCACTGTAGAAACCTCTGCGTGAGATATATAAAATAACTAAAGAACGGCTCAGGGTTATAAGCCGACATTTTATATTTGCTGGTGTTAGAGAAAAGTGGTCATTGCTGTTTTAGTGTGGAATGAAACTGGAGTTCGTAGGGGATAAATTAACAGTTGAGTGCAAAATAACTATCAGACTATACAACGCATGGTCTCAGAAGACGGCCGTCTTCATGCTCGTTTCCCTACGATGTACGTATTTCCGACATTAATTACTTTTTTGTATTTTTATTTCGAAATGTGTTGACACTGGAATTAAAAACATGGAGAGAGTTCCAGATTGGATAGCTCGCGAATCAGCCGTGGCTCGAAACCATTACCTGCAGGATGCAAGCTGAGTGCGTCGCCTGTCCTCCTACTCGATCGCCATTAATAGAACTGGGTGTAGTTTTGTGGGCGTGTTGACGGATGCCGTGTAATTCGGAACATTGGACTCTGTACCGAACTCCATCCACTTGTTCCGCGTTTCGCTAGTCGGCGCGTGACGTCAGACCTGGATGTGATGTATAAACAAGGTTTATTACTTTGAACTGCTTCGATGTAAAACCTAGCGGACAATATACAAACGATAGAGATCTGAGAACCTTACGCTGTTGCAGTGGGAATTGTTTCTGAGAACATTACTCAAGAGCTCGATATCAGCCTAACGGGATTACCAGGGATTATTTGCTCCCAGAAACGGAAATCTGCTTTGAACCTTTGTTTTATCAAGCCATGCTACCAGACACTTTGTTAAGATCATAAATCTTAGGCAACAAACGGCTCATAATACCAGTTTTTACTATTTGACATTTGTTTTGAAATCCCGTGGCGCACGCAACAGCTGACTGGATTTCAGTGCAGTTGGAAGTTTTATCTTCTCAGTTTAGAAACTCAAGAATCGGCCTGTATAAATATGTGTTGTGGTGTTGGGTTACGTTGTAACTTCGTGTAGTCTTGTGACATGGTAATGACTGTTTCGAGGGACGTGTCTCCATCATCTGCTACATCCTAAACTGACTGAATTGTAGTGCCCGGATGGTTGGCATTCATATATTCAGAAATTTCTGGATTCAAATTCCGGCCCGGAGGTCGGCCGTACTGACTGAGGTTTTCCTTAGTTCCTCCAACAAAATTCCGCGGTAGGATTTGATGATTTCATGGCGGAGATTCAGACTGGATATCGCCAAGGAGTGGTGAGATCCACAGAATTTTCCTTTTGAACCGCACTGAACCCCCTTATGCTCTGACTCGAAACGTTTTCTACAATTGCAGTCAGAATATACGGAAGACATGTTTATGCGTGGTTGGCATCACTGGTTCTCTGCGGTTGGGGTCTTTTGTTTTGTTCTGTTCGTGTGGCGCCGTTCAGGCAACGGGGAAGTAACGACCGAGGCCTGTCGCCTGCAGTCAAATAGGCGTACAAAATATTTCGTGTTGCGGTGGAGGAACCTCTTCATGATTTACGAAGTCGCTGTGTGCAAAAGACTGGAAAATTAGGAGTCATATCGGGAGTTCCCTGTCTATAAGCCACGGAAATCTCTGTTTGGTTGGCTCGGTATTTCCGTCGTGCCGGGATAATGACTTGCAACTCCAGCCTTCGAGTCCCTGCTAAGTAAACAGAGTAGGTTAGTGTGACGGTAACGCTCTCAGACTTACATTCGGGTAGTACTTGGTTCGAAACTCGGTCGAATTAATAATACTTGTGGCTTTTACCAGTCCTTCCGAACTAATGACGAAATTAATTTTAAATTCACTGTGATATTTTCCTTCCGAGTCCGTCTTTATTTGTTTATAACCTCTGTAATTGAAATAGATTCATCAAATAACATAATAATCAATCAGGATATATAAATAAACGTCTTTCTTACTGTATATGTCATTTCGAATCCCTAATTGAGTCTTTAATTGTAGAAACGTTATTGTAAAAAAAAAAATCTGCAAAAATGAAGTCTGTTAAGTGTTTTGAGTGGCAGAGGACTTTTAAATAATGGCTAACTTCGTTACGCTACGGAATGGATTTCTGATACGGTAGAAAATTCCGCGTTTCCCGGAAGCTTCCGTAAATGAAGAAAACATTAAATTTTGAAGTTTTAACTCTTAATCCAATCAGATATTTCAGTTCCGTGAAAAAGCAAATCGTACTGAGAGAGTTAATGAGTCGCAACTGAAGTGAGGGCCTTACAACTTTTAAAATGAAATGTTCTTATACGGGCCGAGGCGAGGCACGATAAAGTAAGAGATACGACTTATTCACAGATGTTCCTTTAAAGTTACTGCAGTCAAGGAACTGACTCTTCATACGATTTTATCATCTGCTGCCAAAATATTTTTCGTATCTGGACTTCTGAACGTTGGGTTCTGACCTGGGATGACTCACGAACCTTTCAGTCGATCTAGACTTCGAACGAGGCATTTACGTCTCCCTTTGTAATCATGAGGATGAATGCGTAGCGAACTATTTGTCTGTATCGATATGCTAAGACAATATTGACTTTTATTCCCGACGTCATATTTTTCTTAATAAAGACATATTTTGGTTGGGTTTGTTTGTTTGTTTGTTTGTGACGTGTGAAATGTACAAGAAATGTAACAAAATAAATAAGATAGCTTAGGTTAGGTTAACCCAAGTCTAAGATGTAAGATGTGGGTTTTGAATTGTTCAAACACTCTTATCGTCAGTTCGAATCCAAGTCAAGAAATCGCTATATATCTGCGTTGTTATTTGTTCTGTTACCGTGTGAACGTCTTTTGAATGGCCGACTCCTCATCTAGGGAACCCTAGAAAATATCTAAATAGATGCACTGTTTCAGATGATAAATATGAATTGGGAGAAGTCACTGGGCTTATCTCGAAAACATACGAGACGAAGGTAAAATTTGGCTAGGGCGAAACGTGCATCCACTGGGTTAGCAAGTGTCAGAATTATTTGATAATAAAAAAACTTCTGAGTGTATGTGAGACGCCAGGAGAGAAAACAAATGTTTTTGGGTCGCACTGAGGTCTGAAGAGGTCCTAATCAAGCAGCTTATATCAGCGATACGCCACTGACATGTATTCTCCCCTAGTCTCAGTCTGAGTGACAGGCAACATTCACAAGCACTTTCGTGATTTTTCTCAGTCAAATATAAACTAATGGCTACTTTCGGATCTTTTCACAAAAGTCGTCTGTCCTCACCCAAAAGTTTGGTATCATGTTAAATAAGCTTAGCAGTTGATATTGGTTTGTCAAATATCCTATGAGTCTGAAGTTGGAAAATAATGTGATATGTACTCCAGTCTGGAGTACACGTATTTGAAAAAAAAAATATGAAAGTTCGATTCCGTCTTCATACAAAGCAAATCTTGGGGCGACATAAACGAAAATAAATTTTCTCAGCGATTATATAGGACTTCTAAGCCGAATTTAATCGAAATCCGGTACAGTAATTTCGGAGATTAAAGATGAGGACAGACTGATAATTATCCCCTAAAACAAAATCAGATCCTAAATAATAACTGAGTGAAATTTGAAGGTTCTGATGTCGGCGAGTATGAAGATGGCTGTATTCAGCGATGTTTCCCCGTGTAGTCTGGTAGAAATTTACTGA
Source organism: Zootermopsis nevadensis (assembly GCF_977971745.1). Classification (NCBI taxonomy): domain Eukaryota; kingdom Metazoa; phylum Arthropoda; class Insecta; order Blattodea; family Termopsidae; genus Zootermopsis; species Zootermopsis nevadensis. Next base: position 22,914,218 of record NW_028259134.1, read on the forward strand.
CGTTTCGGAGGTGGTTACTCCCTCCATCATCAGGGCTATGATCGTCGGTGTACTTCTGTCGGACTACAACCTCCTTCATACTCGCCGCCATGAGAACATGAAATTTCGCCAGATGTGAATGCAGAGAGATGCAGACTGTTCTCGATGCTTTTATCCGCGGGTGTGAGTAGGGCGGAGTTTACTTTCGTGCTCTGGTGGAAGTTTCGAGACTTCGGTGGTGAAGCCGATCCCATTGCGCGTGGCGGTCCCGGTCGCTATAAGCCGTGTGCTCGGCCACACGCCACCCAGTGGGCAAAGTGCTGCCGATCCGTCAGGAGATCCATCTGTCTGCTCTGTTCTCGAGGCACTGACGTGTGTGTGACTCAACGCTCAGAACACGCAGAGTTCTGGTTAACACTTTAAGTTCGGGGCGTTCGATGTAAAGTGTCGCACAGGACAGAAGTGTAACTTATAAAGTCTTTTCCAAAGAAATTTAAAAAGTGTAATCCGAGAAGAAATATCGAAGTGATTCAGACAAGAACGGGGGTCCAGTGTCCTCAGTAGGTATGGAATAATATTGCAAGTGAACTGTTTCAAGTGACGGGATCAGATATTATTATTTAATATCGTATTCTGTTCGAGAATTGTAACGAAAAATATCCATGTTTTTTCGATAATTTTTATTGAATACAAACAAATATTTAAGTGTGAACTGAAATAATGTCAATTTTTGCTGTAATTTTAAATAATTTTTACGTCTAGACGGACTGAGCAACTTTAAAACGACCAGTGTCGTAACTTAACACTAACTGTTTTATCTTCGTCGATAATAAAAAGAAATTTAATGACTTCATAAAAAATTTATCTTCCTGTGATGTAACTTTGTATTCATTTTGTGGGTTTCGCGTGTTATCTCCCGCCAAAAAGAAACTTTCATCTACACGTGCGTCTGTGTGACATGAAAGAAACGCTTTACGTCGTACGGCAACCACTGTAAGCGGATGAATCAGTGTTTTGTTTCGTCATGGAACAAAGTTTCGCCCGTGTGGTCTCAACGCATGTGTTTCTACGTTCCTACGTCTTTGCTCCGAACGTGTTAAGACGACAAACAAAAACGGATATAATTTGTTACTAAGACTTTTGTCTTTTACGTCAAATCGTGTGATTTCTACTGGGCTTCTCTGAGAGTCCACCTTCAGACTGTTTGTTCTGATTAAACGTCTACAGCCACGCCTTAATCGATGTGTCATTTTTTATCACTGTTTAAATTTGCCTCACCTTAATGGTAAACTTAAATTAATTCGCAAAAATAAAAGTGTCTGTATTTTTATACATGGATTTATATGTGATCTACGTTGATAAACATTATGAACTAATATAATAAACTATTATCAATATTACTTCTACAGAAAATCCTACATAGTGTTTTACTTTTAAACGCCCGAACGCACGAAGACAGGAAAGGATAATCCTCTTTGTTAACAAAAGCAAAACGCAAGGCAAAGAAAGACTTTAATGAAAGCGAACATTGTGAGCGAAAAGAGGGGCGAAGGAACATTAAAATGCGGACAAGAAACAGACAGAAACCTGCGTTGTAAAAGTTTGTAGGCTAACATCTTTAAACGACAAACTTAACTCGTAAAAGATTTGGAGAAACGAAACTTACATTGCTTTTTTATTAACATTTTGAAAGCGGTTGCCATGGAAACGTATGAATCTGGAAGCGAAAACGATCTCCTATTCCAGACGTCCATATTGGCTGGACTCCTCACCGACTTTGGCCCAGGATCCGACACGAATTTATTAACGACGTCTGGAGTTAATGACAGTTTCTCTGTGACAACTGTGAACTCTAGTGACGTCAGTGAGGAGCTGTTTCAAGGCTATTCGTCCACCCTGCTTCACTTCGCGTCGGCTTGCTGCGTCCTGTTCATCCTGGTGGGAATCCCCGGCAACCTAATAACCATCATCGCGCTGTTCCGGTGTAAGAAGGTAAGGCAAAGTCACGTGACTGTGTTCGCTTAATCTGCATGGAGCTCAGGCTGTCCGCTGAGAATTTTAGTTTTCAGGGCCGAGAGTTAAAAGGTGTTGCGCCGTGTAGATATTGACGACTTTTCGGAGGAGCACTCATCGCATTCATGACGGAGGCAGTAAGCACTTCTGAAACGTCAGTCAGTCTCGACGAAACTACACGGCGCGACATTCCAGAAGATAACGAGCTTCAAGAAATTTGGAATCCACAGCACGGAGGGTTACGAGGACCCTGCGTTGAGCTTCTATTCGAAGGCAGTCGAATCTGATAGGAGCTCGTAAAAGTTACGTTTTAATATTATTATCCGATTTATGCATGTGGCTTCCATGGAAGTTTACACCGAAAATTTTTGTACGATTTTCTCGAAAAATTCCACTTTTAGTCCGTGAAAGGTCCGAGAGCCATCGCGTACATTAAGAATTTTTTTTTGGATGTGCCAATAATATCTGTAACTGAACAACGTGAGGCTAGGTACAACTGCTGCTACGTTAATCAGACAGGTCTGCCAACCTCCACGCAACTCGTCCGTGCCTCGGACGTAGTGAAAACTACGTTTCGAAACGACGGAACTCGTCCGAAGTTAGTAACGCGCAGACGTCTGGCGTGGCAGAGTCGAGGAATGGCGTTTCTGTAGCACGAACTGAGAAACTCATCGCACGTGAGGCAGGTCACGTGTGCCTTGCGTGGTGCTGACGACGACTTAAATCCACCAAGGACCGTTCTTTTATCATGATGTTGATTGGGGATAATTCATGGCGGAGAAAACGTGACGTCTAGCCTTCTGTGTATGGATTCCATCTAGTCTGTCACTGGGTCACTGCTTTTTGAATGTCATTGCCAATTGATTACCTCCGTAAAAATGCCCATACCGCGATATTTATCGAAATATATTATTTCGCCCCTCCAAATCTGCACGACATGAATTTATCTGTGTTATGGCGGCTGGCCGCGGTCCATTGTCAATATTTACATACCAGCAGCTCTTGTCTTAAGAACGTGTTTTTAGAGGCGGTAGATCTTAGGGTCGGATCAGGATAGAATGTATCCGGACAAATACTCTTCAAACAAATTGGTCGGAAGACGGAGTCCAGATGGTCATTTGGGTAGAAGACTTATAGCAAAGAGAGACGAGAGATATCAAGAAGGAGATGAACAAAGTCTTGTCAAAGATATTGACGAATAGAAGACAAAGGAAAACGTAAAAGGAATGTGATAAACAGCGAATGAAGCCGAGTGTTTTGTCGTAAGTGGCTTCTGTTTCTGCGTGATATCTGTTTGTACAGGTGGGACGACGCATCCAGCAACAAGGTCTGCTGGTCCAACGCAGAGGCTGAGCGGATAAGTTCTGTGATAAGAGAGCACTCGGTGTTAGTGACTGGTTAGATGTCGGATGGTCCGGGGTTTGACGCTCGGTAACAGGGAGGATTTTTATCTCCGTAACGGAGCCCAGGACGCCGCCGTCTGTGGCCTTCCGGGGGTCATCGCGGGCGAGGGTTTAAAGTTACAACTAGTATCGTGGTTAAGAATTTGTGCAGAAATGTTCTTCAGCCCTGAAGTCCTAAGTATTTGCCTCTCAGAGCGCCCCATTAATTAAAATGTTAACGGGAGAGTCGATTACATCGTGTTCTTGTGATTATTTTAAATGGGATTCCAGGATAAAGTGCAAGTCATAATCTATGATTTCTCACTGCCTCAAAGAAACTTACTGAAATATGCAAGCGAACAGAAGACGCACGGGAACTCCTTTTGAAGATTTATTATTCGTCTTTTGTTTCTTTTTTATTTCTCAGCTTTCAAAATTGCTTAGTCGGAAGATTCTCATCTCTGCCTTGCTCTCTTGTTTTTGTTGTTCGTGTCTAGACTGATTTACTTTTGAATTACTGAAAGGGGTGGGAGAAGTGTAATTTGTTATTCGTGACACAGAATCTATATTCTCTTTGCTTGACAAATTCCATAATTCCATTTCACATCGTCTGAAGTTCAATCAAGGTACAGATTTAGAGTCACTTTTTACACGGACTGTAATCGTCAGATAATTCGTGTTTTATTTATTTAATCTTATCTGGAGCACTTGACTGTCCTTCCCCTACATGTATTAATAAATGATTTTTGAGACATGAGGTTGTGTTGCGCTGTGTACTTTGTATGTTGTTTCGGGGGCGTTTACATCCTCCATCATCAGGGAAATAATCGAAGATGATGATGGAGTGCTTCCGGTCTGCACGGCGCAACATCTCAGAACACAGCCATCTTTAATAAATGTCTTATTTAATAATGAAATGTTCTGGATAGAGGTCAAGGCGGCACAGCACAGTTATTTTAGTAACTGAGGAAAATCAGTAATTAGCCGTGGAATGGACAACGATCCAAAGGGAAATGTAAACCCAAAATAATGTTTCTTCTAACGTGCGCATTTCTGGCGCATTGCGAAGTTTGTTCCAACGTTAGATTATATTTGTTGTAGTTCATTGAATTTCCTCTTTTAAGCTGCACGATGGTTATAGGTCCAGCGGAGGCGGAAATTTATGAGAAGCCGCAGAGAGAAAAAAAATGAACAAAACAAAACAGATATTTCTTACATATAGAAAAGCATCGACTTCATAGCAACGTACGTACGTATAACTACCGCAGATAGAGACAGAAGGCGAACTGATGGTCAGATTAGTAGTTCCAAGAAGGGGGTGGCAAGACCTGCACTGTGGAGGTACCTGGATAAAACATTTGCCGCATTACCAACTATCCCAAGTTTCTGTGTGGTTTTGTTTAGGTGGAATTTAGTACAGCGTTTAATCAGTAATCGACTGATTTTTTTAGTGTCAAAGATGGCTGCCTTCTGGGTTTTAGGGCCGTGTATTCTCGTAGAAGCTTACTGACGTTTCAGTGATATTATCTGCCTCCGTTATCAAGGCTATCAGAATAGAAGATGACGAATTGTGAGGGGTAAAGGAGTAGATGGTTATGTAGGGCCGTGATTTATGTTCATAATTCTGCAGACAATCTTGATGATAATTGCCTGCTATCAATATCAGCCACACTTATATAAAAAGGGTAACTTAAATGTTATGAAAAATTGAGGGGTAGCATGTGTTTTATATCCTGCTGCCTGACGTTTATGGAGTGAGCCTTGGGGGTGTGTGGGGGTTACAGATGCACAGTCAGCAAACTGGGAACAAGGGCGGCTTTTATTTCGTGCTCAAAAATTGAGAATTAGCGTGTAATCAGTCAGTGACCCTCCAGCGTCTCCTACTTGATGTCGTTCCAAGTTGTATTAAACACTACGCCGTACAGAAGTATTGGGGAGTGGCGTTAAAACTCCACGCATTCTTAACCTCGATATTAGGTAGAGTTGGATCGTAAATATTAAATTAAGTGTGACGTCTTATATAATAGTCACTTTTGACGTGAAACGTGTGATATAATTGTAATTCAATTAAGTTTAATTAGAAAATTCTTATCTGTAACGAACATGAAATTCAGTGCGGTAGCCTACACGTAATCCAAAAAGAAAGTGTGTACTACGTTGGAGTACGTGCTTCTTTTCGCAAACAACGCTGAAACAAATGTATCTGTTAGACTTCCTGTAATTTGAACTCAGATCAAAGAAGTCAGAGAACATTGTACGGTGTGGCCATAACTCGGCTGTTTCAAGCATGTGATACAATTTATTGACAAGGGACTCTTAAATCATGTGTGAAGTCCCTTCCGTGAGATTGCTGTCAGTGTGGGATCAATGGCCTATCGGGTATCGTTCTCTGCTACCTCATTTATTTATTTAGTGTTCTGTCTGACGACAGGTCCATATGAACAGGATCCATCCATCCTTTTCTCGGACTGGGACCTGTTCATATACGTTCTTGGCAGATGATCCAGAAGTGGTTTGCCATTGCCTTCTTCTGTGTGTGAATGGAGTAATTGTTGGGATGCCACGGAGGAAAACTCCGTGTTGCCTAGACCACGGCCTTGCCCAACACAAGTTATAAATTCGGGCACCGCCGGGAATCGAACCCGAGACCCCAGGATTACCTCATGTCAAACCGCAATTCAGACATCATTTTGACTGATATGTATAACAAAACACAAACGCTTCTGTTTACGCAGAGGTTTGTAACTAACGGTTTAACTTTTCCCATGGCTCGGGGATCTCTTTGCTAGGAGACTCGGCTGGGTCAGGAAATGTCCCGCTTTCATAGGCTTCCTGGTCCTATCCTCAAACGCGTGAACCCAGTCCACATTCTCCCGCCATGTTTATCTAAAGTAGATTTTATTTTTTTCCCGTCTACATAAGCTACTTGTTTCCTTGAGGTATCTCGACCAATATTCTGTGTGTGCTACTCATTTTCCGTCGTCATTCTACATGCCGCGCCCATCTCACTATCCTCAATTTTAAAAATCAAATACTATTTGGTAAAAGGTCCAAATTTTGAGACTCATTTTGCATGTTTTTTCTCAGTTCTTCTGTTATTACTCTTTCTTATGTTCTACTACGGTCCTCACTAACCGGTTCTCGTTAAACACCTTTAACCTTTTCGAACACAGTGGTAACTATATGTACCAACTACCCTAACAGTAACAAATTCTGCATTTATGTGTTTCGTACGATTCTCACAGTAAACAGCGATTATTTCCTTAAACAACGTTAACCAGTTGATCTTTGCAATGGTGTAGTGTAGTGTTTTCTTCGCGGTACGGACTGAATTCTTAAGTTTCATTTGGAAGAGCTTCGGCTCCAAAGGTTAATTAGCGTTTTAGTCGTATTATTTCCTTAAACAACGTTAACCAGTTGATCTTTGCAATGGTGAAGTGTAGTGTTTTCTTCGCGGTACGGACTGAATTCGTAAGTTTCATTTGAAAGAGCTTCGGCTCCAAAGGTTAATTAGCGTTTTAGTCGTATTATTTCCTTAAACAAGGTTAACCAGTTGATCTTTGCAATGGTGAAGTGTAGTGTTTTCTTCGCGGTACGGACTTAATTCTTAAGTTTCATTTGAAAGAGCTTCGGCTCCAAAGGTTAATTAGCGTTTTAGTCGTATTATTTCCTTAAACAAGGTTAACCAGTTGATCTTTGCAATGGTGAAGTGTAGTGTTTTCTTCGCGGTACGGACTGAATTCTTAAGTTTCATTTGAAAGAGCTTTGGGTCGAATGTAACTAATAAATGCAATATATTTGTATATATATATACTTTGTTATACAGTTTAAATTAATGCAACCCTTACTCTGACGGGGGAGGGGGGAATCCCCCGGGCAACTTTAAACTGTTCATTTGTGCTTTATTGAGCGGTCTGGAATCCGTATTTATTATCCATTTCAGTAAATCAATACGTATGCAAATTTAATAGCTGGTGCACGATTATATGAATGATCTATGTAAATACACTGCAGGAACAGTCTGGTTATGTGGTTATGAGCAAACACGTATTTAATTTTATTACATTTTTAATTCAGATGTAACTGAAGCTAACAGTTGTCCAAACTCCTTTCGGCCTAGAAGTAATTTTGTGTGTGATATGCCGAGGCCCGTGTGACATCACGTTCGTTTCCTCTTTCCTTAAAATACAGGGTGATTCACAAGTCCTAGTTCACACGCATACCCTAGATGGCACGCGTGACTTGTGACTCACAGACGTGCATAGGGACTTTTGAATCACTCTGTATATTTCACTCCTTAGTTCGCGTACACCATTTTTAACTGGGGCCTAACTAAAGCTACCGACTGCAATAGTCAAATTTCTCACTGGAGTTATAATTTTAATCGAGCGAAGAATTACTGTAACATGCTCTATTTTAGTTCAGGGCATTGGACCATACGAGGGCTCACATTGACACTTAATCAGCTCGCAAGCCACCGGGGTATGTGGCCAGTTTATAGAAACGTAATGGAAACTCATTAAAAATACTACGTATTATGATAGGTTGACATATCACGCAATAGGTTTCTCAAGGGATTTTTCGATAATTTCTTTTCGTATCCTGTTCAACTAATTATTCTCTGAAAAATTAAATGCGGTTTTATTATACAGGGTGATCTAACATTGCGACAAAAAATGTACTCGGGTAGCACAAAAGACGCCAGAGGGCCGCATTCGGCTCGCGGGCTGTGGGTTTCAGAATCCCTGCCTCACATATTTACATTGAAGTTTACACTGTGATGTCACAATGTCGTGAAAGTTTCATTTCGCCGAATGGTGCAGACTTGGTTGTCTGGCGATGAGGCTACGCTGAGCTGTCATCTCGGCCCTGTCTTCAGATATTTCAATTTTTTGTTTTGTTTTGTATAATGTCGAGACGGGAAATGAAAAGGACGCTTTGTGTTAACATTTCCAGCTGCACCCGCTGTTGACATGAGTAAGGACGTACGAATGTCTGTAAGAAATGAACAAAAAAATGCTTTTGCCAACTTCTTACAGGACTGTACCTCAGACTTTTGTATGAAACTATTTATTTTTTTATTTGTTTCGAGTAATTAATTTCTTGAGACTTTATACATTTATACATTATCTGGTCTAGCGGTTAGAACGCTGGCCTTGTAATCCTGGGGTCTCGGGTTCGATTCCCGGCGGTGCCCGAATTTATAACTTGTGTTGGGCAAGGCCGTGTTCTAGGCAACACGGAGTTTTCCTCCGTGGCATCCCAACAATTACTCCATTCACACACAGAAGAAGGCAATGGCAAACCACTTCTGGATCATCTGCCAAGAACGTATATGAACAGGTCCCAGTCCGAGAAGAGAAAAGGATGGAAGGATCCTGTTCATATGGACCTGTCGTCAGACAGAACACTAAATAATAATAAGATGAGGTGGTCTAGCGGTTAGAACGCTGGCTTTGTAATCCTGGGGTCTCGGGTTCGATTCCCGGCGGTGCCCGAATTCATAACTTGTGTTGGGCAAGGCGGTGGTCTAGGCAACACGGAGTTTTCCTCCGTGGCATCCCAACAATTACTCCATTCACACACAGAAGAAGGCAATGGCAAACCACTTCTGGATCATCTGCCAAGAACGTATATGAACAGGTCCCAGTCCGAGAAAAGGATGGAAGGATCGTGTTCATATGGACCTGTCGTCAGACAGAACACTAATAATAATAAAAAACATTTTAATATTTCCCAAGCGGGCCTGTTTTCCTCCTTGAGGTTTGGCGACCAAAATTATATGTGTATTTCTCCTCTCTTCGTGCGTGCTACATGATCATCCCACGTGATGTGAGAACGGAAGTTCAAACATGGCGGTGTACTGACGCTAGGTTTTCGCAGAAGAGACAAACGTGCAGTGTTAACGTGGTTGGTTTTCTCAGACTCTCTTTGCTGTTCGATATTTCCTATCCAGCTTTGAGCTGCATCCAGATTCACTTCAGTCAAACCCATTGGAGCCTCCAGTTAGCGACTTTGTACCACGTACTTTCGTTGTTTAAACCGATTTACGTCGCTATGACAACGAAATGGAAACAGTGCAAAGTAGTACATGAGGAGAATGACTGGGTAAAGACGATTAAAGAATAAATCACAGACGGAAAGAAACTTCGTATTTGACGAAAATATCCGATCTGGAGAGTTCATTGTCGTTTGTAATGCTTCTTAAGAGCCTAGGATGGAGTTTAACGTCGCATAGCAACTGGCTTGGAGTAACTGATAACAGTTTCACTTATTGAAAACAAAGTCGTGTGCGATATTCGATGTTCGCTAAACGTGTGTGTACGTGAGCGCTCGGCCTTCGCGCCACGAGCGTTTTACTGTTGCTACAAGGAGATTAATCCCGGACGGTTTGGCCATCGAAACTGTCGAAATTTATAAAACTTTTCCCGTGCTCATCCCAGACAAATGCAAACGAGTACTTTAAATTAGGCCACGACCATTTCGCGAGGTGCTGGAAGTGTCGTTAAATAAACCAGTGATAAGTAAATGTTAATTATGAAGCCTGTGTTTCGGGTGACTAATTTCTCATCAGTTCCAAAATACTCGCTGGATTTAAAGAGTTCCAGGAATTCGTTAAAGCTTAATGGCTTTTAGGATAATAAATGTATATTCCAACTGATGTTAATGTGGTTTATAATTTGCTTTGTAACAAAACCACTGTAAATATAATCGCATTCTGTTTCACTTGTTTGGATTTTTACTAAACCGGTCACTGCACTTGATTCTAAACACAACTGTTCCTGGCTTCCTGTAGGCCGCAGACTGGGAAATACCGTAAACCACAGCGATAAACATAATGAATGACGTCACTAGGACAGTGGCTGAACGTTTCTAGCAGTAAACACGTCCTTCTGTGCGACCAGCCCCTGTGTCATCGTGATATGTGGTGAACAGGGGCCTCTCATGATAATGATGACAATTTTATAGCCGTGTCTCGTAACATCACAACGCACTCATCCTACTGCGACTGTGTACCGCTCCAACACTCGTGATTCTTAGTATTTGGAAGTTCTAAGGTTTAAATCTCAGCCCAGGGACCAGATGTTCTGTCCCAGATATTTCTTTGGCATTCCTCGACATTTTCACAAACACACAAAAAAAAAATATTTGGATGAAAATTTGGAACTAACCACGACGGAATGCTTACGAAAATTTGATTGGTATTAATTATCTTCTGTTTATATCATCTCTAGTTGATGCAGCGTATTTAAATTATGTCAGACTGTGAATGGTAAGAGGTGCTCTTCATCCGTGGATAAAGGAACCAAATATAAATGTACCGTCTCATTTATTTAAGATACATTTTAAAGTAGCCTGAAGTTCGATGGGCCAAAGAACATTTTAGATCAAAAAGCGAATATTTTAATTCAACACTTTAAAGCCTACTGGGAAATATATGTCCCAGGCAAGTTTCAGGCTTAAAAGAGTTAATTATTAAAACAAGGTTTGACCTTATGTCAGTGTGTGAATGGTAATAATAATTTGTGCAATGACGGAATTTGCTTTAGAGTGGTCCAGTACGAGATGTGGAGGATCTGATCAGTGTTCTGTGAATGTTTCACACTTCCATTGAGAAGTAGGAAACCGTGTTCTCTGTTCCCGGCATTCGTCTGGACACGAGTGCCAACTTTGCTCTAATCCTCCCCCCCCCCCCCGAGATGAGTCTCACTACAAAGAGACTGAACCGACAATTCCTGAGGTCGTCAGGAGGATTTGTGCCGTGGAAGTGACAAGCGAGCTCAGCTACTGGTAGCTTATCGGGATTCCTTCTGAGTTGCTTCCAGCTGCCGAAACAGATGCGTTGGCTTGTTCCTTCCTCTTCTGCGTGTTCCTGATAGCAGTTCCCAATTCTCTCGTGGTTTTAAGTAATTATTACTATTTGTAAAGTGGGCTAATACATCCTTCGAAAAAATCTGGAGGAGTTGAAACGTGTAGTTAGGACGGTAATTTCGTATACCGTAATGATCTCGTATCGAGATTATAATACTGTGCATAGTCGGCCATCTTTAAGAGCGTTACCATGACAACGGTTATAATATTATCTTGTAGGGTTAAAAGTCCCCTGGCATTAGCAACGTCGCTTATATCTGGTGCCGTTCGTTGTATCCTTAATCGTAGTTGGATTTTAAGACAAACCAATGTTGCTGTTGGTTCGCGAAATCAGTTCGTTTAAGTTTTATGAATCGCATGCATTATAGTTTAGTGCGTTATAAAACACGCTCGTCTAATAGCAGGTGCCCCCACGTTCTGTTCCTTTAATACCAATGTGATTATTTATACGTAGTATATAACTGCATTGTCTGATTTTGTGCCAGACAGTAACACGATCAAACGCTTTGATACAGGACCGAATGGTATCGTCCGGTTACTGCCTTCAGCCCACTCCGTGTTTACAAGTCAACCGGTTGACTTGTTATGGAAACGTAATGTGTTTTCTTTGAGGTACAGGCTGAGTTTTCAAGTAAAATTTCACAGCCCAAATTCCACGTTGCATCGCACGCGTCTCGTGCAGGCTTCTCAACGTCAGCATAAAAAATGTCACCAGAAGATTACGCTGTTAGCTCATGGGTTTACAAACCTGCACACCATGTACATATTTTACCGCCTTTGGAGAAAAAAAAAATGTCTGTCCGCATGTTTCATGTCCGAAATTGTTGAACGGATTTTAGTAGAGTTTCGTGTACTTCAGTATAGGCCCGATTTAACACCAAGTCTGCGAAAAAGATTTTTATAAAAGATTCTCATTAAAGTCTTAACAGTTGGTTTCCATGGTTCTACTCAGTCATTCCCGCTCACACCTGTCCACCCATATAACGAGATACATAAGCGTTATGTAATCCGAACAGCTACGCCTTCTGACATCAGACGCCCAAGGTAATGACAGTGATTTAACACCAAAAATACAAGCAAGAATTTTCCCCGTTCTTTGCATCTGGCAATGTTCCAACAGTGGGACATTTTGCTCGGTTGTCCTCATAAAACTGCAGATTCTTCGATTATTTTACAAAAACTTTTGCATCGTGTACATTCAGGTCGAAAAAAAGGCAGAAATATTGTATTTGCTATTTTGTGTAGCGTAAGTCGTGTTTTGAAACACCGAATTTATAACTTGTGTTGGGCAAGGCCGTGGTCTAGGCAACACGGAGTTTTCCTCCGTGGCATCCCAACAATTACTCCATTCACACACAGAAGAAGGCAATGGCAAACCACTTCTGGATCATCTGCCAAGAACGTATATGAACAGGTCCCAGTCCGAGAAAAGGATGGAAGGATCCTGTTCATATGGACCTGTCGTCAGACAGAACACTAAATAATAATAAGATGAGGTGGTCTAGCGGTTAGAACGCTGGCCTTGTAATCCTCGGGGTCTGGGGTTCGAATTTATAACTTGTGTTGGGCAAGGCCGTGGTCTAGGCAACACGGAGTTTTCCTCCGTGGCATCCCAACAATTACTCCATTCACACACAGAAGAAGGCAATGGCAAACGACTTCTGGATCATCTGCCAAGAACGTATATGAACAGGTCCCAGTCCGAGAAAAGGATGGAAGGATCCTGTTCATATGGACCTGTCGTCACACAGAACACTAAATAAATAAAATAAAAAGGGACATTACAATCAAAACATGTTCTCCTCATAAAAATTCGTGATTTGTCGTCTATCAAAAAATGACGTCATCAAACAATGTTACGTTATATTTGTTTACTCGGCATTGTTGTACCAACAAAACAATGCCGAGTTGGTTTAGTTTCTTACTCAAGATTTTAAAACGCGTTTTAAAATCTTGAGCAACCCCCCCCGAAGAGCCCCGAAAGGAGCGCTCTGCTCTAGTGTAACAATAAAACTATCATGTCTCCTTTAGATGGTTCCATCCATGCAGACAGAGAAATACTGACGTATAATTATAAATTATCAGAGGGGAGAGTCTCACATTAACACTGTACTTCGCGCTTCTTAATAATTCTTTTTTTTTTGCTTTACGAAACGTAAGATTGCAGACATCACACGTAAAAGGAGTCTCGTATCATAATAGAGCGTGTGGCTGGATGCGGCGCTTAGATGTTCCTCTTTTACCTTTAGTACACAAGATCAACATGAAAGTTGTCAGGATTCCAGTTTATCACAGCTGACAGAACGTACGAAAAAGAGGTATATCACTGCATATTTATGTCTCGTAACAAAAATACAGGATAAAATCGAAAAAACTGTTCAAAAGTTTTCATTTCAGTTTGAACTGCACGCGGACGATAGCCTGAGGCAGTGGAAAGCATTCAGCATCGAAAGGAGTACCTTCGATTCCGGGCGAGTTGCGTCTTGTAGGCTTCATGTTGACGGTCACTACTATACTACAAATCAAAAAAATGCTGGAAATTATCTTTAAAAAAATAATTTTTTTTCAAAATTTTTAAAAAAAATTGGTTTTGTGCGCTTTTCAGGCAATTTCTAGCATTTTTTGGTTCTTTGAAAATTCTGAAATTTTTCAAATTTTTTTATAAACTCTCCCCAACAGATGCTGCCAAACTCGGAGAATGCCTCAACCCGTCTCTGCGGGACGCGGCCTCTATCACGTCCCAATGCTTCCTACCTCGGTGTCTGCACCAATCGGCCTCTGCAGGACTCGATCTATGCAGTTCCGCGTCTGCCTCACGTGTTGTCTGCCTCACCTGGGCTTCTCAGAGACGGCACGTCAGAGTCGTGTCATACAGAGACCGGTCCATGCAGAGCCCGAGTGAGGCACAGACTGCATTCGTAAGAGACTCAGTACATCAGAAACAGTCCGAGAGAGACCGGTTCTGCAAGGCATCAGGTGGTGGAATTTTGAAAAATTTCAAAATATTCAAAAAATGAAAAAATGCTGGAAATTGTCCAAATAGCGCACAAAACCAACAAAATTTGATAAATTTCACCTTCAAAAGTATTGTCGAAAATTTCGAAATTTTTTAGATTTCTTCGCGTTTCATGCCATTTGCAGCCATTTTTAGAAATTTCAATTTTTTCGAAAAATCAAAAATCGTGGGAAATCGTCCAAAAAGCGCACAAAACTAATAATTTTTCAAAATTTTCAACTTTTAATTTTTTTTCGAATTTTCCGAAAATTTTTGGTTTTGTGCGCATTTCAGAAGGTTTGCAGCGTTTTTTGATTTTTGGAAAAATTTGAAATTTTTTTCTTCTAAATTTGACCTGGCCCTTCCCTATCAGGACAAGACTCCGACGGACTGTCTGCTTCACATAGTCTCAGCCGTGCCCAGTCTGTGAGTCAACCGGTATCTGCTGTACACGGTGTGTGATTCACCAGGTCTGTGCTTGACTCCGTCTCTGCGTCACTCGTCCTGTGCCTCACCGGTCTCTGCTTGATGCGGTGTGTGCATCAGCCTGCACGTGCTTGACTCGGTCCTGACTCACCCGATCTCTGCTTCCCATTTTCTGTGACTCACCACGTCTTCGCCTCACTCTCTCTGTCTCACACCTCTCTGCTTGTTTCCGGCAGTGCCTCACACGGTCTCTGCTGAACCAGGTCTTTGCACAGGCGGCCTGGCATATGTCGGGTGATACAGAGAACGTATCTTGCAGAGAGCGAGTCCGTTAGACACCGCGTCCGACAGAGAAAGGGATAGGCAGTGACCGGGTCGTGCAAAGACCGGTCCTGGCCCTGATATTGTGGAGAAACTTGTCGAAAAATATAAAAATTTTCGAAAGTTTTCGAAAAATCGAAAAACGTAGGACATCGTCCAAAAAGCGCACAAAACCAAAATTTTTTGAAAAATTCCGAATTAATTTTTTTTTTCGAAAATGTCGAAAATTTTTGGTTTTCTATGCGTTTCATGCCATTTGCAGGCGTTTTTAATTTTTTTGAAATTTCGAAGATTTTTGAAAATTTTCAAAGGGGTACCCCTTTGAGAAATTTCAATTTTTTCGAAAATTTTCGAAAAATCAAAAAACGTGGGAAATCGTCCAAAAAGCGCACAAAACCAAGAATTTCTGAAAATTTTCAACTTTTAATTTTTTTTCGAATTTTCCGAAAATGTTTGGTTTTGTGCGCATTTCAGAAGGTTTGCAGCGTTTTCTGATTTTTCGAAAAATTTGAAATTTTTTTCTTCTAAATTTGACCTGTCCCTTCCCTATCAGGACAAGACTCCGACGGACTGTCTGCTTCACACAGTCTCAGCCGTGCCCAGTCTGTGAGGCAACCGGTATCTGCTGTACACGGTGTGTGATTCACCAGGTCTGTGCTTGACTCCGTCTCTGCGTCACTCGTCCTGTGCCTCACCGGTCTCTGCTTGATGCGGTGTGTGCATCAGCCTGCACGTGCTTGACTCGGTCCTGACTCACCCGATTTCTGCTTCCCATTTTCTGTGACTCACCACGTCTTCGCCTCACTCTCTCTGTCTCACACCTCTCTGCTTGTTTCGGGCTGTGCCTCACACGGTCTCTGCTGAACCAGGTCTTTGCACAGGCGGCCTGGCATATGTCGGGTGATACAGAGAACGTATCTTGCAGAGAGCGAGTCCGTTAGACACCGCGTCCGACAGAGAAAGGGATAGGCAGTGACCGGGTCGTGCAAAGAACGGTCCTGGCCCTGATATTGTGGAGAAACTTGTCGAAAAATATAAAAATTTTCGAAAGTTTTCGAAAAATCGAAAAACGTAGGACATCGTCCAAAAAGCGTACAAAACCAAAAATTTTTGAAAAATTCCGAATTAATTTTTTTTTTCGAAAATGTCGAAAATTTTTGGTTTTCTATGCGTTTCATGCCATTTGCAGGCGTTTTTAATTTTTTTGAAATTTCGAAGATTTTTGAAGATTTTCAAAGGGGTACCCCTTTGAGAAATTTCAATTTTTCCGAAAATTTTCGAAAAATCAAAAAACGTGGGAAATCGTCCAAAAAGCGCACAAAACCAAGAATTTTTGAAAATTTTCAACTTTTAATTTTTTTTCGAATTTTCCGAAAATGTTTGGTTTTGTGCGCATTTCAGAAGGTTTGCAGCGTTTTTTGATTTTTGGAAAAATTTGAAATTTTTTTCTTCTAAATTTGACCTGGCCCTTCCCTATCAGGACAAGACTCCGTCGGACTGTCTGCTTCACACATTCTCAGCCGTGCCCAGGCTGTGAGTCAACCGGTATCTGCTGTACACGGTGTGTGATTCACCAGGTCTGTGCTTGACTCCGTCTATGCGTCACTCGTCCTGTGCCTCACCGGTCTCTGCTTGATGCGGTGTGTGCATCAGCCTGCACGTGCTTGACTCGGTCCTGACTCACCCGATCTCTGCTTCCCATTTTCTGAGACTCACCACGTCTTCGCCTCACTCTCTCTGTCTCATACCTCTCTGCTTGTTTCGGGCTGTGCCTCACACGGTCTCTGCTGAACCAGGTCTTTGCACAGGCGGCCTGGCATATGTCGGGTGATACAGAGAACGTATCTTGCAGAGAGCGAGTCCGTTAGACACCGCGTCCGACAGAGAAAGGGATAGGCAGTGACCGGGTCGTGCAAAGAACGGTCCTGGCCCTGATATTGTGGAGAAACTTGTCGAAAAATATAAAAATTTTCGAAAGTTTTCGAAAAATCGAAAAACGTAGGACATCGTCCAAAAAGCGTACAAAACCAAAAATTTTTGAAAAATTCCGAATTAATTTTTTTTTTCGAAAATGTCGAAAATTTTTGGTTTTCTATGCGTTTCATGCCATTTGCAGGCGTTTTTAATTTTTTTGAAATTTCGAAGATTTTTGAAGATTTTCAAAGGGGTACCCCTTTGAGAAATTTCAATTTTTCCGAAAATTTTCGAAAAATCAAAAAACGTGGGAAATCGTCCAAAAAGCGCACAAAACCAAGAATTTTTGAAAATTTTCAACTTTTAATTTTTTTTCGAATTTTCCGAAAATGTTTGGTTTTGTGCGCATTTCAGAAGGTTTGCAGCGTTTTTTGATTTTTGGAAAAATTTGAAATTTTTTTCTTCTAAATTTGACCTGGCCCTTCCCTATCAGGACAAGACTCCGTCGGACTGTCTGCTTCACACATTCTCAGCCGTGCCCAGGCTGTGAGTCAACCGGTATCTGCTGTACACGGTGTGTGATTCACCAGGTCTGTGCTTGACTCCGTCTATGCGTCACTCGTCCTGTGCCTCACCGGTCTCTGCTTGATGCGGTGTGTGCATCAGCCTGCACGTGCTTGACTCGGTCCTGACTCACCCGATCTCTGCTTCCCATTTTCTGAGACTCACCACGTCTTCGCCTCACTCTCTCTGTCTCATACCTCTCTGCTTGTTTCGGGCTGTGCCTCACACGGTCTCTGCTGAACCAGGTCTTTGCACAGGCGGCCTGGCATATGTCGGGTGATACAGAGAACGTATCTTGCAGAGAGCGAGTCCGTTAGACACCGCGTCCGACAGAGAAAGGGATAGGCAGTGACCGGGTCGTGCAAAGACCGGTCCTGGCCCTGATATTGTGGAGAAACTTGTCGAAAAATATAAAAATTTTCGAAAGTTTTCGAAAAATCGAAAAACGTAGGACATCGTCCAAAAAGCGCACAAAACCAAAAATTTTTGAAAAATTCCGAATTAATTTTTTTTTTCGAAAATGTCGAAAATTTTTGGTTTTCTATGCGTTTCATGCCATTTGCAGGCGTTTTTAATTTTTTTGAAATTTCGAAGATTTTTGAAAATTTTCAAAGGGGTACCCCTTTGAGAAATTTCAATTTTTCCGAAAATTTTCGAAAAATCAAAAAACGTTGGAAATCGTCCAAAAAGCGCACAAAACCAAGAATTTTTGAAAATTTTCAAATTTTAATTTTTTTTCGAATTTTCCGAAAATGTTTGGTTTTGTGCGCATTTCAGAAGGTTTGCAGCGTTTTTTGATTTTTGGAAAAATTTGAAATTTTTTTCTTCTAAATTTGACCTGGCCCTTCCCTATCAGGACAAGACTCCGTCGGACTGTCTGCTTCACACATTCTCAGCCGTGCCCAGGCTGTGAGTCAACCGGTATCTGCTGTACACGGTGTGTGATTCACCAGGTCTGTGCTTGACTCCGTCTCTGCGTCACTCGTCCTGTGCCTCACCGGTCTCTGCTTGATGCGGTGTGTGCATCAGCCTGCACGTGCTTGACTCGGTCCTGACTCACCCGATCTCTGCTTCCCATTTTCTGAGACTCACCACGTCTTCGCCTCACTCTCTCTGTCTCATACCTCTCTGCTTGTTTCGGGCTGTGCCTCACACGGTCTCTGCTGAACCAGGTCTTTGCACAGGCGGCCTGGCATATGTCGGGTGATACAGAGAACGTATCTTGCAGAGAGCGAGTCCGTTAGACACCGCGTCCGACAGAGAAAGGGATAGGCAGTGACCGGGTCGTGCAAAGACCGGTCCTGGCCCTGATATTGTGGAGAAACTTGTCGAAAAATATAAAAATTTTCGAAAGTTTTCGAAAAATCGAAAAACGTAGGACATCGTCCAAAAAGCGCACAAAACCAAAATTTTTTGAAAAATTCCGAATTAATTTTTTTTTTCGAAAATGTCGAAAATTTTTGGTTTTCTATGCGTTTCATGCCATTTGCAGGCGTTTTTAATTTTTTTGAAATTTCGAAGATTTTTGAAAATTTTCAAAGGGGTACCCCTTTGAGAAATTTCAATTTTTTCGAAAATTTTCGAAAAATCAAAAAACGTGGGAAATCGTCCAAAAAGCGCACAAAACCAAGAATTTCTGAAAATTTTCAACTTTTAATTTTTTTCGAATTTTCCGAAAATGTTTGGTTTTGTGCGCATTTCAGAAGGTTTGCAGCGTTTTCTGATTTTTCGAAAAATTTGAAATTTTTTTCTTCTAAATTTGACCTGTCCCTTCCCTATCAGGACAAGACTCCGACGGACTGTCTGCTTCACACAGTCTCAGCCGTGCCCAGTCTGTGAGGCAACCGGTATCTGCTGTACACGGTGTGTGATTCACCAGGTCTGTGCTTGACTCCGTCTCTGCGTCACTCGTCCTGTGCCTCACCGGTCTCTGCTTGATGCGGTGTGTGCATCAGCCTGCACGTGCTTGACTCGGTCCTGACTCACCCGATCTCTGCTTCCCATTTTCTGTGACTCACCACGTCTTCGCCTCACTCTCTCTGTCTCACACCTCTCTGCTTGTTTCGGGCTGTGCCTCACACGGTCTCTGCTGAACCAGGTCTTTGCACAGGCGGCCTGGCATATGTCGGGTGATACAGAGAACGTATCTTGCAGAGAGCGAGTCCGTTAGACACCGCGTCCGACAGAGAAAGGGATAGGCAGTGACCGGGTCGTGCAAAGAACGGTCCTGGCCCTGATATTGTGGAGAAACTTGTCGAAAAATATAAAAATTTTCGAAAGTTTTCGAAAAATCGAAAAACGTAGGACATCGTCCAAAAAGCGTACAAAACCAAAAATTTTTGAAAAATTCCGAATTAATTTTTTTTTTCGAAAATGTCGAAATTTTTTGGTTTTCTATGCGTTTCATGCCATTTGCAGGCGTTTTTAATTTTTTTGAAATTTCGAAGATTTTTGAAGATTTTCAAAGGGGTACCCCTTTGAGAAATTTCAATTTTTCCGAAAATTTTCGAAAAATCAAAAAACGTGGGAAATCGTCCAAAAAGCGCACAAAACCAAGAATTTTTGAAAATTTTCAACTTTTAATTTTTTTTCGAATTTTCCGAAAATGTTTGGTTTTGTGCGCATTTCAGAAGGTTTGCAGCGTTTTTTGATTTTTGGAAAAATTTGAAATTTTTTTCTTCTAAATTTGACCTGGCCCTTCCCTATCAGGACAAGACTCCGTCGGACTGTCTGCTTCACACATTCTCAGCCGTGCCCAGGCTGTGAGTCAACCGGTATCTGCTGTACACGGTGTGTGATTCACCAGGTCTGTGCTTGACTCCGTCTATGCGTCACTCGTCCTGTGCCTCACCGGTCTCTGCTTGATGCGGTGTGTGCATCAGCCTGCACGTGCTTGACTCGGTCCTGACTCACCCGATCTCTGCTTCCCATTTTCTGAGACTCACCACGTCTTCGCCTCACTCTCTCTGTCTCATACCTCTCTGCTTGTTTCGGGCTGTGCCTCACACGGTCTCTGCTGAACCAGGTCTTTGCACAGGCGGCCTGGCATATGTCGGGTGATACAGAGAACGTATCTTGCAGAGAGCGAGTCCGTTAGACACCGCGTCCGACAGAGAAAGGGATAGGCAGTGACCGGGTCGTGCAAAGACCGGTCCTGGCCCTGATATTGTGGAGAAACTTGTCGAAAAATATAAAAATTTTCGAAAGTTTTCGAAAAATCGAAAAACGTAGGACATCGTCCAAAAAGCGCACAAAACCAAAAATTTTTGAAAAATTCCGAATTAATTTTTTTTTTCGAAAATGTCGAAAATTTTTGGTTTTCTATGCGTTTCATGCCATTTGCAGGCGTTTTTAATTTTTTTGAAATTTCGAAGATTTTTGAAGATTTTCAAAGGGGTACCCCTTTGAGAAATTTCAATTTTTCCGAAAATTTTCGAAAAATCAAAAAACGTGGGAAATCGTCCAAAAAGCGCACAAAACCAAGAATTTTTGAAAATTTTCAACTTTTAATTTTTTTTCGAATTTTCCGAAAATGTTTGGTTTTGTGCGCATTTCAGAAGGTTTGCAGCGTTTTTTGATTTTTGGAAAAATTTGAAATTTTTTTCTTCTAAATTTGACCTGGCCCTTCCCTATCAGGACAAGACTCCGTCGGACTGTCTGCTTCACACATTCTCAGCCGTGCCCAGGCTGTGAGTCAA
Organism: Zootermopsis nevadensis; assembly: GCF_977971745.1. Classification (NCBI taxonomy): domain Eukaryota; kingdom Metazoa; phylum Arthropoda; class Insecta; order Blattodea; family Termopsidae; genus Zootermopsis; species Zootermopsis nevadensis. The sequence goes on from NW_028259134.1 coordinate 22,935,382, forward strand.
CCGGTATCTGCTGTACACGGTGTGTGATTCACCAGGTCTGTGCTTGACTCCGTCTCTGCGTCACTCGTCCTGTGCCTCACCGGTCTCTGCTTGATGCGGTGTGTGCATCAGCCTGCACGTGCTTGACTCGGTCCTGACTCACCCGATCTCTGCTTCCCATTTTCTGAGACTCACCACGTCTTCGCCTCACTCTCTCTGTCTCATACCTCTCTGCTTGTTTCGGGCTGTGCCTCACACGGTCTCTGCTGAACCAGGTCTTTGCACAGGCGGCCTGGCATATGTCGGGTGATACAGAGAACGTATCTTGCAGAGAGCGAGTCCGTTAGACACCGCGTCCGACAGAGAAAGGGATAGGCAGTGACCGGGTCGTGCAAAGACCGGTCCTGGCCCTGATATTGTGGAGAAACTTGTCGAAAAATATAAAAATTTTCGAAAGTTTTCGAAAAATCGAAAAACGTAGGACATCGTCCAAAAAGCGCACAAAACCAAAATTTTTTGAAAAATTCCGAATTAATTTTTTTTTTCGAAAATGTCGAAAATTTTTGGTTTTCTATGCGTTTCATGCCATTTGCAGGCGTTTTTAATTTTTTTGAAATTTCGAAGATTTTTGAAAATTTTCAAAGGGGTACCCCTTTGAGAAATTTCAATTTTTTCGAAAATTTTCGAAAAATCAAAAAACGTGGGAAATCGTCCAAAAGCGCACAAAACCAAGAATTTCTGAAAATTTTCAACTTTTAATTTTTTTTCGAATTTTCCGAAAATGTTTGGTTTTGTGCGCATTTCAGAAGGTTTGCAGCGTTTTCTGATTTTTCGAAAAATTTGAAATTTTTTTCTTCTAAATTTGACCTGTCCCTTCCCTATCAGGACAAGACTCCGACGGACTGTCTGCTTCACACAGTCTCAGCCGTGCCCAGTCTGTGAGGCAACCGGTATCTGCTGTACACGGTGTGTGATTCACCAGGTCTGTGCTTGACTCCGTCTCTGCGTCACTCGTCCTGTGCCTCACCGGTCTCTGCTTGATGCGGTGTGTGCATCAGCCTGCACGTGCTTGACTCGGTCCTGACTCACCCGATCTCTGCTTCCCATTTTCTGTGACTCACCACGTCTTCGCCTCACTCTCTCTGTCTCACACCTCTCTGCTTGTTTCGGGCTGTGCCTCACACGGTCTCTGCTGAACCAGGTCTTTGCACAGGCGGCCTGGCATATGTCGGGTGATACAGAGAACGTATCTTGCAGAGAGCGAGTCCGTTAGACACCGCGTCCGACAGAGAAAGGGATAGGCAGTGACCGGGTCGTGCAAAGAACGGTCCTGGCCCTGATATTGTGGAGAAACTTGTCGAAAAATATAAAAATTTTCGAAAGTTTTCGAAAAATCGAAAAACGTAGGACATCGTCCAAAAAGCGTACAAAACCAAAAATTTTTGAAAAATTCCGAATTAATTTTTTTTTTCGAAAATGTCGAAATTTTTTGGTTTTCTATGCGTTTCATGCCATTTGCAGGCGTTTTTAATTTTTTTGAAATTTCGAAGATTTTTGAAGATTTTCAAAGGGGTACCCCTTTGAGAAATTTCAATTTTTCCGAAAATTTTCGAAAAATCAAAAAACGTGGGAAATCGTCCAAAAAGCGCACAAAACCAAGAATTTTTGAAAATTTTCAACTTTTAATTTTTTTTCGAATTTTCCGAAAATGTTTGGTTTTGTGCGCATTTCAGAAGGTTTGCAGCGTTTTTTGATTTTTGGAAAAATTTGAAATTTTTTTCTTCTAAATTTGACCTGGCCCTTCCCTATCAGGACAAGACTCCGTCGGACTGTCTGCTTCACACATTCTCAGCCGTGCCCAGGCTGTGAGTCAACCGGTATCTGCTGTACACGGTGTGTGATTCACCAGGTCTGTGCTTGACTCCGTCTATGCGTCACTCGTCCTGTGCCTCACCGGTCTCTGCTTGATGCGGTGTGTGCATCAGCCTGCACGTGCTTGACTCGGTCCTGACTCACCCGATCTCTGCTTCCCATTTTCTGAGACTCACCACGTCTTCGCCTCACTCTCTCTGTCTCATACCTCTCTGCTTGTTTCGGGCTGTGCCTCACACGGTCTCTGCTGAACCAGGTCTTTGCACAGGCGGCCTGGCATATGTCGGGTGATACAGAGAACGTATCTTGCAGAGAGCGAGTCCGTTAGACACCGCGTCCGACAGAGAAAGGGATAGGCAGTGACCGGGTCGTGCAAAGACCGGTCCTGGCCCTGATATTGTGGAGAAACTTGTCGAAAAATATAAAAATTTTCGAAAGTTTTCGAAAAATCGAAAAACGTAGGACATCGTCCAAAAAGCGCACAAAACCAAAAATTTTTGAAAAATTCCGAATTAATTTTTTTTTTCGAAAATGTCGAAAATTTTTGGTTTTCTATGCGTTTCATGCCATTTGCAGGCGTTTTTAATTTTTTTGAAATTTCGAAGATTTTTGAAAATTTTCAAAGGGGTACCCCTTTGAGAAATTTCAATTTTTCCGAAAATTTTCGAAAAATCAAAAAACGTTGGAAATCGTCCAAAAAGCGCACAAAACCAAGAATTTTTGAAAATTTTCAACTTTTAATTTTTTTTCGAATTTTCCGAAAATGTTTGGTTTTGTGCGCATTTCAGAAGGTTTGCAGCGTTTTTTGATTTTTGGAAAAATTTGAAATTTTTTTCTTCTAAATTTGACCTGGCCCTTCCCTATCAGGACAAGACTCCGTCGGACTGTCTGCTTCACACATTCTCAGCCGTGCCCAGGCTGTGAGTCAACCGGTATCTGCTGTACACGGTGTGTGATTCACCAGGTCTGTGCTTGACTCCGTCTCTGCGTCACTCGTCCTGTGCCTCACCGGTCTCTGCTTGATGCGGTGTGTGCATCAGCCTGCACGTGCTTGACTCGGTCCTGACTCACCCGATCTCTGCTTCCCATTTTCTGAGACTCACCACGTCTTCGCCTCACTCTCTCTGTCTCATACCTCTCTGCTTGTTTCGGGCTGTGCCTCACACGGTCTCTGCTGAACCAGGTCTTTGCACAGGCGGCCTGGCATATGTCGGGTGATACAGAGAACGTATCTTGCAGAGAGCGAGTCCGTTAGACACCGCGTCCGACAGAGAAAGGGATAGGCAGTGACCGGGTCGTGCAAAGACCGGTCCTGGCCCTGATATTGTGGAGAAACTTGTCGAAAAATATAAAAATTTTCGAAAGTTTTCGAAAAATCGAAAAACGTAGGACATCGTCCAAAAAGCGCACAAAACCAAAAATTTTTGAAAAATTCCGAATTAATTTTTTTTTTCGAAAATGTCGAAAATTTTTGGTTTTCTATGCGTTTCATGCCATTTGCAGGCGTTTTTAATTTTTTTGAAATTTCGAAGATTTTTGAAAATTTTCAAAGGGGTACCCCTTTGAGAAATTTCAATTTTTCCGAAAATTTTCGAAAAATCAAAAAACGTTGGAAATCGTCCAAAAAGCGCACAAAACCAAGAATTTTTGAAAATTTTCAACTTTTAATTTTTTTTCGAATTTTCCGAAAATGTTTGGTTTTGTGCGCATTTCAGAAGGTTTGCAGCGTTTTTTGATTTTTGGAAAAATTTGAAATTTTTTTCTTCTAAATTTGACCTGGCCCTTCCCTATCAGGACAAGACTCCGTCGGACTGTCTGCTTCACACATTCTCAGCCGTGCCCAGGCTGTGAGTCAACCGGTATCTGCTGTACACGGTGTGTGATTCACCAGGTCTGTGCTTGACTCCGTCTCTGCGTCACTCGTCCTGTGCCTCACCGGTCTCTGCTTGATGCGGTGTGTGCATCAGCCTGCACGTGCTTGACTCGGTCCTGACTCACCCGATCTCTGCTTCCCATTTTCTGAGACTCACCACGTCTTCGCCTCACTCTCTCTGTCTCATACCTCTCTGCTTGTTTCGGGCTGTGCCTCACACGGTCTCTGCTGAACCAGGTCTTTGCACAGGCGGCCTGGCATATGTCGGGTGATACAGAGAACGTATCTTGCAGAGAGCGAGTCCGTTAGACACCGCGTCCGACAGAGAAAGGGATAGGCAGTGACCGGGTCGTGCAAAGACCGGTCCTGGCCCTGATATTGTGGAGAAACTTGTCGAAAAATATAAAAATTTTCGAAAGTTTTCGAAAAATCGAAAAACGTAGGACATCGTCCAAAAAGCGCACAAAACCAAAATTTTTTGAAAAATTCCGAATTAATTTGTTTTTTCGAAAATGTCGAAAATTTTTGGTTTTCTATGCGTTTCATGCCATTTGCAGGCGTTTTTAATTTTTTTGAAATTTCGAAGATTTTTGAAAATTTTCAAAGGGGTACCCCTTTGAGAAATTTCAATTTTTTCGAAAATTTTCGAAAAATCAAATTAACGTGGGAAATCGTCCAAAAAGCGCACAAAACCAAGAATTTCTGAAAATTTTCAACTTTTAATTTTTTTTCGAATTTTCCGAAAATGTTTGGTTTTGTGCGCATTTCAGAAGGTTTGCAGCGTTTTCTGATTTTTCGAAAAATTTGAAATTTTTTTCTTCTAAATTTGACCTGTCCCTTCCCTATCAGGACAAGACTCCGACGGACTGTCTGCTTCACACAGTCTCAGCCGTGCCCAGTCTGTGAGGCAACCGGTATCTGCTGTACACGGTGTGTGATTCACCAGGTCTGTGCTTGACTCCGTCTCTGCGTCACTCGTCCTGTGCCTCACCGGTCTCTGCTTGATGCGGTGTGTGCATCAGCCTGCACGTGCTTGACTCGGTCCTGACTCACCCGATCTCTGCTTCCCATTTTCTGTGACTCACCACGTCTTCGCCTCACTCTCTCTGTCTCACACCTCTCTGCTTGTTTCGGGCTGTGCCTCACACGGTCTCTGCTGAACCAGGTCTTTGCACAGGCGGCCTGGCATATGTCGGGTGATACAGAGAACGTATCTTGCAGAGAGCGAGTCCGTTAGACACCGCGTCCGACAGAGAAAGGGATAGGCAGTGACCGGGTCGTGCAAAGAACGGTCCTGGCCCTGATATTGTGGAGAAACTTGTCGAAAAATATAAAAATTTTCGAAAGTTTTCGAAAAATCGAAAAACGTAGGACATCGTCCAAAAAGCGTACAAAACCAAAATTTTTTGAAAAATTCCGAATTAATTTTTTTTTTCGAAAATGTCGAAAATTTTTGGTTTTCTATGCGTTTCATGCCATTTGCAGGCGTTTTTAATTTTTTTGAAATTTCGAAGATTTTTGAAGATTTTCAAAGGGGTACCCCTTTGAGAAATTTCAATTTTTCCGAAAATTTTCGAAAAATCAAAAAACGTGGGAAATCGTCCAAAAAGCGCACAAAACCAAGAATTTTTGAAAATTTTCAACTTTTAATTTTTTTTCGAATTTTCCGAAAATGTTTGGTTTTGTGCGCATTTCAGAAGGTTTGCAGCGTTTTTTGATTTTTGGAAAAATTTGAAATTTTTTTCTTCTAAATTTGACCTGGCCCTTCCCTATCAGGACAAGACTCCGTCGGACTGTCTGCTTCACACATTCTCAGCCGTGCCCAGGCTGTGAGTCAACCGGTATCTGCTGTACACGGTGTGTGATTCACCAGGTCTGTGCTTGACTCCGTCTATGCGTCACTCGTCCTGTGCCTCACCGGTCTCTGCTTGATGCGGTGTGTGCATCAGCCTGCACGTGCTTGACTCGGTCCTGACTCACCCGATCTCTGCTTCCCATTTTCTGAGACTCACCACGTCTTCGCCTCACTCTCTCTGTCTCATACCTCTCTGCTTGTTTCGGGCTGTGCCTCACACGGTCTCTGCTGAACCAGGTCTTTGCACAGGCGGCCTGGCATATGTCGGGTGATACAGAGAACGTATCTTGCAGAGAGCGAGTCCGTTAGACACCGCGTCCGACAGAGAAAGGGATAGGCAGTGACCGGGTCGTGCAAAGACCGGTCCTGGCCCTGATATTGTGGAGAAACTTGTCGAAAAATATAAAAATTTTCGAAAGTTTTCGAAAAATCGAAAAACGTAGGACATCGTCCAAAAAGCGCACAAAACCAAAATTTTTTGAAAAATTCCGAATTAATTTTTTTTTTCGAAAATGTCGAAAATTTTTGGTTTTCTATGCGTTTCATGCCATTTGCAGGCGTTTTTAATTTTTTTGAAATTTCGAAGATTTTTGAAAATTTTCAAAGGGGTACCCCTTTGAGAAATTTCAATTTTTTCGAAAATTTTCGAAAAATCAAAAAACGTGGGAAATCGTCCAAAAAGCGCACAAAACCAAGAATTTCTGAAAATTTTCAACTTTTAATTTTTTTTCGAATTTTCCGAAAATGTTTGGTTTTGTGCGCATTTCAGAAGGTTTGCAGCGTTTTTTGATTTTTGGAAAAATTTGAAATTTTTTTCTTCTAAATTTGACCTGGCCCTTCCCTATCAGGACAAGACTCCGTCGGACTGTCTGCTTCACACATTCTCAGCCGTGCCCAGGCTGTGAGTCAACCGGTATCTGCTGTACACGGTGTGTGATTCACCAGGTCTGTGCTTGACTCCGTCTCTGCGTCACTCGTCCTGTGCCTCACCGGTCTCTGCTTGATGCGGTGTGTGCATCAGCCTGCACGTGCTTGACTCGGTCCTGACTCACCCGATCTCTGCTTCCCATTTTCTGAGACTCACCACGTCTTCGCCTCACTCTCTCTGTCTCATACCTCTCTGCTTGTTTCGGGCTGTGCCTCACACGGTCTCTGCTGAACCAGGTCTTTGCACAGGCGGCCTGGCATATGTCGGGTGATACAGAGAACGTATCTTGCAGAGAGCGAGTCCGTTAGACACCGCGTCCGACAGAGAAAGGGATAGGCAGTGACCGGGTCGTGCAAAGACCGGTCCTGGCCCTGATATTGTGGAGAAACTTGTCGAAAAATATAAAAATTTTCGAAAGTTTTCGAAAAATCGAAAAACGTAGGACATCGTCCAAAAAGCGCACAAAACCAAAATTTTTTGAAAAATTCCGAATTAATTTTTTTTTTCGAAAATGTCGAAAATTTTTGGTTTTCTATGCGTTTCATGCCATTTGCAGGCGTTTTTAATTTTTTTGAAATTTCGAAGATTTTTGAAAATTTTCAAAGGGGTACCCCTTTGAGAAATTTCAATTTTTTCGAAAATTTTCGAAAAATCAAAAAACGTGGGAAATCGTCCAAAAAGCGCACAAAACCAAGAATTTCTGAAAATTTTCAACTTTTAATTTTTTTTCGAATTTTCCGAAAATGTTTGGTTTTGTGCGCATTTCAGAAGGTTTGCAGCGTTTTTTGATTTTTGGAAAAATTTGAAATTTTTTTCTTCTAAATTTGACCTGGCCCTTCCCTATCAGGACAAGACTCCGTCGGACTGTCTGCTTCACACATTCTCAGCCGTGCCCAGGCTGTGAGTCAACCGGTATCTGCTGTACACGGTGTGTGATTCACCAGGTCTGTGCTTGACTCCGTCTATGCGTCACTCGTCCTGTGCCTCACCGGTCTCTGCTTGATGCGGTGTGTGCATCAGCCTGCACGTGCTTGACTCGGTCCTGACTCACCCGATCTCTGCTTCCCATTTTCTGAGACTCACCACGTCTTCGCCTCACTCTCTCTGTCTCATACCTCTCTGCTTGTTTCGGGCTGTGCCTCACACGGTCTCTGCTGAACCAGGTCTTTGCACAGGCGGCCTGGCATATGTCGGGTGATACAGAGAACGTATCTTGCAGAGAGCGAGTCCGTTAGACACCGCGTCCGACAGAGAAAGGGATAGGCAGTGATCGGGTCGTGCAAAGACCGGTCCTGGCCCTGATATTGTGGAGAAACATGTCGAAAAATATAAAAATTTTCGAAAGTTTTCGAAAAATCGAAAAACGTAGGACATCGTCCAAAAAGCGCACAAAACCAAATTTTTTTGAAAAATTCCGAATTAATTTTTTTTTTCGAAAATGTCGAAAATTTTTGGTTTTCTATGCGTTTCATGCCATTTGCAGGCGTTTTTAATTTTTTTGAAATTTCGAAGATTTTTGAAGATTTTCAAAGGGGTACCCCTTTGAGAAATTTCAATTTTTCCGAAAATTTTCGAAAAATCAAAAAACGTTGGAAATCGTCCAAAAAGCGCACAAAACCAAGAATTTTTGAAAATTTTCAACTTTTAATTTTTTTTCGAATTTTCCGAAAATGTTTGGTTTTGTGCGCATTTCAGAAGGTTTGCAGCGTTTTTTGATTTTTGGAAAAATTTGAAATTTTTTTCTTCTAAATTTGACCTGGCCCTTCCCTATCAAGGCAAGACCCCGTCGGACTGTCTGCTTCACACATTCTCAGCCGTGCCCAGGCTGTTAGTCAACCGGTATCTGCTGTACACGGTATGTGATTCACCAGGTCTGTGCTTGACTCCGTCTATGCGTCACTCGTCCTGTGCCTCACCGGTCTCTGCTTGATGCGGTGTGTGCATCAGCCTGCACGTGCTTGACTCGGTCCTGACTCACCCGATCTCTGCTTCCCATTTTCTGAGACTCACCACGTCTTCGCCTCACTCTCTCTGTCTCATACCTCTCTGCTTGTTTCGGGCTGTGCCTCACACGGTCTCTGCTGAACCAGGTCTTTGCACAGGCGGCCTGGCATATGTCGGGTGATACAGAGAACGTATCTTGCAGAGAGCGAGTCCGTTAGACACCGCGTCCGACAGAGAAAGGGATAGGCAGTGACCGGGTCGTGCAAAGACCGGTCCTGGCCCTGATATTGTGGAGAAACTTGTCGAAAAATATAAAAATTTTCGAAAGTTTTCGAAAAATCGAAAAACGTAGGACATCGTCCAAAAAGCGCACAAAACCAAAAATTTTTGAAAAATTCCGAATTAATTTTTTTTTTCGAAAATGTCGAAAATTTTTGGTTTTCTATGCGTTTCATGCCATTTGCAGGCGTTTTTAATTTTTTTGAAATTTCGAAGATTTTTGAAAATTTTCAAAGGGGTACCCCTTTGAGAAATTTCAATTTTTTCGAAAATTTTCGAAAAATCAAAAAACGTGGGAAATCGTCCAAAAAGCGCACAAAACCAAGAATTTCTGAAAATTTTCAACTTTTAATTTTTTTTCGAATTTTCCGAAAATGTTTGGTTTTGTGCGCATTTCAGAAGGTTTGCAGCGTTTTCTGATTTTTCGAAAAATTCGAAATTTTTTTCTTCTAAATTTGAGCTGTCCCTTCCCTATCAGGACAAGACTCCGACGGACTGTCTGCTTCACACAGTCTCAGCCGTGCCCAGTCTGTGAGTCAACCGGTATCTGCTGTACACGGTGTGTGATTCACCAGGTCTGTGCTTGACTCCGTCTCTGCGTCACTCGTCCTGTGCCTCACCGGTCTCTGCTTGATGCGGTGTGTGCATCAGCCTGCACGTGCTTGACTCGGTCCTGACTCACCCGATCTCTGCTTCCCATTTTCTGAGACTCACCACGTCTTCGCCTCACTCTCTCTGTCTCATACCTCTCTGCTTGTTTCGGGCTGTGCCTCACACGGTCTCTGCTGAACCAGGTCTTTGCACAGGCGGCCTGGCATATGTCGGGTGATACAGAGAACGTATCTTGCAGAGAGCGAGTCCGTTAGACACCGCGTCCGACAGAGAAAGGGATAGGCAGTGACCGGGTCGTGCAAAGACCGGTCCTGGCCCTGATATTGTGGAGAAACTTGTCGAAAAATATAAAAATTTTCGAAAGTTTTCGAAAAATCGAAAAACGTAGGACATCGTCCAAAAAGCGCACAAAACCAAAAAATTTTGAAAAATTCCGAATTAATTTTTTTTTCCGAAAATGTCGAAAATTTTTGGTTTTCTATGCGTTTCATGCCATTTGCAGGCGTTTTTAATTTTTTTGAAATTTCGAAGATTTTTGAAAATTTTCAAAGGGGTCCCCCTTTGAGAAATTTCAATTTTTCCGAAAATTTTCGAAAAATCAAAAAACGTGGGAAATCGTCCAAAAAGCGCACAAAACCAAGAATTTTTCAAAATTTTCAACTTTTAATTTTTTTTCGAATTTTCCGAAAATGTTTGGTTTTGTGCGCATTTCAGAAGGTTTGCAGCGTTTTCTGATTTTTCGAAAAATTCGAAATTTTTTTCTTCTAAATTTGAGCTGTCCCTTCCCTATCAGGACAAGACTCCGACGGACTGTCTGCTTCACACAGTCTCAGCCGTGCCCAGTCTGTGAGTCAACCGGTATCTGCTGTACACGGTGTGTGATTCACCAGGTCTGTGCTTGACTCCGTCTCTGCGTCACTCGTCCTGTGCCTCACCGGTCTCTGCTTGATGCGGTGTGTGCATCAGCCTGCACGTGCTTGACTCGGTCCTGACTCACCCGATCTCTGCTTCCCATTTTCTGAGACTCACCACGTCTTCGCCTCACTCTCTCTGTCTCATACCTCTCTGCTTGTTTCGGGCTGTGCCTCACACGGTCTCTGCTGAACCAGGTCTTTGCACAGGCGGCCTGGCATATGTCGGGTGATACAGAGAACGTATCTTGCAGAGAGCGAGTCCGTTAGACACCGCGTCCGACAGAGAAAGGGATAGGCAGTGACCGGGTCGTGCAAAGACCGGTCCTGGCCCTGATATTGTGGAGAAACTTGTCGAAAAATATAAAAATTTTCGAAAGTTTTCGAAAAATCGAAAAACGTAGGACATCGTCCAAAAAGCGCACAAAACCAAAAAATTTTGAAAAATTCCGAATTAATTTTTTTTTCCGAAAATGTCGAAAATTTTTGGTTTTCTATGCGTTTCATGCCATTTGCAGGCGTTTTTAATTTTTTTGAAATTTCGAAGATTTTTGAAGATTTTCAAAGGGGTACCCCTTTGAGAAATTTCAATTTTTCCGAAAATTTTCGAAAAATCAAAAAACGTTGGAAATCGTCCAAAAAGCGCACAAAACCAAGAATTTTTGAAAATTTTCAACTTTTAATTTTTATTTGAATTTTCCGAAAATGTTTGGTTTTGTGCGCATTTCAGAAGGTTTGCAGCGTTTTTTGATTTTTGGAAAAATTTGAAATTTTTTTCTTCTAAATTTGACCTGGCCCTTCCCTATCAGGACAAGACTCCGTCGGACTGTCTGCTTCACACATTCTCAGCCGTGCCCAGGCTGTGAGTCAACCGGTATCTGCTGTACACGGTGTGTGATTCACCAGGTCTGTGCTTGACTCCGTCTATGCGTCACTCGTCCTGTGCCTCACCGGTCTCTGCTTGATGCGGTGTGTGCATCAGCCTGCACGTGCTTGACTCGGTCCTGACTCACCCGATCTCTGCTTCCCATTTTCTGTGACTCACCACGTCTTCGCCTCACTCTCTCTGTCTCACACCTCTCTGCTTGTTTCGGGCTGTGCCTCACACGGTCTCTGCTGAACCAGGTCTTTGCACAGGCGGCCTGGCATATGTCGGGTGATACAGAGAACGTATCTTGCAGAGAGCGAGTCCGTTAGACACCGCGTCCGACAGAGAAAGGGATAGGCAGTGACCGGGTCGTGCAAAGAACGGTCCTGGCCCTGATATTGTGGAGAAACTTGTCGAAAAATATAAAAATTTTCGAAAGTATTCGAAAAATCGAAAAACGTAGGACATCGTCCAAAAAGCGTACAAAACCAAAAATTTTTGAAAAATTCCGAATTAATTTTTTTTTTCGAAAATGTCGAAAATTTTTGGTTTTCTATGCGTTTCATGCCATTTGCAGGCGTTTTTAATTTTTTTGAAATTTCGAAGATTTTTGAAGATTTTCAAAGGGGTACCCCTTTGAGAAATTTCAATTTTTCCGAAAATTTTCGAAAAATCAAAAAACGTTGGAAATCGTCCAAAAAGCGCACAAAACCAAGAATTTTTGAAAATTTTCAACTTTTAATTTTTTTTCGAATTTTCCGAAAATGTTTGGTTTTGTGCGCATTTCAGAAGGTTTGCAGCGTTTTTTGATTTTTGGAAAAATTTGAAATTTTTTTCTTCTAAATTTGACCTGGCCCTTCCCTATCAGGACAAGACCCCGTCGGACTGTCTGCTTCACACATTCTCAGCCGTGCCCAGGCTGTTAGTCAACCGGTATCTGCTGTACACGGTATGTGATTCACCAGGTCTGTGCTTGACTCCGTCTATGCGTCACTCGTCCTGTGCCTCACCGGTCTCTGCTTGATGCGGTGTGTGCATCAGCCTGCACGTGCTTGACTCGGTCCTGACTCACCCGATCTCTGCTTCCCATTTTCTGAGACTCACCACGTCTTCGCCTCACTCTCTCTGTCTCATACCTCTCTGCTTGTTTCGGGCTGTGCCTCACACGGTCTCTGCTGAACCAGGTCTTTGCACAGGCGGCCTGGCATATGTCGGGTGATACAGAGAACGTATCTTGCAGAGAGCGAGTCCGTTAGACACCGCGTCCGACAGAGAAAGGGATAGGCAGTGACCGGGTCGTGCAAAGACCGGTCCTGGCCCTGATATTGTGGAGAAACTTGTCGAAAAATATAAAAATTTTCGAAAGTTTTCGAAAAATCGAAAAACGTAGGACATCGTCCAAAAAGCGCACAAAACCAAAAATTTTTGAAAAATTCCGAATTAATTTTTTTTTTCGAAAATGTCGAAAATTTTTGGTTTTCTATGCGTTTCATGCCATTTGCAGGCGTTTTTAATTTTTTTGAAATTTCGAAGATTTTTGAAAATTTTCAAAGGGGTACCCCTTTGAGAAATTTCAATTTTTTCGAAAATTTTCGAAAAATCAAAAAACGTGGGAAATCGTCCAAAAAGCGCACAAAACCAAGAATTTCTGAAAATTTTCAACTTTTAATTTTTTTTCGAATTTTCCGAAAATGTTTGGTTTTGTGCGCATTTCAGAAGGTTTGCAGCGTTTTCTGATTTTTCGAAAAATTCGAAATTTTTTACTTCTAAATTTGAGCTGTCCCAACCCTATCAGGACAAGACTCCGACGGACTGTCTGCTTCACACAGTCTCAGCCGTGCCCAGTCTGTGAGTCAACCGGTATCTGCTGTACACGGTGTGTGATTCACCAGGTCTGTGCTTGACTCCGTCTCTGCGTCACTCGTCCTGTGCCTCACCGGTCTCTGCTTGATGCGGTGTGTGCATCAGCCTGCACGTGCTTGACTCGGTCCTGACTCACCCGATCTCTGCTTCCCATTTTCTGAGACTCACCACGTCTTCGCCTCACTCTCTCTGTCTCATACCTCTCTGCTTGTTTCGGGCTGTGCCTCACACGGTCTCTGCTGAACCAGGTCTTTGCACAGGCGGCCTGGCATATGTCGGGTGATACAGAGAACGTATCTTGCAGAGAGCGAGTCCGTTAGACACCGCGTCCGACAGAGAAAGGGATAGGCAGTGACCGGGTCGTGCAAAGACCGGTCCTGGCCCTGATATTGTGGAGAAACTTGTCGAAAAATATAAAAATTTTCGAAAGTTTTCGAAAAATCGAAAAACGTAGGACATCGTCCAAAAAGCGCACAAAACCAAAAAATTTTGAAAAATTCCGAATTAATTTTTTTTTCCGAAAATGTCGAAAATTTTTGGTTTTCTATGCGTTTCATGCCATTTGCAGGCGTTTTTAATTTTTTTGAAATTTCGAAGATTTTTGAAAATTTTCAAAGGGGTCCCCCTTTGAGAAATTTCAATTTTTCCGAAAATTTTCGAAAAATCAAAAAACGTGGGAAATCGTCCAAAAAGCGCACAAAACCAAGAATTTTTGAAAATTTTCAACTTTTAATTTTTTTTCGAATTTTCCGAAAATGTTTGGTTTTGTGCGCATTTCAGAAGGTTTGCAGCGTTTTCTGATTTTTCGAAAAATTCGAAATTTTTTTCTTCTAAATTTGAGCTGTCCCTTCCCTATCAGGACAAGACTCCGACGGACTGTCTGCTTCACACAGTCTCAGCCGTGCCCAGTCTGTGAGTCAACCGGTATCTGCTGTACACGGTGTGTGATTCACCAGGTCTGTGCTTGACTCCGTCTCTGCGTCACTCGTCCTGTGCCTCACCGGTCTCTGCTTGATGCGGTGTGTGCATCAGCCTGCACGTGCTTGACTCGGTCCTGACTCACCCGATCTCTGCTTCCCATTTTCTGAGACTCACCACGTCTTCGCCTCACTCTCTCTGTCTCATACCTCTCTGCTTGTTTCGGGCTGTGCCTCACACGGTCTCTGCTGAACCAGGTCTTTGCACAGGCGGCCTGGCATATGTCGGGTGATACAGAGAACGTATCTTGCAGAGAGCGAGTCCGTTAGACACCGCGTCCGACAGAGAAAGGGATAGGCAGTGACCGGGTCGTGCAAAGACCGGTCCTGGCCCTGATATTGTGGAGAAACTTGTCGAAAAATATAAAAATTTTCGAAAGTTTTCGAAAAATCGAAAAACGTAGGACATCGTCCAAAAAGCGCACAAAACCAAAAAATTTTGAAAAATTCCGAATTAATTTTTTTTTCCGAAAATGTCGAAAATTTTTGGTTTTCTATGCGTTTCATGTCATTTGCAGGCGTTTTTAATTTTTTTGAAATTTCGAAGATTTTTGAAAATTTTCAAAGGGGTACCCCTTTGAGAAATTTCAATTTTTCCGAAAATTTTCGAAAAATCAAAAAACGTTGGAAATCGTCCAAAAAGCGCACAAAACCAAGAATTTTTGAAAATTTTCAACTTTTAATTTTTTTTCGAATTTTCCGAAAATGTTTGGTTTTGTGCGCATTTCAGAAGGTTTGCAGCGTTTTTTGATTTTTGGAAAAATTTGAAATTTTTTTCTTCTAAATTTGACCTGGCCCTTCCCTATCAGGACAAGACTCCGACGGACTGTCTGCTTCACACAGTCTCAGCCGTGCCCAGTCTGTGAGTCAACCGGTATCTGCTGTACACGGTGTGTGATTCACCAGGTCTGTGCTTGACTCCGTCTCTGCGTCACTCGTCCTGTGCCTCACCGGTCTCTGCTTGATGCGGTGTGTGCATCAGCCTGCACGTGCTTGACTCGGTCCTGACTCACCCGATCTCTGCTTCCCATTTTCTGAGACTCACCACGTCTTCGCCTCACTCTCTCTGTCTCATACCTCTCTGCTTGTTTCGGGCTGTGCCTCACACGGTCTCTGCTGAACCAGGTCTTTGCACAGGCGGCCTGGCATATGTCGGGTGATACAGAGAACGTATCTTGCAGAGAGCGAGTCCGTTAGACACCGCGTCCGACAGAGAAAGGGATAGGCAGTGACCGGGTCGTGCAAAGACCGGTCCTGGCCCTGATATTTTGGAGAAACTTGTCGAAAAATATAAAAATTTTCGAAAGTTTTCGAAAAATCGAAAAACGTAGGACATCGTCCAAAAAGCGCACAAAACCAAAAAATTTTGAAAAATTCCGAATTAATTTTTTTTTCCGAAAATGTCGAAAATTTTTGGTTTTCTATGCGTTTCATGCCATTTGCAGGCGTTTTTAATTTTTTTGAAATTTCGAAGATTTTTGAAAATTTTCAAAGGGGTACCCCTTTGAGAAATTTCAATTTTTCCGAAAATTTTCGAAAAATCAAAAAACGTTGGAAATCGTCCAAAAAGCGCACAAAACCAAGAATTTTTGAAAATTTTCAACTTTTAATTTTTTTTCGAATTTTCCGAAAATGTTTGGTTTTGTGCGCATTTCAGAAGGTTTGCAGCGTTTTTTGATTTTTGGAAAAATTTGAAATTTTTTTCTTCTAAATTTGACCTGGCCCTTCCCTATCAGGACAAGACTCCGACGGACTGTCTGCTTCACACAGTCTCAGCCGTGCCCAGTCTGTGAGTCAACCGGTATCTGCTGTACACGGTGTGTGATTCACCAGGTCTGTGCTTGACTCCGTCTCTGCGTCACTCGTCCTGTGCCTCACCGGTCTCTGCTTGATGCGGTGTGTGCATCAGCCTGCACGTGCTTGACTCGGTCCTGACTCACCCGATCTCTGCTTCCCATTTTCTGAGACTCACCACGTCTTCGCCTCACTCTCTCTGTCTCATACCTCTCTGCTTGTTTCGGGCTGTGCCTCACACGGTCTCTGCTGAACCAGGTCTTTGCACAGGCGGCCTGGCATATGTCGGGTGATACAGAGAACGTATCTTGCAGAGAGCGAGTCCGTTAGACACCGCGTCCGACAGAGAAAGGGATAGGCAGTGACCGGGTCGTGCAAAGACCGGTCCTGGCCCTGATATTGTGGAGAAACTTGTCGAAAAATATAAAAATTTTCGAAAGTTTTCGAAAAATCGAAAAACGTAGGACATCGTCCAAAAAGCGCACAAAACCAAAATTTTTTGAAAAATTCCGAATTAATTTTTTTTTCGAAAATGTCGAAAATTTTTGGTTTTCTATGCGTTTCATGCCATTTGCAGGCGTTTTTAATTTTTTTGAAATTTCGAAGATTTTTGAAAATTTTCAAAGGGGTACCCCTTTGAGAAATTTCAATTTTTCCGAAAATTTTCGAAAAATCAAAAAACGTTGGAAATCGTCCAAAAAGCGCACAAAACCAAGAATTTTTGAAAATTTTCAACTTTTAATTTTTTTTCGAATTTTCCGAAAATGTTTGGTTTTGTGCGCATTTCAGAAGGTTTGCAGCGTTTTTTGATTTTTGGAAAAATTTGAAATTTTTTTCTTCTAAATTTGACCTGGCCCTTCCCTATCAGGACAAGACTCCGACGGACTGTCTGCTTCACACAGTCTCAGCCGTGCCCAGTCTGTGAGTCAACCGGTATCTGCTGTACACGGTGTGTGATTCACCAGGTCTGTGCTTGACTCCGTCTCTGCGTCACTCGTCCTGTGCCTCACCGGTCTCTGCTTGATGCGGTGTGTGCATCAGCCTGCACGTGCTTGACTCGGTCCTGACTCACCCGATTTCTGCTTCCCATTTTCTGAGACTCACCACGTCTTCGCCTCACTCTCTCTGTCTCATACCTCTCTGCTTGTTTCGGGCTGTGCCTCACACGGTCTCTGCTGAACCAGGTCTTTGCACAGGCGGCCTGGCATATGTCGGGTGATACAGAGAACGTATCTTGCAGAGAGCGAGTCCGTTAGACACCGCGTCCGACAGAGAAAGGGATAGGCAGTGACCGGGTCGTGCAAAGACCGGTCCTGGCCCTGATATTGTGGAGAAACTTGTCGAAAAATATAAAATTTTTCGAAAGTTTTCGAAAAATCGAAAAACGTAGGACATCGTCCAAAAAGCGCACAAAACCAAAAAATTTTGAAAAATTCCGAATTAATTTGTTTTTTCGAAAATGTCGAAAATTTTTGGTTTTCTATGCGTTTCATGCCATTTGCAGGCGTTTTTAATTTTTTTGAAATTTCGAAGATTTTTGAAAATTTTCAAAGGGGTACCCCTTTGAGAAATTTCAATTTTTTCGAAAATTTTCGAAAAATCAAAAAACGTGGGAAATCGTCCAAAAAGCGCACAAAACCAAGAATTTCTGAAAATTTTCAACTTTTAATTTTTTTTCGAATTTTCCGAAAATGTTTGGTTTTGTGCGCATTTCAGAAGTTTTGCAGCGTTTTCTGATTTTTCGAAAAATTCGAAATTTTTTTCTTCTAAATTTGACCTGTCCCTTCCCTATCAGGACAAGACTCCGACGGACTGTCTGCTTCACACAGTCTCAGCCGTGCCCAGTCTGTGAGTCAACCGGTATCTGCTGTACACGGTGTGTGATTCACCAGGTCTGTGCTTCACTCCGTCTCTGCGTCACTCGTCCTGTGCCTCACCGGTCTCTGCTTGATGCGGTGTGTGCATCAGCCTGCACGTGCTTGACTCGGTCCTGACTCACCCGATCTCTGCTTCCCATTTTCTGTGACTCACCACGTCTTCGCCTCACTCTCTCTGTCTCACACCTCTCTGCTTGTTTCGGGCTGTGCCTCACACGGTCTCTGCTGAACCAGGTCTTTGCACAGGCGGCCTGGCATATGTCGGGTGATACAGAGAACGTATCTTGCAGAGAGCGAGTCCGTTAGACACCGCGTCCGACAGAGAAAGGGATAGGCAGTGACCGGGTCGTGCAAAGAACGGTCCTGGCCCTGATATTGTGGAGAAACTTGTCGAAAAATATAAAAATTTTCGAAAGTTTTCGAAAAATCGAAAAACGTAGGACATCGTCCAAAAAGCGTACAAAACCAAAATTTTTTGAAAAATTCCGAATTAATTTTTTTTTTCGAAAATGTCGAAAATTTTTGGTTTTCTATGCGTTTCATGCCATTTGCAGGCGTTTTTAATTTTTTTGAAATTTCGAAGATTTTTGAAGATTTTCAAAGGGGTACCCCTTTGAGAAATTTCAATTTTTCCGAAAATTTTCGAAAAATCAAAAAACGTTGGAAATCGTCCAAAAAGCGCACAAAACCAAGAATTTTTGAAAATTTTCAACTTTTAATTTTTTTTCGAATTTTCCGAAAATGTTTGGTTTTGTGCGCATTTCAGAAGGTTTGCAGCGTTTTTTGATTTTTGGAAAAATTTGAAATTTTTTTCTTCTAAATTTGACCTGGCCCTTCCCTATCAGGACAAGACTCCGTCGGACTGTCTGCTTCACACATTCTCAGCCGTGCCCAGGCTGTGAGTCAACCGGTATCTGCTGTACACGGTGTGTGATTCACCAGGTCTGTGCTTGACTCCGTCTATGCGTCACTCGTCCTGTGCCTCACCGGTCTCTGCTTGATGCGGTGTGTGCATCAGCCTGCACGTGCTTGACTCGGTCCTGACTCACCCGATCTCTGCTTCCCATTTTCTGAGACTCACCACGTCTTCGTCTCTGTCTCATACCTCTCTGCTTGTTTCGGGCTGTGCCTCACACGGTCTCTGCTGAACCAGGTCTTTGCACAGGCGGCCTGGCATATGTCGGGTGATACAGAGAACGTATCTTGCAGAGAGCAAGTCCGTTAGACACCGCGTCCGACAGAGAAAGGGATAGGCAGTGACCGGGTCGTGCAAAGACCGGTCCTGGCCCTGATATTGTGGAGAAACTTGTCGAAAAATATAAAAATTTTCGAAAGTTTTCGAAAAATCGAAAAACGTAGGACATCGTCCAAAAAGCGCACAAAACCAAAATTTTTTGAAAAATTCCGAATTAATTTTTTTTTTCGAAAATGTCGAAAATTTTTGGTTTTCTATGCGTTTCATGCCATTTGCAGGCGTTTTTAATTTTTTTGAAATTTCGAAGATTTTTGAAAATTTTCAAAGGGGTACCCCTTTGAGAAATTTCAAATTTTCCGAAAATTTTCGAAAAATCAAAAAACGTTGGAAATCGTCCAAAAAGCGCACAAAACCAAGAGTTTTTGAAAATTTTCAACTTTTAATTTTTTTTCGAATTTTCCGAAAATGTTTGGTTTTGTGCGCATTTCAGAAGGTTTGCAGCGTTTTTTGATTTTTGGAAAAATTTGAAATTTTTTTCTTCTAAATTTGACCTGGCCCTTCCCTATCAGGACAAGACTCCGTCGGACTGTCTGCTTCACACATTCTCAGCCGTGCCCAGGCTGTGAGCCAATCGGTATCTGCTGTACACGGTGTGTGATTCACCAGGTCTGTGCTTGACTCCGTCTATGCGTCACTCGTCCTGTGCCTCACCGGTCTCTGCTTGATGCGGTGTGTGCATCAGCCTGCACGTGCTTGACTCGGTCCTGACTCACCCGATCTCTGCTTCCCATTTTCTGAGACTCACCACGTCTTCGCCTCACTCTCTCTGTCTCATACCTCTCTGCTTGTTTCGGGCTGTGCCTCACACGGTCTCTGCTGAACCAGGTCTTTGCACAGGCGGCCTGGCATATGTCGGGTGATACAGAGAACGTATCTTGCAGAGAGCGAGTCCGTTAGACACCGCGTCCGACAGAGAAAGGGATAGGCAGTGACCGGGTCGTGCAAAGACCGGTCCTGGCCCTGATATTGTGGAGAAACTTGTCGAAAAATATAAAAATTTTCGAAAGTTTTCGAAAAATCGAAAAACGTAGGACATCGTCCAAAAAGCGCACAAAACCAAAAAATTTTGAAAAATTCCGAATTAATTTGTTTTTTCGAAAATGTCGAAAATTTTTGGTTTTCTATGCGTTTCATGCCATTTGCAGGCGTTTTTAATTTTTTTGAAATTTCGAAGATTTTTGAAAATTTTCAAAGGGGTACCCCTTTGAGAAATTTCAATTTTTTCGAAAATTTTCGAAAAATCAAAAAACGTGGGAAATCGTCCAAAAAGCGCACAAAACCAAGAATTTCTGAAAATTTTCAACTTTTAATTTTTTTTCGAATTTTCCGAAAATGTTTGGTTTTGTGCGCATTTCAGAAGTTTTGCAGCGTTTTCTGATTTTTCGAAAAATTCGAAATTTTTTTCTTCTAAATTTGACCTGTCCCTTCCCTATCAGGACAAGACTCCGACGGACTGTCTGCTTCACACAGTCTCAGCCGTGCCCAGTCTGTGAGTCAACCGGTATCTGCTGTACACGGTGTGTGATTCACCAGGTCTGTGCTTCACTCCGTCTCTGCGTCACTCGTCCTGTGCCTCACCGGTCTCTGCTTGATGCGGTGTGTGCATCAGCCTGCACGTGCTTGACTCGGTCCTGACTCACCCGATCTCTGCTTCCCATTTTCTGTGACTCACCACGTCTTCGCCTCACTCTCTCTGTCTCACACCTCTCTGCTTGTTTCGGGCTGTGCCTCACACGGTCTCTGCTGAACCAGGTCTTTGCACAGGCGGCCTGGCATATGTCGGGTGATACAGAGAACGTATCTTGCAGAGAGCGAGTCCGTTAGACACCGCGTCCGACAGAGAAAGGGATAGGCAGTGACCGGGTCGTGCAAAGAACGGTCCTGGCCCTGATATTGTGGAGAAACTTGTCGAAAAATATAAAAATTTTCGAAAGTTTTCGAAAAATCGAAAAACGTAGGACATCGTCCAAAAAGCGTACAAAACCAAAATTTTTTGAAAAATTCCGAATTAATTTTTTTTTTCGAAAATGTCGAAAATTTTTGGTTTTCTATGCGTTTCATGCCATTTGCAGGCGTTTTTAATTTTTTTGAAATTTCGAAGATTTTTGAAGATTTTCAAAGGGGTACCCCTTTGAGAAATTTCAATTTTTCCGAAAATTTTCGAAAAATCAAAAAACGTGGGAAATCGTCCAAAAAGCGCACAAAACCAAGAATTTTTGAAAATTTTCAACTTTTAATTTTTTTTCGAATTTTCCGAAAATGTTTGGTTTTGTGCGCATTTCAGAAGGTTTGCAGCGTTTTTTGATTTTTGGAAAAATTTGAAATTTTTTTCTTCTAAATTTGACCTGGCCCTTCCCTATCAGGACAAGACTCCGTCGGACTGTCTGCTTCACACATTCTCAGCCGTGCCCAGGCTGTGAGTCAACCGGTATCTGCTGTACACGGTGTGTGATTCACCAGGTCTGTGCTTGACTCCGTCTATGCGTCACTCGTCCTGTGCCTCACCGGTCTCTGCTTGATGCGGTGTGTGCATCAGCCTGCACGTGCTTGACTCGGTCCTGACTCACCCGATCTCTGCTTCCCATTTTCTGAGACTCACCACGTCTTCGCCTCACTCTCTCTGTCTCATACCTCTCTGCTTGTTTCGGGCTGTGCCTCACACGGTCTCTGCTGAACCAGGTCTTTGCACAGGCGGCCTGGCATATGTCGGGTGATACAGAGAACGTATCTTGCAGAGAGCGAGTCCGTTAGACACCGCGTCCGACAGAGAAAGGGATAGGCAGTGACCGGGTCGTGCAAAGAACGGTCCTGGCCCTGATATTGTGGAGAAACTTGTCGAAAAATATAAAAATTTTCGAAAGTTTTCGAAAAATCGAAAAACGTAGGACATCGTCCAAAAAGCGTACAAAACCAAAATTTTTTGAAAAATTCCGAATTAATTTTTTTTTTCGAAAATGTCGAAAATTTTTGGTTTTCTATGCGTTTCATGCCATTTGCAGGCGTTTTTAATTTTTTTGAAATTTCGAAGATTTTTGAAGATTTTCAAAGGGGTACCCCTTTGAGAAATTTCAATTTTTCCGAAAATTTTCGAAAAATCAAAAAACGTTGGAAATCGTCCAAAAAGCGCACAAAACCAAGAATTTTTGAAAATTTTCAACTTTTAATTTTTTTTCGAATTTTCCGAAAATGTTTGGTTTTGTGCGCATTTCAGAAGGTTTGCAGCGTTTTTTGATTTTTGGAAAAATTTGAAATTTTTTTCTTCTAAATTTGACCTGGCCCTTCCCTATCAGGACAAGACTCCGTCGGACTGTCTGCTTCACACATTCTCAGCCGTGCCCAGGCTGTGAGTCAACCGGTATCTGCTGTACACGGTGTGTGATTCACCAGGTCTGTGCTTGACTCCGTCTATGCGTCACTCGTCCTGTGCCTCACCGGTCTCTGCTTGATGCGGTGTGTGCATCAGCCTGCACGTGCTTGACTCGGTCCTGACTCACCCGATCTCTGCTTCCCATTTTCTGAGACTCACCACGTCTTCGCCTCACTCTCTCTGTCTCATACCTCTCTGCTTGTTTCGGGCTGTGCCTCACACGGTCTCTGCTGAACCAGGTCTTTGCACAGGCGGCCTGGCATATGTCGGGTGATACAGAGAACGTATCTTGCAGAGAGCGAGTCCGTTAGACACCGCGTCCGACAGAGAAAGGGATAGGCAGTGACCGGGTCGTGCAAAGACCGGTCCTGGCCCTGATATTGTGGAGAAACTTGTCGAAAAATATAAAAATTTTCGAAAGTTTTCGAAAAATCGAAAAACGTAGGACATCGTCCAAAAAGCGCACAAAACCAAAATTTTTTGAAAAATTCCGAATTAATTTTTTTTTTCGAAAATGTCGAAAATTTTTGGTTTTCTATGCGTTTCATGCCATTTGCAGGCGTTTTTAATTTTTTTGAAATTTCGAAGATTTTTGAAAATTTTCAAAGGGGTACCCCTTTGAGAAATTTCAAATTTTCCGAAAATTTTCGAAAAATCAAAAAACGTTGGAAATCGTCCAAAAAGCGCACAAAACCAAGAGTTTTTGAAAATTTTCAACTTTTAATTTTTTTTCGAATTTTCCGAAAATGTTTGGTTTTGTGCGCATTTCAGAAGGTTTGCAGCGTTTTTTGATTTTTGGAAAAATTTGAAATTTTTTTCTTCTAAATTTGACCTGGCCCTTCCCTATCAGGACAAGACTCCGTCGGACTGTCTGCTTCACACATTCTCAGCCGTGCCCAGGCTGTGAGGCAACCGGTATCTGCTGTACACGGTGTGTGATTCACCAGGTCTGTGCTTGACTCCGTCTCTGCGTCACTCGTCCTGTGCCTCACCGGTCTCTGCTTGATGCGGTGTGTGCATCAGCCTGCACGTGCTTGACTCGGTCCTGACTCACCCGATCTCTGCTTCCCATTTTCTGAGACTCACCACGTCTTCGCCTCACTCTCTCTGTCTCATACCTCTCTGCTTGTTTCGGGCTGTGCCTCACACGGTCTCTGCTGAACCAGGTCTTTGCACAGGCGGCCTGGCATATGTCGGGTGATACAGAGAACGTATCTTGCAGAGAGCGAGTCCGTTAGACACCGCGTCCGACAGAGAAAGGGATAGGCAGTGACCGGGTCGTGCAAAGAACGGTCCTGGCCCTGATATTGTGGAGAAACTTGTCGAAAAATATAAAAATTTTCGAAAGTTTTCGAAAAATCGAAAAACGTAGGACATCGTCCAAAAAGCGTACAAAACCAAAAATTTTTGAAAAATTCCGAATTAATTTTTTTTTTCGAAAATGTCGAAAATTTTTGGTTTTCTATGCGTTTCATGCCATTTGCAGGCGTTTTTAATGTTTTTGAAATTTCGAAGATTTTTGAAAATTTTCAAAGGGGTACCACTTTGAGAAATTTCAATTTCTTCGAAAATTTTCGAAAAATCAAAAAACGTGGGAAATCGTCCAAAAAGCGCACAAAACCAAGAATTTCTGAAAATTTTCAACTTTTAATTTTTTTTCGAATTTTCCGAAAATGTTTGGTTTTGTGCGCATTTCAGAAGGTTTGCAGCGTTTTCTGATTTTTCGAAAAATTCGAAATTTTTTTCTTCTAAATTTGACCTGTCCCTTCCCTATCAGGACAAGACTCCGACGGACTGTCTGCTTCACACAGTCTCAGCCGTGCAAAGTCTGTGAGTCAACCGGTATCTGCTGTACACGGTGTGTGATTCACCAGGTCTGTGCTTGACTCCGTCTCTGCGTCACTCGTCCTGTGCCTCACCGGTCTCTGCTTGATACGGTGTGTGCATCAGCCTGCACGTGCTTGACTCGGTCCTGACTCACCCGATCTCTGCTTCCCATTTTCTGAGACTCACCACGTCTTCGCCTCACTCTCTCTGTCTCATACCTCTCTGCTTGTTTCGGGCTGTGCCTCACACGGTCTCTGCTGAACCAGGTCTTTGCACAGGCGGCCTGGCATATGTCGGGTGATACAGAGAACGTATCTTGCAGAGAGCGAGTCCGTTAGACACCGGGTCCGACAGAGAAAGCGATCGGCAGTGACCGGGTCGTGCAAAGACCGGTCCTGGCCCTGATATTGTGGAGAAACTTGTCGAAAAATATAAAAATTTTCGAAAGTTTTCGAAAAATCGAAAAACGTAGGACATCGTCCAAAAAGCGCACAAAACCAAAAATTTTTGAAAAATTCCGAATTAATTTTTTTTTCCGAAAATGTCGAAAATTTTTGGTTTTCTATGCGTTTCATGCCATTTGCAGGCGTTTTTAATTTTTTTGAAATTTCGAAGATTTTTGAAAATTTTCAAAGGGGTCCCCCTTTGAGAAATTTCAATTTTTCCGAAAATTTTCGAAAAATCAAAAAACGTGGGAAATCGTCCAAAAAGCGCACAAAACCAAACATTTTTGAAAAATTCTGATTTCAAATTTTTTTCGAAAATTTCGAAAATATTTAGTTTTCTTCGCGTTTCATGCCATTTGCAGCCACTTTTAATTTTTTGAAAATTTCGAAAATTTTTGAAAATTTCAATTTTTTCGAAAATTTTCGGAAATTTCAAAAAACGTGAAATCGTCGAAAAAGCTGAGTTAGGTTAGGTTAGGTTAGGTTAAGTTAGGTTAGGTAAGGTTAGGTTAGGTTAGGTTAGGTTAGGTTAGGTTAAGTTAGGTTAGGTAAGGTTAGGTTAGGTTAGGTTAGGTTAGGTTAGGTTAGGTTTACGTTAGGTTAGGTTAGGTTAGGTTAGGTTAGGTTAGGTTAGGTTAGGATAGTTTAAGTTAGGTTAGGTTAGGTCAGGTTAGGTTAGTTTAGGTTAGGTTAGGTTAGGTTAAGTTAGGTTAGGTTAGGTTAGGTTAGGATAGGTTAAGTTAGGTTAGGTTAGGTTTGGTTAGGTCAGGTTAGGTTAGGTTAGGTTAGGTTACGTTACGTTAGGTTAGGTTAGGTTAGGTTAGGTTAGGTTAGGTTACGTTAGGTTAGGTTAGGTTAGGTTAGGTTAGGTTAGGTTATTTTTTTAAATTTTCAATTTTTCGAAAATTTTCGAAAAATCGAAAAACGTGGGAAATCGTCCATAAAGCGCAGAAAACCAAAAAAATTTCAAAAATTCTGAATTCAAATTTTTTTCGAAAATTTCGAAAATCTTTAGTTTTCTTCGCGTTTCATGCCATTTGCAGCAACTTTTAATTTTTTGAAAAATTTTGAAAATTTCAATTTTTTCGAAAATTTTCGGAAATTTCGAAAAACGGGAAAAAATCGAAAAAGCTAGGTTAGGTTAGGTTAGGTTAGGTTAGGTTAGGTTACGTTAGGTTATTTTAGGTTAGGTTAGGTTACGTTAGGTTAGGTTAGGTTTGGTTAGGTTAGGTTAGGTTAGGTTACGTTAGGTTAGGTTACGTTAGGTTAGGTTAGGTTAGGTTAGGTTACGTTAGGTTAGGTTAGGTTAGGTTATTTTAGGTTGTTAGGTTAGGTTAGGTTAGGTTGTTAGGATAGGTTGTTAGGTTAGGTTAGGTTAGGATAGGTTAGATTATTTTCGGTTGTTAGGTTAGGTTAGGTTAGGTTGTTAGGTTAGGTTAGGTTAGGTTAGGTAAGGTTAGGTTAGGTTAGGTTAGGTTAGGTTAGGTTATTTTATGTTGTTATGTTAGGTTAGGTTAGGTTGTTAGGTTAGGTTGTTAGGTTAGGTTAGGTTAGGTTAGGTTAGGTTAGGTTAGGTTACGTTACGTTACGTTAGGTTAGGTTACGTTAGGTTAGGTTAGGTTAGGTTAGGTTACGTTAGGTTAGGTTAGGTTATTTTAGGTTATTTTTTTAAATTTTCAATTTTTCGAAAATTTTCGAAAAATCGAAAAACGTGGGAAATCGTCCAAAAAAGCGCACAAAACCAAAAATTTTTGAAAAATTCTGAATTCAAAATTTTTTTCGAAAATTTCGAAAATATTTAGTTTTCTTCGCGTTTCATGCCATTTACAGCCACTTTTAATTTTTTGAAAATTTCGAAAATTTTTGAAAAATTCAATTTTTTTGAAAATTTTCGAAAAATCGAAAAACGTGGGAAATCGTCCATAAAGCGCAGAAAACCAAAAAAAATTCAAAAATTCTGAATTCAAATTTTTTTCGAAAATTTCGAAAATCTTTAGTTTTCTTCGCGTTTCATGCCATTTGCAGCAACTTTTAATTTTTTTAAAATTTTTGAAAATTTCAATTTTTTCGAAAATTTTCGGAAATTTCGAAAAACGGGAAATCGTCGAAAAAGCTAGGTTAGGTTAGGTTAGGTTAAGTTAGGTTAGGTTAGGTTAGGTTAGGTTAGGTTAAGTTAGGTTAGGTTAGGTTCGGTTAGGTTAGGTTAGGTTAGGTTAGGTTAGGTTAAGTTAGGTTAGGTTAGGTTAGGTTTTTGTTAGGTTAGGTTAGGTTAGGTTACGTTAGGTTAGGTTACGTTAGGTTAGGTTAGGTTAGGTTACGTTAGGTTAGGTTACGTTAGGTTAGGTTAGGTTAGGTTAGGTTAGGATAGGTTAAGTTAGCTTCGGTTAGGTTAGGTTAGGTTAGGTTAGGTTAGGTTACGTTACGTTAGGTTAGGTTACGTTAGGTTAGGTTAGGTTAGGTTAGGTTAGGTTACGTTAGGTTAGGTTAGGTTAGGTTAGGTTAGGTTAGGTTAGGTTATTTTTTTAAATTTTCAATTTTTCGAAAATTTTCGAAAAATCGAAAAACGTGGGAAATCGTCCATAAAGCGCAGAAAACCAAAAAAATTTCAAAAATTCTGAATTCAAATTTTTTTCGAAAATTTCGAAAATCTTTAGTTTTCTTCGCGTTACATGCCATTTGCTGCAACTTTTAATTTTTTGAAAAATTTTGAAAATTTCAATTTTTTCGAAAATTTTCGGAAATTTCGAAAAACTGGAAAAATCGAAAAAGCTAGGTTAGGTTAGGTTAGGTTAGGTTAGGTTAAGTTAGGTTAGGTTAGGTTAGGTTAGGTTAGGTTAGGTTTTTTAAATTTTCAATTTTTCGAAAATTTTCGAAAAATCGAAAAACGTGGGAAATCGTCCAAAAAGCGCACAAAACCAAAAATTTTTGAAAAATTCTGAATTCAAAATTTTTTCGAAAATTTCGAAAATATTTAGTTTTCTTCGCGTTTCATGCCATTTACAGCCACTTTTAATTTTTTGAAAATTTCGAGAAATTTTGAAAATTTCAATTTTTTCGAAAATTTTCGAAAAATCGAAAAACGTGGGAAATCGTCCATAAAACGCAGAAAACCAAAAAATTTTCAAAAATTCTGAATTCAATTTTTTTTCGAAAATTTCGAAAATCTTTAGTTTTCTTCGCGTTACATGCCATTTGCTGCAACTTTTAATTTTTTGAAAAATTTTGAAAATTTCAATTTTTTCGAAAATTTTCGGAAATTTCGAAAAACTGGAAAAATCGAAAAAGCTAGGTTAGGTTAGGTTAGGTTAGGTTAGGTTAAGTTAGGTTAGGTTAGGTTAGGTTAGGTTAGGTTATGTTAAGTTAGGTTAGGTTAGGTTAGGTTAGGTTAGGTTAGGTTACGTTAGGTTAGGTTAGGTTACGTTAGGTTAGGTTAGGTTAGGTTATGTTAGGTTAGGTTATGTTAGGTTAGGTTAGGTTAGGTTAGGTTACGTTAGGTTAGGTTAGGTTTGGTTAGGTTAGGTTAGGTTAGGTTACGTTAGGTTAGGTTACGTTAGGTTAGGTTAGGTTAGGTTAGGTTACGTTAGGTTAGGTTAGGTTAGGTTATTTTAGGTTGTTAGGTTAGGTTAGGTTAGGTTGTTAGGATAGGTTGTTAGGTTAGGTTAGGTTAGGATAGGTTAGATTATTTTCGGTTGTTAGTTTAGGTTAGGTTAGGTTGTTAGGTTAGGTTAGGTTAGGTTAGGTAAGGTTAGGTTAGGTTAGGTTAGGTTAGGTTAGGTTATTTTATGTTGTTATGTTAGGTTAGGTTAGGTTGTTAGGTTAGGTTGTTAGGTTAGGTTAGGTTAGGTTAGGTTAGGTTAGGTTAGGTTAGGTTACGTTACGTTAGGTTAGGTTACGTTAGGTTAGGTTAGGTTAGGTTAGGTTACGTTAGGTTAGGTTAGGTTAGGTTAGGTTAGGTTAGGTTAGGTTATTTTTTTAAATTTTCAATTTTTCGAAAATTTTCGAAAAATCGAAAAACGTGGGAAATCGTCCAAAAAAGCGCACAAAACCAAAAATTTTTGAAAAATCTGAATTCAAATTTTTTTTCGAAAATTTCGAAAATATTTAGTTTTCTTCGCGTTTCATGCCATTTACAGCCACTTTTAATTTTTTGAAAATTTCGAAAATTTTTGAAAAATTCAATTTTTTTGAAAATTTTCGAAAAATCGAAAAACGTGGGAAATCGTCCATAAAGCGCAGAAAACAAAAAAAATTCAAAAATTCTGAATTCAAATTTTTTTCGAAAATTTCGAAAATCTTTAGTTTGCTTCGCGTTTCATGCCATTTGCAGCAACTTTTAATTTTTTTAAAATTTTTGAAAATTTCAATTTTTTCGAAAATTTTCGGAAATTTCGAAAAACGGGAAATCGTCGAAAAAGCTAGGTTAGGTTAGGTTAGGTTAGGTTAGGATAAGTTAGGTTAGGTTAGGTTAGGTTAGGTTAGGTTAGGTTAAGTTAGGTTAGGTTAGGTTAGGTTAGGTTAGGTTAGGTTAGGTTAGGTTAGGTTAGGTTAGGTTAGGTTAGGTTATTTTTTTAAATTTTCAATTTTCCGAAAATTTTCGAAAAATCGAAAAACGTGGGAAATCGTCCATAAAGCGCAGAAAACCAAAAAAATTTCAAAAATTCTGAATTCAAATTTTTTTCGAAAATTTCGAAAATCTTTAGTTTGCTTCGCGTTTCATGCCATTTACAGCCACTTTAATTTTTTGAAAATTTCGAAAAATTTTGAAAATTTCAATTTTTTTCGAAAATTTTCGAAAAATCGAAAAACGCGGTAAATCGTCGAAAAAGCTAGGTTAGGTTAGGTTAGGTTAGGTTAGGTTAGGTTAGGTTAAGTTAGGTTAGGTTAGGTTAGGTTAGGTTAGGTTAGGTTAGGTTAGGTTAGGTTAGGTTAGGTTTTTTTAAATTTTCAATTTTTCGAAAATTTTCGAAAAATCGAAAAACGTGGGAAATCGTCCAAAAAGCGCACAAAACCAAAAATTTTTGAAAAATTCTGAATTGAAATTTTTTTTTGAAAATTTCGAAAATATTTAGTTTTCTTCGCGTTTCATGCCATTTACAGCCACTTTTAATTTTTTGAAAATTTCGAGAAATTTTGAAAATTTCAATTTTTTCGAAAATTTTCGAAAAATCGAAAAACGTGGGAAATCGTCCATAAAACGCAGAAAACCAAAAAATTTTCAAAAATTCTGAATTCAATTTTTTTTCGAAAATTTCGAAAATCTTTAGTTTTCTTCGCGTTACATGCCATTTGCAGCAACTTTTAATTTTTTGAAAAATTTTGAAAATTTCAATTTTTTCGAAAATTTTCGGAAATTTCGAAAAACGGGAAAAAATCGAAAAAGCTAGGTTAGGTTAGGTTAGGTTAGGTTAGGTTAAGTTAGGTTAGGTTAGGTTAGGTTAGGTTAGGTTATGTTAAGTTAGGTTAGGTTAGGTTAGGTTAGGTTAGGTTAGGTTAGGTTACGTTAGGTTAGGTTAGGTTAGGTTATGTTAGGTTAGGTTATGTTAGGTTAGGTTAGGTTAGGTTAGGTTACGTTAGGTTAGGTTAGGTTAGGTTAGGTTAGGTTACGTTAGGTTAGGTTACGTTAGGTTAGGTTAGGTTAGGTTAGGTTACGTTAGGTTAGGTTAGGTTAGGTTATTTTAGGTTGTTAGGTTAGGTTAGGTTAGGTTGTTAGGATAGGTTGTTAGGTTAGGTTAGGTTAGGATAGGTTAGATTATTTTCGGTTGTTAGGTTAGGTTAGGTTAGGTTGTTAGGTTAGGTTAGGTTAGGTTAGGTAAGGTTAGGTTAGGTTAGGTTAGGTTAGGTTAGGTTATTTTATGTTGTTATGTTAGGTTAGGTTAGGTTGTTAGGTTAGGTTGTTAGGTTAGGTTAGGTTAGGTTAGGTTAGGTTACGTTACGTTAGGTTAGGTTACGTTAGGTTAGGTTAGGTTAGGTTACGTTAGGTTAGGTTAGGTTAGGTTAGGTTAGGTTAGGTTAGGTTATTTTTTTAAATTTTCAATTTTTCGAAAATTTTCGAAAAATCGAAAAACGTGGGAAATCGTCCAAAAAAGCGCACAAAACCAAAAATTTTTGAAAAATTCTGAATTCAAAATTTTTTTCGAAAATTTCGATAATATTTAGTTTTCTTCGCGTTTCATGCCATTTACAGCCACTTTTAATTTTTTGAAAATTTCGAAAATTTTTGAAAAATTCAATTTTTTTGAAAATTTTCGAAAAATCGAAAAACGTGGGAAATCGTCCATAAAGCGCAGAAAACAAAAAAATTTCAAAAATTCTGACTTCAAATTTTTTTCGAAAATTTCGAAAATCTTTAGTTTGCTTCGCGTTTCATGCCATTTACAGCCACTTTAATTTTTTGAAAATTTCGAAAATTTTGAAAATTTCAATTTTTTCGAAAATTTTCGAAAATCGAAAAACGTGGGAAATCGTCCATAAAACGCAGAAAACCAAAAAATTTTCAAAAATTCTGAATTCAAATTTTTTTCGAAAATTTCGAAAATCTTTAGTTTTCTTCGCGTTTCATGCCATTTGCAGCAACTTTTAATTTTTTTAAAATTTTTGAAAATTTCAATTTTTTCGAAAATTTTCGGAAATTTCGAAAAACGGGAAATCGTCGAAAAAGCTAGGTTAGGTTAGGTTAGGTTAGGTTAGGTTAGGTTAAGTTAGGTTAGGTTAGGTTAGGTTAGGTTAGGATAGGTTAAGTTAGGTTAGGTTAGGTTAGGTTAGGTTAGGTTAGGTTAAGTTAGGTTAGGTTAGGTTAGGTTTTTGTTAGGTTAGGTTAGGTCAGGTTAGGTTACGTTAGGTTAGGTTACGTTAGGTTAGGTTAGGTTAGGTTAGGTTAGGTTAGGTTACGTTAGGTTAGGTTAGGTTAGGTTAGGATAGGTTAAGTTAGGTTAGGTTAGGTTAGGTTAGGTTAGGTTAGGTTACGTTACGTTAGGTTAGGTTACGTTAGGTTAGGTTAGGTTAGGTTAGGTTAGGTTACGTTAGGTTAGGTTAGGTTAGGTTAGGTTAGGTTAGGTTAGGTTATTTTTTTAAATTTTCAATTTTTCGAAAATTTTCGAAAAATCGAAAAACCTGGGAAATCGTCCAAAAAAGCGCACAAAACCAAAAATTTTTGAAAAATTCTGAATTCAAAATTTTTTTCGAAAATTTCGAAAATATTTAGTTTTCTTCGCGTTTCATGCCATTTACAGCCACTTTTAATTTTTTGAAAATTTCGAAAATTTTTGAAAAATTCAATTTTTTTGAAAATTTTCGAAAAATCGAAAAACGTGGGAAATCGTCCATAAAGCGCAGAAAACCAAAAAAATTTCAAAAATTCTGAATTCAATTTTTTTTCGAAAATTTCGAAAATCTTTAGTTTTCTTCGCGTTTCATGCCATTTGCAGCAACTTTTAGTTTTTTTAAAATTTTTGAAAATTTCAATTTTTTCGAAAATTTTCGGAAATTTCGAAAAACGGGAAATCGTCGAAAAAGCTAGGTTAGGTTAGGTTAGGTTAGGTTAGGTTAAGTTAGGTTAGGTTAGGTTAGGTTAGGTTAAGTTAGGTTAGGTTAGGTTCGGTTAGGTTAGGTTAGGTTAGGTTAGGTTAGGTTAGGTTAGGTTACGTTAGGTTAGGTTAGGTTAGGTTAGGTTACGTTAGGTTAGGTTAGGTTAGGTTAGGTTAGGTTATTTTTTTAAATTTTCAATTTTTCGAAAATTTTCGAAAAATCGAAAAACGTGGGAAATCGTCCAAAAAGCGCACAAAACCAAAAATTTTTGAAAAATTCTGAATTCAAAATTTTTTTCGAAAATTTCGAAAATATTTAGTTTTCTTCGCGTTTCATGCCATTTACAGCCACTTTTAATTTTTTGAAAATTTCGAAAATTTTTGAAAAATTCAATTTTTTTGAAAATTTTCGAAAAATCGAAAAACGTGGGAAATCGTCCATAAAGCGCAGAAAACCAAAAAAATTTAAAAAATTCTGAATTCAAATTTTTTTCGAAAATTTCGAAAATCTTTAGTTATCTTCGCGTTTCATGCCATTTGCAGCAACTTTTAATTTTTTGAAAATTTTTGAAAATTTCAATCTTTTCGAAAATTTTCGGAAATTTCGAAAAACGGGAAATCGTCGAAAAAGCTAGGTTAGGTTAGGTTAGGTTAGGTTAGGTTAGGTTAAGTTAGGTTAGGTTAGGTTAGGTTAGGTTAGGATAGGTTAAGTTAGGTTAGGTTAGGTTAGGTTAGGTTAAGTTAGGTTAGGTTAGGTTAGGTTTTTGTTAGGTTAGGTTAGGTTAGGTTAGGTTACGTTAGGTTAGGTTACGTTAGGTTAGGTTAGGTTAGGTTAGGTTACGTTAGGTTACGTTAGGTTAGGTTAGGTTAGGTTAGGTTAGGTTAGGATAGGTTAAGTTAGGTTAGGTTAGGTTAGGTTAGGTTAGGTTAGGTTAGGTTACGTTACGTTAGGTTAGGTTACGTTAGGTTAGGTTAGGTTAGGTTAGGTTACGTTAGGTTAGGTTAGGTTAGGTTAGGTTAGGTTATTTTTTTAAATTTTCAATTTTTCGAAAATTTTCGAAAAATCGAAAAACGTGGGAAATCGTCCAAAAAGCGCACAAAAGCAAAATTTTTTGAAAAATTCTGAATTCAAAATTTTTTTCGAAAATTTCGAAAATATTTAGTTTTCTTCGCGTTTCATGCCATTTACAGCCACTTTTAATTTTTTGAAAATTTCGAATATTTTTTAAAAATTCAATTTTTTGGAAAATTTTCGAAAAATCGAAAAACGTGGGAAATCGTCCATAAAGCGCAGAAAACCAAAAAAATTTAAAAAATTCTGAATTCAAATTTTTTTCGAAAATTTCGAAAATCTTTAGTTTGCTTCGCGTTTCATGCCATTTGCAGCAACTTTTAATTTTTTTAAAATTTTTGAAAATTTCAATCTTTTCGAAAATTTTCGGAAATTTCGAAAAACGGGAAATCGTCGAAAAAGCTAGGTTAGGTTAGGTTAGGTTAGGTTAGGTTAGGTTAAGTTAGGTTAGGTTAGGTTAGGTTAGGTTAGGATAGGTTAAGTTAGGTTAGGTTAGGTTCGGTTAGGTTAGGTTAGGTTAGGTTAAGTTAGGTTAGGTTAGGTTAGGTTTTTGTTAGGTTAGGTTAGGTTAGGTTAGGTTACGTTAGGTTAGGTTACGTTAGGTTAGGTTAGGTTAGGTTAGGTTAGGTTACGTTAGGTTAGGTTAGGTTAGGTTAGGTTAGGTTAGGTTAGGATAGGTTAAGTTAGGTTAGGTTAGGTTAGGTTAGGTTAGGTTAGGTTACGTTACGTTAGGTTAGGTTACGTTAGGTTAGGTTAGGTTAGGTTACGTTAGGTTAGGTTAGGTTAGGTTAGGTTAGGTTAGGTTAGGTTATTTTTTTAAATTTTCAATTTTTCGAAAATTTTCGAAAAATCGAAAAACGTGGGAAATCGTCCAAAAAAGCGCACAAAACCAAAAATTTTTGAAAAATTCTGAATTCAAAATTTTTTTCGAAAATTTCGAAAATATTTAGTTTTCTTCGCGTTTCATGCCATTTACAGCCACTTTTAATTTTTTGAAAATTTCGAAAAATTTTGAAAAATTCAATTTTTTTGAAAATTTTCGAAAAATCGAAAAACGTGGGAAATCGTCCATAAAGCGCAGAAAACCAAAAAAATTTCAAAAATTCTGAATTCAATTTTTTTTCGAAAATTTCGAAAATCTTTAGTTTTCTTCGCGTTTCATGCCATTTGCAGCAACTTTTAGTTTTTTTAAAATTTTTGAAAATTTCAATTTTTTCGAAAATTTTCGGAAATTTCGAAAAACGGGAAATCGTCGAAAAAGCTAGGTTAGGTTAGGTTAGGTTAGGTTAAGTTAGGTTAGGTTAGGTTAGGTTAGGTTAGGTTAAGTTAGGTTAGGTTAGGTTCGGTTAGGTTAGGTTAGGTTAGGTTAGGTTAGGTTACGTTAGGTTAGGTTAGGTTAGGTTAGGTTACGTTAGGTTAGGTTAGGTTAGGTTAGGTTAGGTTAGGTTAGGTTAGGTTATTTTTTTAAATTTTCAATTTTTCGAAAATTTTCGAAAAATCGAAAAACGTGGGAAATCGTCCAAAAAGCGCACAAAACCAAAAATTTTTGAAAAATTCTGAATTCAAAATTTTTTTCGAAAATTTCGAAAATATTTAGTTTTCTTCGCGTTTCATGCCATTTACAGCCACTTTTAATTTTTTGAAAATTTCGAAAATTTTTGAAAAATTCAATTTTTTTGAAAATTTTCGAAAAATCGAAAAACGTGGGAAATCGTCCATAAAGCGCAGAAAACCAAAAAAATTTAAAAAATTCTGAATTCAAATTTTTTTCGAAAATTTCGAAAATCTTTAGTTTGCTTCGCGTTTCATGCCATTTGCAGCAACTTTTAGTTTTTTTAAAATTTTTGAAAATTTCAATTTTTTCGAAAATTTTCGGAAATTTCGAAAAACGGGAAATCGTCGAAAAAGCTAGGTTAGGTTAGGTTAGGTTAGGTTAGGTTAAGTTAGGTTAGGTTAGGTTAGGTTAGGTTAGGTTAAGTTAGGTTAGGTTAGGTTCGGTTAGGTTAGGTTAGGTTAGGTTAGGTTAGGTTACGTTAGGTTAGGTTAGGTTAGGTTAGGTTACGTTAGGTTAGGTTAGGTTAGGTTAGGTTAGGTTAGGTTAGGTTATTTTTTTAAATTTTCAATTTTTCGAAAATTTTCGAAAAATCGAAAAACGTGGGAAATCGTCCAAAAAGCGCACAAAACCAAAAATTTTTGAAAAATTCTGAATTCAAAATTTTTTTCGAAAATTTCGAAAATATTTAGTTTTCTTCGCGTTTCATGCCATTTACAGCCACTTTTAATTTTTTGAAAATTTCGAAAATTTTTGAAAAATTCAATTTTTTTGAAAATTTTCGAAAAATCGAAAAACGTGGGAAATCGTCCATAAAGCGCAGAAAACCAAAAAAAATTAAAAAATTCTGAATTCAAATTTTTTTCGAAAATTTCGAAAATCTTTAGTTATCTTCGCGTTTCATGCCATTTGCAGCAACTTTTAATTTTTTGAAAATTTTTGAAAATTTCAATCTTTTCGAAAATTTTCGGAAATTTCGAAAAACGGGAAATCGTCGAAAAAGCTAGGTTAGGTTAGGTTAGGTTAGGTTAGGTTAGGTTAGGTTGGGTTAGGATAGGTTAAGTTAGGTTAGGTTAGGTTAGGTTAGGTTAAGTTAAGTTAGGTTAGGTTAGGTTAGGTTTTTGTTAGGTTAGGTTAGGTTAGGTTACGTTAGGTTAGGTTACGTTAGGTTAGGTTAGGTTAGGTTAGGTTACGTTAGGTTACGTTAGGTTAGGTTAGGTTAGGTTAGGTTAGGTTAGGATAGGTTAAGTTAGGTTAGGTTAGGTTAGGTTAGGTTAGGTTAGGTTACGTTAGGTTAGGTTACGTTAGGTTAGGTTAGGTTAGGTTAGGTTACGTTAGGTTAGGTTAGGTTAGGTTAGGTTAGGTTAGGTTAGGTTATTTTTTTAAATTTTCAATTTTTCGAAAATTTTCGAAAAATCGAAAAACGTGGGAAATCGTCCAAAAAGCGCACAAAAGCAAAAATTTTTGAAAAATTCTGAATTCAAAATTTTTTTCGAAAATTTCGAAAATATTTAGTTTTCTTCGCGTTTCATGCCATTTACAGCCACTTTTAATTTTTTGAAAATTTCGAATATTTTTTAAAAATTCAATTTTTTTGAAAATTTTCGAAAAATCGAAAAACGTGGGAAATCGTCCATAAAGCGCAGAAAACCAAAAAAATTTCAAAAATTCTGAATTCAAATTTTTTTCGAAAATTTCGAAAATCTTTAGTTTGCTTCGCGTTTCATGCCATTTACAGCCACTTTAATTTTTTGAAAATTTCGAAAAATTTTGAAAATTTCAATTTTTTTCGAAAATTTTCGGAAAATCGAAAAACGCGGGAAATCGTCGAAAAAGCTAGGTTAGGTTAGGTTAGGTTAGGTTAGGTTAAGTTAGGTTAGGTTAGGTTAGGTTAGGTTAGGTTAGGTTAGGTTAAGTTAGGTTAGGTTAGGTTAGGTTAGGTTAGGTTAGGTTACGTTAGGTTAGGTTAGGTTAGGTTAGGTTAGGTTTTTTTAAATTTTCAATTTTTCGAAAATTATCGAAAAATCGAAAAACGTGTGAAATCGTCCAAAAAGCGCACAAAACCAAAAATTTTTGAAAAATTCTGAATTCAAAATTTTTTCGAAAATTTCGAAAATATTTAGTTTTCTTCGCGTTTCATGCCATTTGCAGCCACTTTTAATTTTTTGAAAATTTCGAAAATTTTTGAAAATTTCAATTTTTTCGAAAATTTTCGAAAAATCGAAAAACGTGGGAAATCGTCCATAAAGCGCACAAAACCAAAAAAATTCAAAAATTCTGAATTCAATTTTTTTTCGAAAATTTCGAAAATCTTTAGTTTTCTTCGCGTTTCATGCCATTTGCAGCAACTTTTAATTTTTTGAAAATTTTTGAAAATTTCATTTTTTTCGAAAATTTTCGGAAATTTCGAAAAACGGGAAATCGTCGAAAAAGCTAGGTTAGGTTAGGTTAGGTTAGGTTAGGTTAGGTTTAGTTAGGTTAGGTTAGGTTAAGTTAGGTTAGGTTAGGTTAGGTTAGGTTAGGTTAGGTTAAGTTAGGTTAGGTTAGGTTAGGTTAGGTTAGGTTAGGTTAGTTTAGGTTAGGTTACGTAAGGTTAGGTTAGGTTAGGTTAGGTTAGGTTATTTTTTTAAATTTTCAATTTTTCGAAAATTTTCGAAAAATCGAAAAACGTGGGAAATCGTCCAAAAAGCGCACAAAACCAAAAAAATTTGAAAAATTCTGAATTCAAAATTTTTTTCGAAAATTTCGAAAATATTTAGTTTTCTTCGCGTTTCATGCCATTTACAGCCACTTTTAATTTTTTGAAAATTTCGAGAAATTTTGAAAATTTCAATTTTTTCGAAAATTTTCGAAAAATCGAAAAACATGGGAAATCGTCCATAAAACGCAGAAAACCAAAAAATTTTCAAAAATTCTGAATTCAATTTTTTTTCGAAAATTTCGAAAATCTTTAGTTTTCTTCGCGTTTCATGCCATTTGCAGCAACTTTTAATTTTTTGAAAATTTTTGAAAATTTCAATTTTTTCGAAAATTTTCGGAAATTTCGAAAAACGGGAAATCGTCGAAAAAGCTGGTTAGGTTAGGTTAGGTTAGGTTAGGTTAAGTTAGGTTAGGTTAGGTTATGTTAAGTTAGGTTAGGTTAGGTTAGGTTAGGTTAGGTTAGGTTAGGTTAGGTTAGGTTACGTTAGGTTAGGTTAGGTTAGGTTAGGTTAGGTTAGGTTAGGTTACGTTACGTTAGGTTAGGTTAGGTTAGGTTAGGTTAGGTTAGGTTACGTTACGTTAGGTTAGGTTACGTTAGGTTAGGTTAGGTTAGGTTAGGTTAGGTTAGGTTAGGTTACGTTAGGTTAGGTTAGGTTATTTTAGGTTGTTAGGTTAGGTTAGGTTAGGTTGTTAGGATAGGTTGTTAGGTTAGGTTAGGTTAGGATAGGTTAGATTATTTTCGGTTGTTAGGTTAGGTTAGGTTAGGTTGTTAGGTTAGGTTAGGTTAGGTTAGGTAAGGTTAGGTTAGGTTAGGTTAGGTTAGGTTAGGTTATTTTATGTTGTTATGTTAGGTTAGGTTAGGTTGTTAGTTTAGGTTGTTAGGTTAGGTTAGGTTAGGTTGTTAGGATAGGTTGTTAGGTTAGGTTAGGTTAGGATAGGTTAGATTATTTTCGGTTGTTAGGTTAGGTTAGGTTAGGTTGTTAGGTTAGGTTAGGTTAGGTTAGGTAAGGTTAGGTTAGGTTAGGTTAGGTTAGGTTAGGTTATTTTATGTTGTTATGTTAGGTTAGGTTAGGTTGTTAGTTTAGGTTGTTAGGTTAGGTTAGGTTAGGTAAGGTTAGGTAAATTTTTCAAAATTTTCGGAAAATTATCATAATTCCTGGAAATTTTCTAAAGGACGCACAAAAAAAATTTTTTTAAAAAAAATACTCTTTCAATCTTCAGGACTGAATTAGTTTTCTACGGTACAATCGAACTTCATCTTTAGGATTGAATTGTGTTTGTCTTTAGCGTCTACTTACAAGTACGAACGTCCTATCAACTTACAGCACCAACACGTACAGACGCAGTGGTTTTTGACGTATCATTGGTACTCAGCTCTCCCACCGCGTCAAGGTAGTTGCCGCCGGGAGAGTTTGCCCAACATACATCCTGTTCAGATGCAACTTCTTCGATGACACCATGTGGAATTGTAGATGGGTACCAGTGTTTCTGAGGCATCTATCGCTTCCATCTTCGGGGTAGGCGGCATCTAAACTCGGGATGTCACAAGATCAGGCAATGAGCTGTGCGAAGTCAGTAGCAGAGAAGTTTTAAATATTATACGGTCTTTCTTAAATATACAGTGTACTCCATTTTGTGAAATTGTATTCCATGATTAAGGCTTTAATGCTGAGGTAGCGTACAAGTTTCAAGTTTGGTCATTATTGGTCTTGGTTTTTATTAACGTGTGAAGAAACATAACTGGTGAGATTCCAGATTTTCACGACGCTAGTATATACTCGTAGGTAGGTAGGAGTGTTTCGGAGAAACGCATTGCCTCCATCTTCGCGGCTGAAATATATTTTTCAGAACCGTTGTCACAGCGTCAAGACGCATCTCATTATTTCCACAGGCAATACTAGAAATCATTAAACAGCTTAAAGAATCCATAACTCGGTTTTTGGTATCTTAATGTATCTTAAATGATGACTTTTGTTTTGTTTTGTTCCAGGTAAGCGACCCCCACGTGACCTCACTGGGATGCAGACACGA
Organism: Zootermopsis nevadensis; assembly: GCF_977971745.1. Lineage (NCBI taxonomy): Eukaryota > Metazoa > Arthropoda > Insecta > Blattodea > Termopsidae > Zootermopsis > Zootermopsis nevadensis. The sequence continues at coordinate 22,974,787 of NW_028259134.1, forward strand.
TTTCTGAAGTGAACTGTAAGTGGTGAATACAATTTATGTGTAGTTGTCTGTAGAACGGATCCCATGTCTAAATCTTTACGTCGTTCACTGATTTCTGATAGTCTCCTATTAACAAATAGACTACCGGACTTTTCGTACTTCGTACTGAAGTCAACCAAGAGCCAACTTGAAAAATTATGTACGAATAATTTTTTAAGACGTCAAGCGACGCTTTGCATTTAATTCGTTATACGAAATCTGTGCTATTGGAAATTATAAGAAACTGCCTTTACCCCTAAACTAGCCAGGTGTCGGGTCACAGAGACGAATTCCTTAACACAAGACCAAGGTTGTGACAATTCGCTGCACGTGGTGATAGGCGAATATGGAGCGGCGATGGAATGATGATTAGCGTATAAAAGAGAAGAACGAGTAGACGGATTTGCCACAGTCCCACTTCAATCATCGCGAATCTCAATTCAAGTTACATTGGATAAGTATTTACAGGATAATTCATTTATAGATCCTGCTAGATTCATCATGCAGATTCGATCACATTTCACTAGTTCTTCTCAGGCACTCTTATTTCGAACTGGTTGTGTTAATCGCACGTATTTCTTAAAGCAGTTCATTACGCCGTGGGGAAAATGGAGCTACTCTGTTCACATTTTATTTCTAAACCACAAGAAACAGGAACATAAATTCTCAGAAAGTTTATTTCCATACGAATGGACGTCTAGCGGTTATAACGCTGGTCTTGTAATCCTGGAGTCTCGGGTTCGATTCCCGGCGGTGCCCGAATTTATAACTTGTGTTGGGCAAGGCCGTGGTCTATGCAACACGGAGTTTTCCTCCGTGGCATCCCAACAATTACTCAATTCACACACAGAAGAAGGCAATGGCAAACCACTTCTGGATCATCTGCCAAGAACGTATATGAACAGGTCCCAGTCCGAGAAAAGGATGGAAGGATCCTGTTCATATGGACCTGTCGTCAGACAGAACACTAAATAATAGTAAGATGAGGTCGTCTAGCGGTTAGAACGCTGGCCTTGTAATCCTGGGGTCTCGGGTTCGATTCCCGGCGGTGCCCGAATTTATAACTTGTGTTGGGCAAGGCCGTGGTCTAGGCAACACGGAGTTTTCCTCCGTGGCATCCCAACAATTACTCCATTCACACACAGAAGAAGGCAATGGCAAACCACTTCTGGATCATCTGCCAAGAACGTATATGAACAGGTCCCAGTCCGAGAAAAGGATGGAAGGATCCTGTTCGTCAGACAGAACACTAAATAATAATAAAAACGAAGCAGTGGCTCTGAGGAACGTACAAAGTATGGAGGAACGGAAAATTACATTCTTTTGTACCTGGATATAAACAATTGTAAATATCGCGTTCCGTTAACAGAAGGCGTGTTCTCTCAGAGTATAATTTCGTTACCATGGAGACCAATACAGAATCCATACAGTTTTCAATTACAATTTGCAGTTAAGTAGATTGGATTTCATGTATATTGAAAAAACATAAATTGTGCGGCCTAATTTTAGGAGCAAAGTAATGCTACGAGGTCACTGTCCATTGTCCTTCGTTTTATAACAGCCGAGGTAGATCAATGCATTTGCATAATTTATGCATTATTATGAATATTGATTAATTACACGAGCTGACTTATCTGTCATGAGTCAGTAGTCGCACATACGGTCAGTAATTTTTTTTTTTTGTAAAATTCGAAGGTAGATCAGTGTATAACGTTTTAAATTGCACCAGATAGAGTACATGAAACATATTTAATATAATAATGTGGATATGAGGATCTTGTTTAACATCTCACCCACCCTCATATCATATTCCATCGAAATCTCATGTGTATTTCCGCATTTAAAACATACGAACGTGCATACAGACATATGTATCAACTATGCGTCCATTTTATGTATAAACAGTACATTAATATTATGTAACAAACGGGGTACATTGTGAAATATTCAGATCCGCCGAGGAACGGCCTCCGGTTCGTTCCAAAAATTCACCATGGTGATAAACTTCACGCATTATCACCAACTGAAACAGGCCTCCCGACTTTTTCATTTTCGTGTGACAGAATTCAGAGAGAGAGAGAGACGAGCGAAAATATAAACACTGGATCCAGTAATTTGACATTCGCTGGGTTCACGAACAATTTTCGCACATTTAACTCTTTAATGTAATTTGGGTGGACGCCCCAGTACGTCCTGACTGTGTATAGGACGTCGCAACCCATCGTGTTCTGAGACTGCAACCGAAATGCAAGTCTGTCGTCTTATTAAAACACAAAATAATCCCCAGATGCAACATCGTCACTCATAATTTAGTACTCACCCAGGTTATTAAAAGTTCACCTTCAGGATATTTTACGTTTCTTAATATTTATATGTAATGGCTGACGCGTACCTCTTGTCTTGTTCCTGAACACAAACTCATTACATCATTTAATCCTTGAAGGTGATACACCGTCGTTAAATAAACAATTGACAACGTTCCGTAGGAATAAGACTTATAGTGACTGGCACTCACCGTTTTTACCCTTTCAATGCCACGTTCGACATAACTCGTTCAAAAGCACTTGCCCGTTGGGACTAGATTTAGTATCTGAGAAGATCATTGAAATAAAATACCTTCAAATTCATCAATTAAAGAGACGCGCTCAAGGGCTTTCAGGAATCAAATGATGAGTTTCCGTGGAAATACACGAAGGGTGAAGTTTTCTTAAAATAAAAGCCAGACTGAAGGGCCTTTAGACCAGTGATTCAGAATTAATCCGAAATGCTGTTTCCTGGAAATTCGTCGATAATGTTTGTGGATTGGAATGGGGGGGGGGGGGAGTGCTGGTAACACAATTTGTACCAACCTGTCTGTGAGGTCACAGAAGCAGAAGATGTAATTTGTAACGGATTACCTTAGCCGCTCCATGCACAGAGCACAAAGGATTTTCAAATGTGGCCGTTTCCAGTGCCGAGGTTTTCCGAAAGCACTTGTGGTGACGGCCTTACATTCCACATACTTGCTTCGCTAATTTGCATTAATCACTGGATTTCTTGCTCAGACACAGCTTTGTTCTTACAAAACTAATGGTAACACAGCCCAAATTTATTTATTATTATTATTTAGTGTTCTGTCTGACGACAGGTCCATATGAACAGGATCCTTCCATCCTTTTCTCGGACTGGGACCTGTTCATATACGTTCTTGGCAGATGATCCAGAAGTGGTTGGCCATTGCCTTCTTCTGTGTGTGAATGGAGTAATTGTTGGGATGCCACGGAGGAAAACTCCGTGTTGCCTAGACCACGGCCTTGCCCAACACAAGTTATAAATTCGAACCCGAGACCCCAGGATTACAAGGCCAGCGTTCTAACCGCTAGACCACCTCATCTTATTATTATTTAGTGTTCTGTCTGACGACAGGTCCATATGAACAGGATCCTTCCATCCTTTTCTCTTCTCGGACTGGGACCTGTTCATATACGTTCTTGGCAGATGATCCAGAAGTGGTTTGCCATTGCCTTCTTCTGTGTGTGAATGGAGTAATTGTTGGGATGCCACGGAGGAAAACTCCGTGTTGCCTAGACCACGGCCTTGCCCAACACAAGTTATAAATTCGAACCCGAGACCCCAGGATTACAAGGCCAGCGTTCTAACCGCTAGACCACCGTGGCTGTCACAGCCCAAACCAAAAATTAATTTCCTTAATTCTGTTAAATTTTATTGTATCAAAAAATATATTTCAAATAAAAGTGTCAACTATTAATGAGACACGCTCTTTACAATAGACACACAAAGAGCTTGAAATTTTAAAAAAGTCCCAAGCTGCAAGTGATGTAAGAGTACAGCTGGCGTCATAATTATAGTCATTATGTAATCTCCGTGTATCTGTCTTTGAGTGGCTTTCCTATGCCTTCCATTAACTACATTGATTTATGCTAGACGTCTGTTAAGCAGAGACGCCAATATGTCTGCCTAATTTTAAGAAAAACGTGATTTATTTCCAAATCCTCCGTATTCAAGACAGAAATTGTAGGGAGTGGCGTTGAATCAAAGATTACGTGTTCCAGTTCGAAACCCGATATTTAAATACATTTTAATGCGTGTATTGTATTCGAACATGTACACTCGTTACAATTAGGCACTGGCGTGCACTTTTTTTAAGAGCTTCCGTTTGGAACACATGCCAAGAACTGGAAATTAATACCGAATTATGCAATTGTTTCGTCTACAAAGCGCAAACAGTTTGGGGGTTGTTAACGTTCAAACGGTAATCCGTCAGTAATCTCATTTGTGGTATATAGTCGAGGCTAGCAGTGAGAGCAAAGTATTCCTGTTCACGTCATTTTGATTTAAAGGTTGTGTGTTCGAACCTGCAACTGTAACCAACCACAAGGCACCGTAATTCATAACCCACGTTGGTACAGCGTGGGTTGCTGGATTGGATAACCAACCGAAGAATCCGTTCGCTTGGAACGTAGAGGGATTCTGTATACTTGTCCTAGGCAGTCTTTGTATGTGACTGGTATCACGTGTCATTCAACGCCTTCTGTATTAAGAAAACAGCAAATGTATCTTGTGGTCCAGCGGTTAGAACGCTGGCCTTGTAATCCTGGGGTCTCGGGTTCGATTCCCGGCGGTGCCCGAATTCATAACTTGTGTTGGGCAAGGCCGTGGTCTAGGCAACACGGAGTTTTCCTCCGTGGCATCCCAACAATTACTCCATTCACACACAGAAGAAGGCAATGGCAAACCACTTCTGGATCATCTGCCAAGAACGTATATGAACAGGTCCCAGTCCGAGAAAAGGATGGAAGGATCCTGTTCATATGGACCTGTCGTCAGACAGAACACTAAATAAATAATAAAAAAATGTATCTCATGACGTTTAGAGAATAATAACCAGGGTAAGTTTTGTGTTTTGAACAAATACACAAACAGCCCCCATGCAAAAATGTCTAATTTGCTGGTTTCAGGATAGACGGCAAGACGTAGACAAGCTCCACACTGACCAAGCCAAGTAGTTCCACATTTTTAAAATAGATCTCTAACACAATTTTCGCTGGTGCCAAGTGCGAGACTGGGCGCCGTAAATCACACCGCGACGTCGCGCTGATTTACCTTTTGAGAGCGCACGTGAGGGGTTGGCGGTCGGGACAGACAGAAGCAGCAGACAGATGAAGGAATAGAAACGATAAGATAAGAAACACGGAGAAGCTGTCAGTTGCACATTTTTCACGCTGTACATTCTATTCCAGGAAATAATGACCGCCCACGTTACAAAATTGTTCACCCTCCGAAAGCCCAGAGAAGAATTTGCAAAGATGAAATTTGGCGGGGGGAGGAGTGAGAGACACTTCGATTTCGGGGGGGGGGGGGGGGGGCAAGGAGCATCTTATAGCTAGAAGGTCCCCAGGCAATGCCCGCTCGTCCTTCTGTTAAGGATAAAGTAAGAGTGAAGGCGTTAGTGTGATGATTGGCAGAGAAGACGGAATTTTGAAATTTTGTATTATCGAAAGCTGAGGCTATTAATTTGGAAGTTTAATACATAATTTAGAAGTTCCTACTGAGGGGAGGGGGGGGGGTAAATTTTGACGGCGTTAAGGGGTGGTAAATTTTGATTAATTTAAATCGGGAGGGCTGCATGAGAAGCTTGCAGTGGCGACTTGGAACTTGGGAACCATCTCAGCATTTGCTTGAAGACAGAGGAAAACCAAGGAAAACCTGTGTCGAGATGGCCGGTCGCAGGACCTTCCGGGTGCGCGCTGACTACTAGCCAGCGTTCCGGCAGACAAAGGAGGGATTAGTACGACCCCTAGGTTTCCCTAACTTGTGCCATGGGCTTTATTCATAAAGTCAGGTACATCTGGTGTAATAGTACAACATAATGTGATGAATGCAGGTCATCCGTGTTTCCGTGGTCTTCTTCAGCTGATGGTTTCGTGGTCTGGTCCATGGCAGGAGTTCCGCTGGAGCGACCTTTGATGAACGGCTGACTAAAATGAGTACAGTTTTGCCCAAAATGGACTTTAGTTTGTTTAAATATGTGTAATTTGTAGGGTATGTGCAGAATCAGTCCCCTAGTAGGGCCCGCGATCGCTTGTGTTTATCAAACAGGGGATCGCGTTGACCTAATTACCTGATTAGAGATTTCTCACTTAAATGACAACGTAAAATTTCAGAGTTCGTCAGCGTTAACCGGTTGATCTTCGTAATGGTGAAGTGCTGTGTTTTCTTTGAGGTACGTACTGGGTTCTTAAGTATCATTTAAAGTAGCTTCGAGGGATTATTGCTCATTTCTGCTCTAATCCTTGTGATCGCACAAAGTAAACGCAGATGCCTGGCGTGATGAACTTCCCACTTTGTAGAGCGACTCTTCATACCAAGTATTATTAGGCTGACGCCCTCGTTTCCGCTGCAGGGGAACACAACACTTGCCCTCAGTGTTTAATAGCCGGCTAAGACACAAGAAACTACTTATTCATTCCACTCTTTTCTGCTGGACGTCAGTAACTCGACGATGCTGTGATGGAAGGCGGCTTTATACTTATCTCCCGGTCTGGATTCGCCGTTCATGTTTTATTCAAGTCTTACAGCCATTCTCTGTAATCACTTCCTTTATCCCCTGTAAAGTCGTAGTCTTCTCTGGAGTTAATTATTTTCTAAAGGAAGTTGGTGACACTTTCAGTGTCGTAAGTGAAAGCCACGTGAAGACTCATCTGCGGGTGTCCATCGTTTATTGACTGCGTGCTAATAAAATTTGTGTGGCACCCTGTTTTTAGTAAATGAACGGTAATCGTGGACGCTGACACCCTGGGCTAGCAACTGTGTTCACACGCACGTTGAGAGCAGAATTCCAACTGAGAGTTGCAACAGTGGCGAATGGATCACTTGAAACTGCGTTAACATACACGAACCTGCCGATGTTGGTCTTCTGGGTTGTAATGTCGCGTTGGGTTCCTAATTGCACCTTCAGCCCTGAAGGTTGAGGTATGATCGTTATACCAATCAAGTAGAATTTATGGACACATAAGCTACTTTGGGGTTTAAGCTTAGATATTTCAAATATTTGCAATTTTATTATTATTATTTATATTTTTCATCTGTTCGATGAATACCAGAAGATACAGACCTAGGAGATTTCGTTGTAGAACTGTGTAAAAAAATACATTTTCAAATTTATGTACTCTGAGTTTGATTTAATCTCACTAACATTCATTTTGAAGATATAAATTTGAAGCAGATGACGGTAACACATAGTTTTACATAAAAGCTTAAACATGTGACGATCAACAGGAATTATTTTTTTTGCAGCGACAGACAGAGGGTTTGAATTCTTTTGTTTTTAGAAACGCATTTAACGAATGCCAGCCAAGCTGCCTGATGAACCACTGAGCTCACTTTAGTTTATTTTAGTATTGAGGGCAAAAAAGTTTGTTTACTGCTCTATAGCTGCAGATCGTGTTGTGCAGGGCAGTCGAAATGCTTCTGTGAGCGGGGCCAGTAATTCTTTGCTCTCATGGAAAAGAGGGTTTAAGTTTAAATAAATGGTGGGGTTGGGGGGTGAAAATAAGATAAACACATCTGTGGATTTTCCTTAACAGAAATGAATGTAAAGTGGTTGTGTATGCCAGAAGACAGCCATCTCAAGAAAAGCAAAGTCTTAACATTGGCTTTAAAAACATAAAATACTACGATAAGAGAAATCTGTCGTAAGTTCATAATACGCACAGGTATGTTTTATACCACTAGAGGGATACGTGCGTCAATCCAGGACATTTTTGATCACGGCAACATCTGTAGATGATGAGATGAGAAATAAGGCTGAACGAAGCCTGAGAAACATAATGGGAGGTATTATTAAAATGAATCTTATAAAGATTACGTTATATTTTGTTGATACGTACCGGATTTAACATTCTCTGTACCATACAACGACCATTCCTTAATATCTATGTAGTACCTTGTTCTGACTCCCGGGATGCTTTGCAAGAATACATTTTTTTTTAAAATGCCTGTTTTATAATATTATGTATACACATGGTAACTATAATGCAACTGCAGATAATTTGACTTAGTAAAAAGTAAAGACAAGAGATACAGTTTTAAAATGAAATTATTAAATACCAAAGTTATTAATAACGATTCTGTCGTCTGATTGCCTTGCTTGCAAATTTTAGCGACACCCTGTGGCCATCTGATAAATCACAGTCGTCATCAAAGGATATATTTTTATTTACGTAGTTACGCAGATTTGTGTTGGCTAGAAGCCCCCCGGGTTCTCGTGTCATTCTACGCATTTAAGGGCGTATGAAATATTGTTGCGGGCACTCGTCCACCTGGCTATACTTTACACGCGGGGCGGTGAGTGTTATAAAACCATCGGTTTTCATTTAAATACTCGCTGTAATGCAACAAGACAGCCACTGAATATATTATTTAATTCGTTTAGAACTCCATTATGTATTTTTCTTCGTCCCATGTTACGTAAACGGGCGCTCAAAAAACTACGTCACGGACCTAAAACATTTATATTTCCTTATTAATTTAGTACGCCTGGTGTTTATAGTCTACTAAAACTTGTTTATTCAGAGTTGCTGATTCATTGTAAAGTCTTCATTACAGTCAAGATGGCTGTATTCTGGTAGAAGCTAAAAACATTTCACAGGTACTGCTGCCTTCATCATCGGGGCGCAACATCCCAAAAGACACTATACTTCACACCAGAGAGTCAGTCAGTGCAATGAAGTCATTGATTCGTGTAAACATTTGACAGCTTATGATAACATGTAGGAATAACGTTACAAATTGTCATGGATAAATATGGTTAGTTCCAATATTTCACTTCATTGCAAGTATCGAAACGTCGTATCTTGTTACACAATATTTAAGACGCAGTCGTAATTAAATATTAAAATATTGCTGCTACAATCTTAGACTTTAAAGTAAATATCTTCAGAGATAATAAATTGGTTGCTGAAACTATTATATATTTTTTAAAATTATATTTTCATACTTAATCGCGGTAACACATTAAATGTTATATAAGAAGGCTGTGACTTATTAATAAATGATTTACGATAATTAGTCACCTTGACAGTTTGGCAGTCATTCAGAATCAGTAAATGACTTGGTTTGCCAGAAAATCAGTGCGTCGTGCAAGACGGTAGTTAATTTTACAGTAACCTTCTTAATTATTCATCCAGTCAGTGAATCAGTAAGCAGTTCATCAGTTTGTTTGTTGGTTAATCAGTTAACGACGTGTCATATCGTAGTTTTATAAAGCCTTAAGTGTGATACGAATTACATTTTGATAATTCTTAAGTTAAATTTCGACAAATTTTGTGGCTTCAGGTTATTTTATGGGACATAAAAGATTTTAAAATGACGGGCAACGCTACAAGGGAGAAAGGTTCTGGTCGCATTTCCTACTTACGTCTTCTGCGGTGTCTCGTGACATTTCCCCAGCAACGGAGCACAAACAGACACCGTACCCCGTCATCTGTCTCCCGAAGATGTATATAGAATTAATCGCCGCCATTTTAACTCATACGTGCCGAAATTATAAAGCAGAGAGCCATATTTTGAGGATGAAGTGTCTTTACCTCCCGCCACTGCACGAAGCAGGATGCCTTGGGCAAATGCGCACACATGACATTCACATATGCCACTTTTTACTGTTACAAGCGAGGTTATGGGAAAGCTTGTGTCTGCTACTGCTTTTTACCGCCAGAGTAAACCCCGTGCAGCCTCGTCACAAAACAGGAAGAAGTCCGAGTCTCTAAAACACGACTCTTTGTAGGAAACGCAAGGATAATATTAAAATAGTTGCGGAAGAAACTATGATAATGATATGAAAACGATGTATCGATCTCAGAATCGTGCCTAGTGGACGGCGGCATTGGCTGTGTTTAATTTATACTGCGGTTAATTAGCCCTTTCAGCGATGAGATTAATTAAAAAATTATGCACCATAAATTTTATATATTTTAATATACGTAAGTCTTACAGATAAAAAAACCTTCAGTTAAGAATAAAGAATCGGGTAATCATGGGCGTTGATGTGGGATAAAATCACGACGTTTCAGAGACAGTCGGTGTCCAGAAACAATCTCCGAAACGTCTGAAGTCTTATTTCGTATTCATATGACAAATAATCCATTAAGACATAATTTCCGTCAGTCGTTGTAGGGACTTGAGATTCATAAAAAAAAAAAAAGAAACTTGGGAAAAAAAATTTTGTTCTTAGCGGCTTGACGGACATAAGAACGATGTTTATTCCCAGTTTCTAACACATTACATCCATTGCTTTGAACAGCTCCCAACATTATGATCTTCTCGTGTATAACAGACAAGTGTTCCTAACTGGTGACGTCATGACATCAAGACACATTAAAACATCTGCCTGCTACAGAATTCTCTGCCAGATGAGGCGCACACTATTACCAGCTTTCTCTAGATCTGTGTGTGAAGTTTTATCATTAAACTCTGCCGCTAACCAGACAGCATTTCGTACAAAATAAATTCTGGCCCAGTCGCAAAATTTTGCCTATTAGCTTCGGAATGCCAATTTTCCCGTGTTTAGTAACTCAAGAATAGTCACGAAACTTATCGTTGCCGAGTTTTGCTTAGATCTGTCGACACATGTCAAGTTTGGTTAAAATCGGACACTGTAGGCCCACGTGGAAACTTATACGCTCGTCACCATGAGCTTAACTCGTTCAAAATTCATCGGAAAGAAAAATGTATTGAACAGAAGACAAGAATTTTCCGCGAGTCTTTCCGTGGTTTTAACAAGTATCGCCTATAAGGAAGTTTTTTTTTAAGAGTTCGCATTCTGAAATCGAAAATCTAAAAAAAACAAAAACTGCGACAGAGATTTCAGATCACGGGAAGATGGCACACTTTGAGTCGAATGTTTCCAATATTCCCCGAATTTGATGTAACTTATATTTAATTAGTAACAACAGTGATTTTCAAATGAAGATGAGACGAGTGGAATTATCAGTTGAAGGGATTTTTCGTGACCCAAATGGTCATTAGTGAGAAACACCGCGCGTTTCGCGAAAGTCAACACCGAACTTGTCAGTCCATTACGCATTCTGCGTAAATTTCGCTGGCCCCCTAAGTGCTCGGAGCTATCAGCCCCATTTTACGCTAATACAGTAATCACCACAATTTTATGACTCAGTTGGACGGACCCAACATATCATTGCGTTTCTTCGCGTTACACACAAACGCAGGGGAAAACTTTTTGGACGGAACGTGATCGGAGCTCTTACCCGTGGGCAATTCGACAAAAACTTCATTAAGCAAAGACAATATTTTACAAGAAATACCCATTATCAAGCAGATTTATAACAAGTGTCTAAAGGATCTTGCACGGGGAAAAAGTCATTAAACCTTATCCGTAAATTTAAAACGTCTTTGTTTAAAATAAAATTCCACGACTCATTTGTTTAAAAAAAAATAAAGAATCACGTTGCGCTGGCAGGCACATTTAAATCGCAACGTTCATTAAGAGAGCTCAGCTAAATCGGCGCTTCGATGGGTAATTAAATACGTGATTAGGTTAGGTTTGAAATGTGCGGATAAGAAACTTGTAGACAGAAGATGGTTGTATTTTGGAATCTTGCACCGTGCAAGCAGTAAGCCCCTCTGAAACGTCGGTCAATATCTACTAAACCAAGCAACCTCCCAGACGACAGCCATGTTCATACTTGTCGCCACGAGAACCTAAAATCTCACCAATATGCAGACAGTCTGTCAGATTATTTACCAAAGGCGTCACTGGACCTTATTAGGGGCCAGCTGAGTCCACTCACGCCCATCACGCACTTTAATTATCACCGTAATAATGTATGTGAAATAGTAAAACTTAAGAAGCTCTTAAATACGTATTTTTCTCCATTCTCCCGTTCCTTCCTCCCGCTTCGGCCCAAGAACTCCCCTCAGCATCCAGTTCTCAAGCCAAAAGCAGAATTTCTAAGAAAGCAATTGGAAGGCGTGTGTACTCCAGCGGAGTACCTACTTCCTGTTCGCAGTTCCTGTTCCCTACAGTGTTTTATTTTCGGAATACAACAGCGAACAACACTTATGTGTCTCACGAGGCGTAGCTACTGTTGAGGCAGACTTGGACCGCGTCCAATACCTGAAGAGGCCGGCGACTGCTTCACTTACGTACAAGCTCGAAGGCTCGTGTATCGATTTCTGCATGAACTCGGCACAGAGCCCCGGTCCATCAGCAGTTTCGAGTCTTTCAGCCGTGAGAATTGCGTATTCAAATCCCACAGCCGATATGGGACGATCCGAAAAGATTTCCTTTAAGAATTTACACAGCCGTTGGTTTTCTCGAGGGGTATTCAGCCCAAATTCTGTGACCACAACCAAACACCTTAGCTCACTAACCTAACCTAACTAATCTAACCTAACCAACCTAACCTAACCTAACCTAAACTAACCTAACCTAACATAACCCAACCTAACCTATACTAACCTAACCAAACTAACCTAACCTAACTAACCTAACCAAACCAAACTAACCTAACCTAACCTAACCTAACTAACCTAACCTAATTAACCTAACCTAACTTAACATAACCTAACCTAACCTAATGTAACTAAAGGTAATGATTCTTCCGAAAACTTGTTAAAGTGATCAAACGAACACTTTGGTATAGCAATAACGGTGTACAAATGTGTTCAAATCGGCCACTACCACCTCCTTGCAAATACGTAGCTAGCTAAGTAAGTAACGAGCCACTGAACCTGCTTACTAATCTACGAACTCCATGGTGAAGAATTTACTAAAACTTCTGCAGTTGCTCAGGTGTTCAAGAAATTTCACACTTTTATACCACGTAACTATTAAAGATGGCAGTCTTCTGAGGTAATGCGCCGTGCAGAAGTTAATAATCGTCTTAGACGTGCTTACCGCCCCGACGATGGAAGTTATTTCTTTAAAACGCAAGAAAAAATAGGTTAAATATCAGCGCCTCTTGTGACACGAGCTTACCAAAGTCGATTAATTGAAATTCCCACATATCAACACTAGAGTCAAGGAATGTTTGTACACTTTCTCTGGACCATATCATCATCACGTGGTATTCACGTGATGAAGGCTGTTAGTGCCCTTCTATGTGGTCCCACGCACATGGTAACCAAGCAACCAGCGAGCCCCCCCCTCCCCCTTCCTGTTCCAAGAAAGCTTTCAACTGTAGTTTTTTTATCAAGCATTTTGAAGCTTCTGGAAGACCGAAACTTGAGATGATGTGTCGGCGCTGAATCGTACGGCTGTTTCCTTTAAAACAGTAGTGACATCTGGTGACTGGTAAGGTAAATGGGCTAGAGAAGAAAGGACGAAGTTTCCGGGGGGGGGGGGGGGGGGAGTCGTGTCAAAATTTTAGAAAAGTTCGTTTCGCTGGGCCCTTCTTCGACGATGGCGGAAAACCACGGAAGTCTGTCACGACAGTTTCGTAAACCCAACCGAGATTCGAATAGGATACTTCCAAGCGACGAGTCTCAGCGTTACCGTTAAACTAAGCTGCTTGATTGGTAATAACGGGGGAGTTCCTTCCGTACGAACAAAACGCAAAGGTGAGGAGACAGCGAAGGGGGCCAAAGAATATGAAACGGAGAGCAGAATCCTTCCTCTCAACTGCGCTTTGGAGTGGCTTGGGGTCCGCCGAAGAAGGGGAGTTACTGGGATGGAGCAGGTCGCGAGCTAAGCTCAGGGGGATCAGCACTTAGAGAGGATATAGGACATGAATGTGAGCAAAGTCTGTGGTCGTCAAGGCATGACACAGATAAGAAGGAGAGGCGAATTTGTAAAATAATCTAAGAAGAAAGAATACTGAGATGAGGAACAGGTGAGAGGATCTGAGTTTCACGCAGTCAACGCACGTGCGTCTAATGAAATTTCGAAGCAGTGAGACAGGGTGCTTTCGCGCGCCTGATATTTTTTTTTACAGCGACGTTGAACCCCCTACATCATCAGCTTTCCAGCAGAAAGACACGATTTTGATCGTCGTGTGTTCGCCGACAAACTATGAACTCACTTCATTGGCTCTTACGTTAACAGTGGCAACGAGACACACGACAAACGATCTCACATATACACGGGGGGGGGGGGAGAGAGGGAGAGAGAGAAGGATTCGAAACGACGTAACTCGTTCGTAGCATGCTAAGTGTCAAATCATGCAGATGGTAAATATTATAGGTACCATCAAGTCACAATATTGCTCCAGAACGTCGAACGCAAACCGAGGTGTGGCTTTGCCTGTGATATTTAGATTTGCGTCGCCTTGCTCTCATTCTCTGGCACAATAAGACCAGTTAGCTCTAATGCTCGTTGTTTGCTTGGTAAATAAAGTTCGCGTCGTTGTCAGTAACAGGGCTGAGGGTGTTCTTTATATGGGCTGCTTGCTTGCAGGAAATGGCACAATATCACGGCTGAATGCTTCGCTTTTATACATGTGCATTCTACTTTTCTTCATACGTACGTTTCTATAGTACGTTACATAAGTTTTGTCCGAATTCCCTGAGCTATTAACCATTTAAAGGGCATTGGTACGTATATCTACCACCCGCTTTAATGTTGCGTGTTTCTGTTGATGCGATGTGATGAGAGTGTGCCTGTGTAAAATTCCGGTCTCTAACGGCCCCTTTGTCCATCCCTCAGATGATACAAGAGTGAATATGGAACAGTGGTGGAATGGTAGTGACAGAGGAAAACCGAAGGGCTCTGAGAGAAACATATCCCAGTGCCAGTGTTATAAAAAATGTCACATGTTGTGACTTGGGTACGAACCTGGACGTACGCGATGAGAAGCTGGCGACCGAAAGTGTCTCAGCCGGGCCACGCACCTGACTTAGTAACTCTGAATTTTGACCACAAAATTTATATATGTGTTTTGTTATGATTATCAGAGTAATAAGCGATTATTTCTCAAAACAGCGTAAATCAGTTGATGGTTGTTATGGATTCGCGTCTTATTTTATTCGTGGTTTAAAAAGAGTCCTAAGTTAAGCACGCAAACCGGCGACTTCTGATCCATAATTTCTAAAATTTGAATTCATCTGCGTTTACCGCATGTTTCAGAAACGGGCGGCGATGCTCATTTGTTAGCTTCACGGCTCAGTGGTGTCAACTGACTCGCAAACGTGTTTTCTATTCTACGGGTACCGTTTGTCTTTTGTATCGCCGCCATTTTCTTCCATTGTCACAGAAAGTTCATGTCAACTGACGGGAATAAAAAAAAACAACTTCGATTCAGTTTTGCGACGATGAGAGAAATAAAGGAAATGTAATATGGAACACGCAGAATTTTCACGATATCCATTTCACTCAATTTATCTCCCATATATATTTTTTTTATTTATTTCTGTAATTCTACAATTCTCTACTACGCCATCTGTCTTCTTCTGTATGAAGCTCAACGCGCCAATTGTTTGCTGGTACAGAATTACCACATCCGGGTAATCACGTGACAAACGTAACTCCGAACTGGCGTCTTTCAGTGACCAGTACCAAAGCCACAATCCACAAAAACGACTTTACACGTGCATAGCAGTTGTGATGTCGTTTCGGAATTGTCATCGCATGTCCTCAATCGTAGTGATTGTATTGCAGATGCAGTTAAAATAAGATTACGTAAATTTTAAAATAAAATAACTTTATTCGTTTATCGCTGTCAATATGTTGTATGAAAATGCACATGGCTGTACTTTGAATTCCAGATAATATTTTATAAAGACGATTACTCATCATACAAGTAAACTACAGTGAATGATCAATAAGCAACCTTTTTGCTAATTCGATTCTGAACTAATAACTAGTTAAAAGGGCCCCTCAGAAATACCAAAAGTTTGGTACAGCTACTTCAAATTTTACCGTCCTCTTTCCAATAATTTTACTGAAAATTTAAAAAAATAAAAGTGTTTAATTATCTACTAACCTATTTTAATAATATCAGTTAATTAAAAATGCTTTCTCAACTACATAATCTTGAGAAGGCATCGGCGTACATGACATAGCATCTTCCGTGAAAAGCTGATAGTTACATCTCAGACCAAGAAGTTCCTCGCCTTTTATGGAACCAGGTGGTTTATAACCCACCTTTCACGGGAGCCAGTCACTGGAACATATCTTTAGCCTGTTCAATCCAATCCAAATCTTTGCCTCCTGTTTTTGTAAAATTCATTTTAATAATACAGTTTGGTCTCCCTTGGGTTAAATCTTTTTTTTTTTCAGTCTCGTTTCAAACTCTCCCAATATTTCCCCCTGCCCCCCCCCCCAAGAGACAGAGATTCACGCCTTATCTGAATAAAATTATATTTCGTACATTTACATATTCAGATTTTTATGTTTAAAATTGAATCGCACAGAGCATATTCGAGGCAGCGCATTTCAAATATTAAGGTGAGTTATCGCATGCAGACAACCAGTCTTCATTGCCTGTGCTTACCGTAGATATCCCCATCTGGTTAAGACGTACACTCCTGCAAAATAGTTCTATATCTGTTCGTAATCATTTGAAGCCGAAGCTCGTCTAAATGATATATATGAATTTAGCCCGTACCGCAAATAAAACACAGCGCTTCACCGTTACAAAGATCAAATGGTTAACGCTGTTTAAGGAAATAATACGACTAAAACGCTAATTAACCTTTGGAGCCGAAGCTCTTTCAAATGAAACTTAAGAATCCAGTCCGTACCGCGAAGAAAACACTACACTTCACCATTGCAAAGATCAAATGGTTAACGCTGTTTAAGGAAATAATACGACTGAAACGCTAATTAACCTTTGGAGCCGAAGCTCTTTCAAATGAAACTTACGAATTCAGTCCGTACCGCGAAGAAAACACTACACTTCACCATTACAAAGATCAACTTTTTAACGCTGTTTAAGGAAATAATCGACGTTTACAATTAGAATCGTACGAAACCCATTAATACAAAAAGATGAGTTACTGACTGTTAAAGCAGGTGGTATATGTGGTTACCAGAGTCGAATTTTGTGTGTCAGCTTTAGTGTGATCTCTAAAACTAACGAAGGGTAAACAAAGGAAACTTAAAGAGTAATTATACTTAATTTGAAACGCTGTTATGGTGTGTTACGATCCGAGAGAGAGAGAGACTTGTATTCGCAAACAGCCTATACACCGCATGCGACGATGTGGAAGACGAGATATATTCACGGAGGAGTGGTATATCAGTTCATATAACGAGAATGACAGAAAAAGTAAAACGGAATCACAAGAGCTCTTCGTATTTGTGTTTGGAAGGGGATAAGTTGTTTCTCAAATCGCCCTTTTTACGATGACAACATGACACGAAAATATGGAGTCAAAAACTGGCAGCTTCTGCAATGAATTTTTGTTGAGCAAAACGACATTTTACATAAGTCCTGTCTAAAGACTTGACATTAAATTATCGAAGGCTGTAACGACGTTTTTAATTCACGTTTAAAGTGTTTTAGATCGAAATGAGAAGAAAGATATTTGACCCTAAGAGAGATGAAGTATCAAGATGATTGGAAAATATCGGTAAGGTTAGGATCCCTATTGCGACATGGTCGTATCTGTTACCCTAGCAACGCACGGAGGCAGAACACGTTCATATTTTGTTTCTCAGTTCCACAAGACATAGGAGACACGATCAATAGAGCATTGCAGGTTTGTCGTGCTATTTAGCTACATTATTTCAGAAGTTATAATTTTCACGAAATGCGTCCGTGAACAGAGTGGCGTTTTTATTAAGTCGTGAATATTTCTAATTCGTAGTTTTTTTAACAAAAAAAACAGCCCCTCGAGACTAGACGATTCTTTTGAAAAATAAACATTTTAAAACTCTCGCCTCCGAGCCATTATCCAAAATAGACACTGGTTGAGAAATGTCGACCCCCCGAGGGCGTTTATCAGCTGTTCGTCTCTGTGATACCGATTGGTGCCAAGATGAGAATATTTTCCTGCCTTCTTATTTTCTTTCCGTGGTTTTCGTCAGTCTCTCCTGCAACAGTAACTTCACTTCACTCGACGCTGAGAAGTCTCGGAAATTAAGAGATCTTCGCCGAGCAACCTAGTAATTAGCTTAATTCGCAACGGACAGCTTATTATATAATCTCTTAGCGAAAAACATGTAATTATTATTCTGTAAGACTCTGCCAGTTGCTAAAACAAAGATTCGTTCCGATACATTTCCGCAGCCATTTTTCACATCATCATATTTAACCTCAACAGATTTGGAGCGGTACAATAAAGACGTAACTTAGCATTCTCAACGTTTGCACTGAATAAACTCGTCACTTCCAAGCGTCGGTCATTTTATCTCCTTCAAAACAGCTCCCGATACTCACCAAATAAACCGCTTGATCTACGCCAGACGAAAAGACTCCTCCACTCCCTGGAATCGAACCCCTGGCGTCAACTGGTAGACCCTTGTAGTAGACGTACTGTCATGGCACCTGCGAAGAAACAATATGCTGTAATTCTACAACAAAAAATTAATCTGTTACATCAACTTTGCATTAAACTGTCTCCAGACAAAGGGGGCCGTACCTGATTGGGAAAAACTTCTTTTCCGAACATACGATACTTCATCCACGCAGGAAAAGTTAACAGTTCCCTTATACAGCGTGTCCCAATTAACGTGGACCTCGTCGCGATAGAATTCCAAAGCACCACCTACCGGGAAATAAGTTAGTGACTAACAAAAGAGTCCTGGTGAGATTCGAGTTAATTGGAACACCCTGTATGTCAAATTGGTGTGCTTCCTCACATTTTAATATATAAATATTAAATGCCGTGATAAATTAAAATTTAATCTTGACAACGCCACTCTCAATACCTGTAATTAGCTCGTAACATCTTCGACTGCAATTAGACACATGGATATTTGTATAAGCTCAGTTAGCAATTCCTAAAATACCTTCTGGGTAAGAGACTCCCGATTTATCTCACTTGCATCGGAAGCCGATACCGCGAAACCTAAACGGGTGCCAAGCCTCGCACCTGCTGGAATATTCAAAACGCACGGCAAGTGTCAAGAATATAGGTTTGCTTCGTTCTGAAACGAACCAGACACCGCGTCCTAGTTCCGTCACCTCTGATGTAGGTCACTGAAACGTCGCAGGTTACCTCATCATTTTTAATAACTTTGTCACTTGTGTCGTCACGCTCCCCCCTCCCCCCCACCACCGCGGTCACGCTGACAGTTACCTTCTCCTCCACACCTCGGCGAACGCGGCAATTGCGTTTCGAGAAACCGCGTAGACCGAGGGACGTCTTTCCATAAACTCAATGTTAAAACGGGGGTTTGGGGGGGGGGGGTATGCTTTCGTAATTGGGTACATTCCGGATCAAATTTTATTACTCCTGCCTGAACAAAAGTCACATAATAACGCGGTGACATGTACAGCCATACCAAACGAGGCTGGACAAAGGTGTACTCTTCGGAGTACACTGAGATTCCGAAGGTTTTCTTCACGCCACATCACGTAGGCCGTTCTTGCATCAACGCAAAAATCCAAGGTCGTATTATTGGGCAACTTTTGGTTCCAACAGTGGTAGTCCCGGTTCAGTTGTTGCTAAAAACGCGACAGACAGACATACACAGGACCAAGAGGGGTACTTCGCTCTCGAAAGAGCATCACGAACATGATATTGAACCATTACATGCTATTAATTTGGTAAAGAAACCAACATGTTTCGGCCTATAATGGATAATCATCAGGGGGAGGTCTCGTTTATTCAAGATCAGCAAAACTTTAAGCCGTTGTTCGCAACTGTGACATTCACAAAATTGTGAAAATACTGCTATTAACATCCATTTCCTTTCCAATATGCGAGGTTTTACGTTCCTCTCCCCTGTCTAAATGTATAAGCACCGAAGTTAAACTTCGGAACAAGTTCATTGTATCCCCTCATGAACACTTCCTACTCGTCTACAGAAAACCAAATCAGATTAACTTTTATGGAGCATCTTTCCCATGTTAGACACGTAGACTCCGCCCTTCCTGGTATGAAGCCAGTTCTATTCCAAACTTGAGCTTATTGGAAACATTTTGTGAAATTATAGGTCGAGACTTCTCTATTATACAAGGTTAATTTGCATATCACCCAGCCTTGCACGTGTATAGAATGGCTTCGAGCTCTGTACACAGGTAATACGTCTCTACAGGGTGTTTCACAAGTTTCGTTTTATCACGCTAAAATATTCCATCTGGGTTTCATCCTGAGACGACGAAGAACAAAGAAAACCTATAAACCGGCTCGTTTCATGTGCGTGAGACTCCACCCCTTGTTCTGATGGAAAATCACCACGAGGTTAGGTTGGGTTTTAAGAAACAATAGAAATAAATAAATATGCTCACGAGCTCCGCTGTTTATGTTCACGATCAAATAAAGTTGGATAAGATGGGTGGAAAATGTAGCACGCATGGGAGAGATAAAAGAAATTCATAAACAGTTTCAATCGAGAAACTTTATCGAAAGAGACTACGTGCGAGACCAAGACGTAGATGGGAGGATAATCTCAAGTGGGATCTATGGGAGATAGGAGTCGAAGGAGACTGGATTTTGTTGGCCCAGGACAGGGTCCGGTTGGAGGGCTTTGGTTAGTTCGGTGATGAACCTTCGGGTTCCGTAAGCCATCTAATTAGTTAGTTAGTTAGTTTCAGCTTTCATGTTTATGATTCTGAATCACAATGAACAAGCGGGCAGAATTAGCAAGAACACTTTGGAGTTTAACAACATGACTGTACTGCCTTAAGATTGCACGTCCTAATGAAGGATTAAACCTCACGTTTCGCTCTGCTGGGTTGGAGGATGAATGGCCTGGAACCAGTGGTTTCAGCGCACAGCCACCAAAGATTATTACGTAGCAGACCACACACTCTGGGATGTGAACGCAGAGTGTGGTGGGCTGCAGCGTCACCAGGGGAACGACGCGAAACCGCACTGAACAGTAGAGGCGTCGGAATGACCAAATCGATATTAATCGACCGCAGTCAGAATTTGATGAATTTGAATCGGGAAGGGCTGTGTAGAGATACAAGGGAATGAGAAACGAATAAACTCGTCCATAACAGTGTCGTGTACAAGCATGAATTTCTGGTTTTATTTGGATCATAAAAATTTAGGGTCTTAGAAGTACAATATGAAAAAAGGAAATGGTAACTGAATTTTTGTTTTTGTTTTTGAATCCGTTATAAGCAGGTCTTAGAGCGCATATACAGGACGCTTGTAGTGTAAACGCTGAAGTTCATATGTCAGTCAGACAATATGCGACACTGTTAAATTTCCCTTATGATTTTAATATCCCATCCAAAAAGTCGTATATATACACACACGAATCTGTGTTTATATTTCGTTTGTTTATTTAGACCATAAATCCCGACTGCATTTTAAGGTACATTTCTTGCACCCCTAAAATGTTCCTAAATATTTACAGAATGTTATAAATGCCAAGTTCACGTTTTAACGACGTACATTGGGGTCGGTCCCTGAACACGACAGAAGTTTATTACGTGTTTCTATGGAAACGGTTGAATAAGCCTTCGGATATCTGTGTTACGGACACAATAATATAACGTGGCACCTATGAGACTGTCCGCGTACGCTTTTCCACCGCGGCACGGGTTCGAGTCCATTTCGTGACATGAATATGTATGTCTCAGGTCTTCTGTTGCAACGTCCTGTATGTATGCAGGGTGGTACTATGGGCCGATCCCCTGTCAAAGGAGTCCTAACAGATGTCCGAAGGCCGAATCGGTGACTCCATTTTTATAAACTACACACCGCTAAATGCTGTCTCCTGTAGACCCTACTGCCTGCATCTGTGTGGTAAATCCCTGACGCGTACTAAGCACGTTATCAGATTGAATCGTGTCTTGACTGGTCATTGTCTAGACTGCAGTCAGGATGAGTTGTGAGAGAAAATTAACATACATGGGGAGACGAAAAATTATATAAAATTGTATACGGAAACCCTGAAGGGAAGAGGTCACTCTGGGAGACCTAGGCTTAAATAAAATTGATTTGGATCTTAAAAAAACAGCATATGAGGGTTTTGGCTTAATTAATCTTGCTTCCGAAAGAGACCAGTGGCGGGCTCTTGTGAATACGGTAATGAACTTTCAGTTTACATTAAAGGAAGGACGGAAATCAGTCGCCTTTACCGGGATTTGCCAACGGGCGATCGCCGACAATTATCCTGCTCAAAGTCCGAGACTCGTTCTGTGGAAAGGCTCCTTTAAATGCTGACCGACGACGTGCGTCGTTGCCATGACGACCCGTCCGTTCGTGTCACAGGCTCTGATTCTACGAACGAAGTTCGTCGTCACGTGATCACAGAAATGGTAACTAGTTCCTGTCAGTTCACGGACGTTAATAATTTTATTCTTCAACAAGTGGGATCAGGGAAGATATAACTTGAGAGACACGGGCGAAATTAAAATGAGGATAATATTAAAATGAATCTTTAAGTGACTGTGAACACTATATTGAAAAGGACGAGAGGTGGGGGTCATCTGGTACGCTTTCTCAAACACTGTAACGAACACCAGGGTTTTAAAAGGCGCAGAATTCCTTGACCCGCTAAGCAACTATTAGCTTCTGCAAAGAGTATTCTGCACTTTGGAGTTTGCTGGTGGTCATTCTATTGCGAGTGCCGGTCACGATACGTAAATGCAGGTACACAGCTTGACAAATGGTTTCCAGATGGATTTCCACCCCTTCACAACCCCCAGAGCGCAGAGGTCTCCGTCCCTCTCCAACATCACAACCCTTGTGCTGCGGGGTGTAATCCCATTATTCGCCAATCTTCTGCCCCCCGAGTCTTCAAACTACAGTTACCCTCCGCCGACGACAAAATCTGCCTCGTATGTGGCGAAGAGACGAAGTTATGTCGCACCTGCTAGCAAGAATTGTAAATTAATAATTATACAATTTAATAAGAATTTCATTCACAAGGAAATTAAGAGGAGATTAAATTCAGGTAAGGCTTGCTACGACTAAGTTAAGAATCTTTTGTCTTCCCGTCTGCTGTCTGAAAGCTGGATTGCACAAAACCATATATAATTTTACGTGATATTTTTATGGTTTCGTCTCACTCAGGATGAAGGCCGATTGCAGACTCTTGTGAACACGGTAATGAACATTCTGGTCCCATAAAAGCCGGAAATTTCTTTACAAGCTCACAAAAGACAACTGCGATCCATGGAGTTGTTTTTTATGGGTGTGAAACATGGTCTCAGACGTTAAAACAAGACGACAGACAGGGGGTGTTTGTAAACAGGGTGCTGGGGGGGGGGATATTTCAACTTAAGAGGGATGAAATGACATTGCTTATTGAAGACCTTCATAATTTATACTGTTCAACAAATATTATTAGGATGTTTAAATCAAAGAGAAGCTAATAGTCACTTAGATAAAAAATAAATTCTAGAAATATTATTATCGAATTCAAAACAGTCCGCCACTGGTTCCTATCTTGAGCCAGTCGAATCTAATGCACACCGTCACACTCTATTTAAGAGACAATTTTAATATTATCTTGTACCTCATCCTCGGGGTGTTCTGGATTGTGATGATTACCAGGTTTTGGGACAGACCTGCCGCTTTCATTTTCTGTGCTCACGTCAGAAACTCGCATACTTTAATGACGATTAATTTCTTAGTCAGAAAACCCGCTGTAGTTACTCGGTTACTCAGCTGCTTTATCAAAACGACCTGTTCAGTTAACTGTCTACTTGGCTGACTGGTTACTTAGTTACGTGTTAGTTAACTGCTTACCTGGTTGTTTATCTGATTAAATACGTAGCTACTTTTACGCCAGTTTTTAAAGTAGCATCGTATCTGGTAAGTCCCTACTTAAGTCTGTTCCAGGTCGTTCGCTACTTAGCTTGTATCTTTGATACTTAGTTCCGTTAACAAATGAAGTATTTAATGTGATTTGTTTCTCCTTCGACCGTGATTATTTAGAGCATGAAATCACTGTGAAGAGAGGCGTGATTAAAGGCGACAAGAAATTACGTCATCTTTCAGAGTTCCTTCAAACAAACAAACAAACTTCTCGCCTGTCTTGTCCCTTTCAATCGCATCTCCGTCGTCCTTTGTTTCCTCTTCGATTCTCTCTGCCCGACTGACTTTCTCGCCTCTTCACAGTCTTATCTCTCAGAATTTCTTGTTTCCCTTATTACAGATAAGTCATTTGATTCTATGTCACGGAATCTGTTTGTGATCTCCGTGGAGGCTGTAAATGTTCCATGTAATGATTTTCTCATATCACCGAACCATTTATCATTAACCATTACAAATACAATTGCATTCCGTTCCTTTCGCGAACACCAAAATTTCACTTTCTTCTTAGAACACTCGAAGTCAATTCTTATATTACTTCCTTTGAGCGTTGTGGTGTTAGAAGACGCCCAGACCTCGTAATTTTTATGTGAGATTTGAAGTTCTTACGGCTGTTGTTCTTTTGGGTTGTAACGCCCTGAAGATGGAGGCAGTGTGTTACTCCGAAACTTTGGTAACCACCTGCAGGTTTCTCAGGACGATACAACCAAGTTGATGAACGTCGACATCTTCCCCGCCGTGAAAATCTGACATCTCAGACAGGCTCTGAGTTCTTCTTTGAAATCATCAATTACGTCACCAAAAAAAAAATGACGCTGGCGAAAAGAGAAGTAATGCAGATGAGTCACGGAATCGACAGATAAGTGCACGGCTAAGCGATGGGACGTCGAGACAGAATGGGGTGGGGTCGGGGGTGGGGGGTTTGTGCCGCTGACATGTTCACGAACTCAGATCGCGCCTCCCTCTCCGCTTATGAGAGCCGTACACTCATCTGTTCCAACTTTATGGAGCGACGATCCTCAGAGACCAATCATTACCTCATCATCATCATCATCATCACTTCTTTCTTTCCTTCATCGAGTCCAGCTTTCCGCATAAACGTGCTGGCTTTACCACAAGCCTTACGTTTAGATCTTTCAAACTGTCTCTTTCCTTCAGGTTTTCAGGCCGATACCTTGTACACACTTCTCCCATGCGTACTACATGCCTGCCCCAGTTTAACCTACCCTCCCCGATTTGGTCCTTGTCCTTGTCTGTGTCGAGGCATACGTTAACGTACCTACCCCCGTAAATCCACCAAGCTTGAGGACCACCTATTGTCGGCTGTCCGTACAGCTGCCCGCCATTTCCGGCGGCCGTTTCCTCTGTCCACACCCTGAGGACGTGCCATCCAGTGGTGACAAAGGGAGCATTTGACCTGACGAGCAGACGTCAGGGCCATCGCTGGCAGACATAATCGTCCGGTCCACTGTCCAGCGCTTCTAAGATTACTAACTTCTTTTTGTGTTCCATGTTCATTAAATTCGCAGGCGTTTTAATTTGAAATCGTACGTTTGAATGTCTCGCGAGAAGCAATTATGTTACTTCTCCAAGGGCATCTCTCTGCCAGCAATTTCATTTCCACGTAACGCGACTTGGTTATATTTTAAAATGTTTTTCTTTTTCTTTTTACATACGCAATTTCAGGAATTTCATTTTCAGTCTGAATGCGCCAACTGCAGTAACTGACCGCGACTTCTGTTTGTTATCACTTGCAGTTAAGCTTAAAGGCGAGTCCGGGACACTTCTCTGACTAAGTGAATTCCAGTTCCGTGTCGAAGATTCGAAAATCATCGTTAAATAATACGGCAACGATCGTAAAACACCCTCCGACCACACACATAACAATGTCGAAGTTTTTAAACCGTGTGTGTGGGTTTTGAATCCTGGATCAATTATAAGATCGCAGATTGAATCCGAATATATGAAATCATTCTCGACCCAAAGGTTCCCGCTTCCGATCTCAAGAGAGCCACAGAATACGTAAACACACTGAACACAAAGCCACAAAGATGTGATGCGATTCATTCAAAGGTAAAACTAGATCTCAGTTTCCATGGTTTTACTTTTGGCAAAATGTCATGGCGACTGTCGGTAAACCAGAAAACTGTTTAAACGTGTATCCCCCCCCCTCACACCGAAGTATTCATATGAAGCCCAGTGTAGAGTGATGGATTTTTAAACGTAACAGGTGCGGGGGACCAAAAACATTACTTCATTCTCTTATCTTATTCCTTTCCTCCTCATTCTTCTTTATCATCATATTTTCTTCACACTTCGTCATCGGCTTTATTGGCATTTCCCTCTAACCTTTGTTTCGTGTGCCTGCAGAGTCGTAAATGTGTACTAAGGGTGCACAACTGCTCAGGGGCGGGCCTTCATTGGACAGATATCGATTACATTCAGTATGCACGGATCCGAAGGGAGAATTACGATCTAATAAAATGAGGAAACACTTAAGATATTGCGTCCTTAATCTTGGAAGTAATCTTCATTCAGCGTTCCGTCACAGCGATGGGAAAAACATAAGCTGCTATTTTGCAATGATTTGTCATGAGAGCTAACTTCTGGGTTGAGCTCCTGATAAAGTAATTGCTTCTCCTGAATCATCCAGTCCCTCCCTTGTACAGAATGCTAACCTTGGTCCGGTGTTCCATTCCGTTCCGCTCACAGGAACCGTTTCATTTGGGCTTCTCTTCAGCTCCTATCGATTTTAGGCGGCGGCGGTGGGGGGGGGGGGGGGGGGAGTGAAATGAATTCCAATATTTTATAACAAACCGTATCAACGCTGTTACAGAGTTTCAACGCATAAGCGAGGCTGCTGCTAGAATTTATTAAACTGCCTAATCTAAACTGGTTTCTAAAATTTTTGAAGTTAAATATGAATTGGTCAAATTTTCGAGTCTTGGGGCATTTTAGAGATTACGGCCTTCTGTACTGTTACAAGATTTAATTTGTTGTGTTCTAAGACTTTTAGGTGCGCACATTTGCGTAAATGCTGTGAGAACAGAATTAGGCCCACGTCACTTTCGAATTTTTTTTTTTTACAATTTTTTGTGGAGTACAGCAGAGACCGTGTAACAAGGTCGAACATCAATGTAAAAGATTATTATGTTCAACGAGACGGATGGTTGCAACGTATCGAATAACAAATATTTAAAGCTTTGAACTGAATTGCTGATCTAATTACGGCACATCGCGACGAATGAAATAAACTTTTGAGAGCGAACGGACAACAGCGATAAATACAAACCCCATAAGATATCACACTCAGTATTCGTTGCTGTATGTACCATTAGACCTCGAATAGCGTTCTCTGTGTCCTTGAGAAGGAAATGCACAAATCTGAATCACCCTGTATAACTGGCGCCGATCAGTACCAGACCATTTGCTGTTTGCTTGTGTGGGGACTCGTCCCTTTAATCTGAAATGTCTCGAACAGAACAGACTTCATCAAGGATCTATTCCAAGTTGAGACTGCGTTAAAGGCTGGAGTCCAAAGTTCTGGAGCTGGGGGAGAAAACAAATGAGCGTTAATTTGCGGCCGCGCCTAATAGTGGGTGTAGACAGAGGACGTAATTAAACCTGTTTCGACGACAGAGGATTCGGAAGTTCCTCAAAGCTTTCAGTTGCTTATCCATAGCTGTGACTTGTTCCCCTTGCATAGAGGCGTCTGCCTACAAGTGGACGAAGCAGATAAACATAGTCGTTTAAATACCAGACGTCCACTTTAAGATGAGACCGTGAATAATTTTAAAAATTCTTAACATCAGATGTAATTATGTCGACAGTCCGTCGTGGTTGAAGATTCAGCAGGACAGAAAAACTGAAAATATTTCTGGTCTATATTTTAAGACGCTCTAAAAGGGCACTAAGTTCCGCTAGGGATTTGTTGCACTCAGAAATGTAAATGAACGTCAGTTCTCTACAACACATTACAAGTTTCAAGACACTCAAAAACGGAAATTTGTATCCAGAATCGGCCGGGGGCGGAGTCCCTTCCATTTAAGCCTAGGATGAGACCATTTTTACGTCAAATGACACAATTAAACCCCTTTCATGACTCAGTTAAGTTCACAAACCAAGTTTTAAACTGTCCAGCAAACAAAGAATGGACTCAGAGGTGTGGAAAATGAAAAAATTATGTGACTTTTCTTGTTTTTATCAGACGATCTGGGGGAATCATAAGAATTAAATACGACGTGCTTCCAGTGTTTTCTGTAACACTGACGTATTATCGCATTCCTGAAGCGAAGACAGTTCTAAAAAAAATCTGCATTCATCGCCTCAGTTCCACAGCGACATGGGAAATAAGACATGCCTACAAAATTTTAAGTTGAAGTGTAAAGAACTTCGGGGAACTGGCTGAAGGTGACAGGACAGTACAAAAACCGATGTCAAGTAAACAGGCTATAAAACGTGAAATGGGTCGAAACAGGTTCAGACGATGATCTGTTAACTTGAGAGTACTGCACATTCTTTTTACGTAAGAAGCATCTTCTTATCTCCTGATTTTTGCATATGAGCTGCGTCTGTGCGACTGGGTTAGTCAGTCAGATTATCAGTTAAAGAGTTAAAAAGGGGTAAACTCTGTCGCGAGGCTAGACGATATCTGTGGCAAGATAAACGACATATCTCGTGCGTGTGAGGTTGGGTGTAGTCCCAACAGAAATGTCTTGACTTATCTTCCCCAGCTTCATGTCTGTTGGGTTCTGTTTGTGGAACGTCTCTGGCAGTCGGCCTGGAGGAAGATGTTCTTGGCTCTTGTCATGTCGGTACGTACCCCATTTTCTTTCGACATGAACAAGCAGGTCCGGGTAGGGCCTGACCTTCCAAAAAGTGCTTGTCGTTCTTTTAGAAATCCTTCTTATCTAGAAATATTTACATCCAATGTCTGTTCTTCATATGTTACGAGTTGCATTACGATGTTTGTAGAACACTGGTTCTCTTTTCACAGAATGGGTCGTCCGTCTAAACATTTTCGCTGGTAAATTACAAAAGACGAGGTCAGTCGTGTTTTAGTAGGTAACCAAGCCGACTAGCGACGGGGGATGACGTTCGATGTTAAACAACGTCTAACAACAGACCGACTAACGGCGCACAGTCTCTGAGAAGCCAGCACTTGCTAAGAGAGTAACAACAAATGATTTTCATACAATCTGAATGTCGTCGTGACTTAGTTGGATTCAGTTCACAATCCGACACCTTACGCCTTAACTCAATTTTAATATTATCCTTTCACTTACGCTTTGTTTTCGCATGTTGTATCTTTCCCTTATGATTAAAATTCTGTACACTATATATTCCTCAACTATCCGTCGCGTCTCATTATCCTCGATGTGGTTACTGTAATATCATCTTGCGTCTTAGTGACACATCTTAACTCTCGAGATTAAAACACACTCAAGTCTATGGCCTACCCTGAAACTTACTTATCCACAAAACATCTAAAGGCCTGAACTGCATTTTAAAAAAATATCAATAATAAATACAAATTTAAACCGAGTCACAGTGACCAAAACTTCTGTGTGACTTACGCCGTTCTTCCTTAGGGCTCGAGACAAATTCTGCCTTCAGAATTTTCGTCTGTCAATCAACACGACTGTTTATTACACCCCCTCCCTTCACCAACGGCATACAGGAATTTATAAGCAACCGCTTATTTATAGTTTGTATCATTAAGTTACGTTTCCTGGGCAACCGCGGAGGATGATGGGCGTCTCCTGCCGACTGAGCTACCGGGTACAGGAGACTACATGTGTATTCGCTTCCATGACGATTTGTGTTGTTTCAAATCTTTCTAAGCTCCATCTGTCACTTTGCGTTTGTTTCGAGATTATAAACTGTTCTCTTGACATGTGACCGCAGTTCTGGAAATATTCCACAGTGACGCGCCATAAGCGTTTGTTTGTTTTATAACAGAATTTCCGTCTGGTAGCCTCTTGTTACTTTTATTCGTCGTGTAACTCGCAAGAGCTGCAAATTACTATGAAATATTTGAGTTTATTCTGCTTTAACGTAACCATGACAACGATGAAAGCATTTCTTACTCCAGCTCATTAATCGTAGAAACTCGTAAAGGACCGAAGGAGAAGATTTTTCGACTCAGTAATTAATTGTTCCAAGTAGTGCTAATTGTGATTCCGGTGAACGAAGTGGTGAAGGATTTCGAAAGTGCACCCACTCTACAGCTTAAAATAATCGGGTTTGCCTCTTAAATCAAGGGTCGTGGCATCTGAGCAGGTCAGCAGCGATTCCAAAGGGGGATGCTGTGGTCCACCGTCGCAATTAAGCCCCAACTAACTCCACGAGGCAGAATTCTTCTTTAGAAGCCAAGATTCGTTCAGTCAGTCAAGAAATTCCTCGTCGTTCTTTTATGGAAACCGAAGTTTCATCACCGTGTCAACAACAACCCACCTCAGCTCACAGCGCATATAAGATATTTTTTTAATATTATCCTCCCATCTATATTTATGTCTCTCAAGTTGGTACTTGTGTTCAGAATTTTTTGACTAAATTTTTAAATTAAATATCACGTCTTTTATGCGTGCTACGTGTCGTATCTCCCTCGATCTAGTAGTATTAAAAGACTGCGTAAATTTTATGGACCACCTAGCATAATGAAATCTAAGAGGCTCCGATGGGCTGGACATGCAGCTCGCATTGGAGAGGCAAGGGGTGCATGCAGAATTTTGGTAGGGAATCCTTCTGGAAAACGACCACTGGTCAGACCAAGTAGGAGAAGGGAGGATAACATTAAGATGGATCTTAGGGAAGTGGGCTGTGAGGATGGCAATTGGATGGTTTGGGCTCAGGATCGTGGCCGGTGACGGGCTCTGGTACCAGGGAGTTAGTTAGTTAGTTAGTTAATATTTTTTTACAGACACAAAATGTATCAGATTTCAAACACGCCGTTTGTGTTAAATTACAATCGCGTTGAAGCTTCTTCAAGGGGCTCGAATGATCTCCGAATTACAACCGTGTTGAAATATACGACCAACACGCAGTGAACGTGGCAGTGGAAATGACAGCGAAACAAACGGAATTAATAAAAAAAAAGGCGAATTGTATAAACAGAATTAAGAGTCGGACGTAAACATCAGTGACCTCTTTTATGTTGTGAGAGAAGCCAAGAATTTTCTGTGCCCCATCAGTGCACCTGTGGATTAAAAATAATTCTTAAACAAATATTTTTTAAAAATTATTACCGGAGCTCTGTCTTGCGGGACGAAATTTAAACAATGATGGACAGAAATTATCTCCAGAAAAATTTTCATGTGACCTGGCCTCAATATATTTTGGCGCTTAGGCGTTCAGAATCTGTCTTAAGGAGAGCAGTCCAATCCACAGACAACGTTTAAATGTCGTCTGATATAAAACTTCATTGTGTAGTTTATTTTAACCTCTTTCAATGAAATCTGTTAAGGGTTTTATAGGTTAGCAAATGTTTTTACAAGTATGTGGGTTGCAGAAGAGATTCTGTATAAACTGTGAGTGAAATGGAGGGAGGTTAGAAGCTTCTGTTCATCGTGTTTTGTTTTCTTATTCTCTCTTAGCTCGAACTTTCTTCGCCGTGGTAGGTCTGAGAGGCTGGTCACGAGAATGTTAGTGTGCGAAAGCCAGTGTTTGTTTCATTATCCGCTGCGTGACGCTGTCTTATGACACCCGGGAACACAGCCATTGGAAACAAACAGAATTTTATCTTCACTCGAATTTAAAAAAAAATTACATGACAAAAATTCCTTCTGATTATTCATTTGACACACGAGCGTACGAAGTTTCCAAGGCGCGGTGAACATTGTGCAGTGGTTACCGACGTTTCGGCGGAACATATTTCCTTCATCCTCGGTGTGTGTTCATAGCGGTTGAGCTCCGTGTTTTTCTTCCGTCCCTTCCCTCAAACATATTAAAATAGTCCACGGTCACTTCTCTCCACACCCATCATGTGTTCGACGGTATACGACATCTGTAGCTGAGAATCCGTCGTTAGACTAATAAAAACTCGGCAGCCTGAATGCAAGACTGGTATATAATTCATGTGATAGCAGACATATTTCTGTTTGGCAGAAATGTCTTTCCAGATGAAAACGTTTAACGGGAAACACAGGCCAAACTTCATTTCCCAAAGTTGTTTTTATTTTCCGTCATTAATCGACGTCATAAGTGAGCCACACGGACGGAGGGAACAGACAGACGAACAAACAATGTTTCCTGGCGGATTTACGCGGTCTGGCTTGCAGCTGGGCCCCCGATACAGTCCCGCAAAACGCTCATAAAACTGTTTATGATCAGGAAAAAAAAAAAAAAAAAAAAAAAAAAAACGGGCCGCGGCGTCGTAAAACTGGCGGGAATCGAAACATGTAGCTCACGCTTAAATATACGACTTGCTGCTTACTTCAATTGAAAATCTTCTCTGCCCCAATTTCAAGATTAAATGTAATAACTGCGACCTCAATCCAGTTATGACATAAATTTAAAAATAAGTAAGTTAGGAAATGTACGCACGGCGCGTTCGCTGTGCTGTTCCCTCCTGGTCATCAGCACGTATAAATGCAAAGTACTGAAGACGGGGCGAATCTGTGCGTTCTGTTTACGTATGTATGCTGCAGTAAATTATAACAACGCTTAAAAAAAACCTGTCCCCTTAACTTTGACAGATCATTAGTTCTTTTATATAATCCATGTGATTAACATGGGAAACACACTTCTTCGAAATATAAATTAATTAAGCAACTTAATCATTAGGAACATGACAAAACTTCGCACGGCAGCACGTACAGATTTAGAACAGCGGGGGGGTTTCCTATGGCTTCTCCTCCCAGTGCCCCCATTTCTGTTAACTGTCATGGAGGATAAAAGACGTAATCAAGACGGGTGTAATTTATGGGAGCTTATCTGGACCCATCTACAGAAATAACTTCACTACCCCCAACCCCACCCCAAAAACTGCAAAAATGTCGACTTTAGTTTGTGTTAAAACCGTTCATTTTATATGGACCGGAAGCAGAAAGTTATCCACTTTACTACGAAAATTAGTCAATTTATGGCTTTCGTTATATATATATGTTACGATCGGCCCAATTTAGAGAGACAAATGAACGGAAATAAAATTGTCTTTCCCTCTCTTTAAATAGACAAACGGTTTGTCCCTCCGTCCTTACGGGTTTTTACTTCGAACTCTGGTTCAAGTCGACTTATGTGTTTTGGTCTCTATTCGACACAGTTTCCATGACAACGAGACACTATCTCAGTTAAACAGATCTTTGGTTGCAGAAAAAACTAAATTTTAGCATATCAAATCATGAGTCCAAATCATTCAAACTGATGTCTTATAAATGCCATAAAAAGGACTTTACCTGTAAAATATTAAGAAAGATGGCTGGGAGATACAAGTAGGATGAAATCTCTTATTCAGGTCTCATCATAAGAATTCAAGATGAAAACTATAAATAAGAGATACTACTGCATTTTTTTTAAAATTGTGGCCAAGTTAAATATTTGGAACAGACAGGACGCAAACACATTAATAATTAAATTATACGCAGGCAGGAGCCGTGTACCTTCATTTAACTACACATTTCGCCTGTCTAAAAACCTGAAATATACAAAGCTGTATCAAAACGCTGTGACACTTGGTCTCACAACCTAAGGGAGGAACACAGACTGGGGGTCTGTGTGAGCAGAGTACTGTACACTGTAAAAACAAGACAATGAACATTAATATTTACTTCCTCAGACAACAAGCAGGAAGACAGTATCATCCATAGGAATTCCCAAAGTCCTCATAACCATCCGATAAACAGGAAATTGACCCAGTGAGGGAAGAAGTGGGGATTCTTAAAGAAAGAATGCTTCAGCAGGGACCAGCATCCTCTTTGTATCCGTGGACCCACCAAAATTATCAGGTACAGGAGAGGCGGCTGAACTCTTCCGATACCACGGTCGGATGTCAAACGAAATACTCTTGTGAGGTGACCGGAGATCAAGGGACAATGAAATCGGCTCAAACCTGACGTCACAAACGTTAGCAATGTCGAAGGCGGCTTTTCTTTCCTTCGAGCTCGTATTTCCTGAAAAATTAACCGCCCTCTTCTGCTTGTGTAACTTCTAGGGAGCGTTAGAATCTTCGTTCAAACGTACCGAAAACTCTCTTCTCAGGGTGATGAATATATGGGACAGATAATTATTCATCGGCTTCTTAATAACGCCTTATAAAATTCTGGATTTTATATAATGTAGATTTAGTCATTACGGTTATTACAGGCGGACAGACATAAGCAGCCACACTTAGTTACGAAAAGATTCCGCGACCCACGTACTTATAGTAACCACAAGATTCCGAAAGGCGAACTTTTCATGTGTTCACGGTATGTCTTCCTTGTGTTTATGGATAACAATTTTTACTGTGGCACCGATCGATTTGTGTTATTCAAATAAGCTTTCGGGAAAAGGAGAATTGACAGAAAATGAGTTGGTCGAATTTCCTCGTCTCATCACTGCGGATACTCTGATACTTCTGTTTGTATCCAAAACGTTTAACATCGCAAGCTCCATATTTTAACACGTTTGAAGCCGAAGCTCGTCTAAATGAAACTACGAGGGTCGCTCATTAAGTAATACCCCACATTTTTTTCCTCAGAATATATTTATTCAAGATGGCTGAAATTTAGTGACAATATAAATCAATGTTTCCCTTACACATACTATTTTTCCACATAGTCCCCATCAACTTGTACGGTTTTACGCCATCGTGGAACAAGTGCATGCATGCCCTGCCGGTACCAGCTCTTGTCCTGTGAACGTAGCCATGTCCTCACTGCTTGAATCACGCTCTCGTCATCTTCAAATCTTGTTCCGCGGATAGCATCTTTAAGTGGCCCAAAGAGATGGAGTCGGAGGGTGGATGGGGCAGCACCGTCCAACCCAATTTGGTGATTTCTTCCCGGGTTCTCGGACTTGTGTGAGGGCGTGCATTGTCGTGCAGGAGCAAAATTTCTGCTGGATGCTTGTGAGGCCGAACTCGTCGGAAACGCTTCTTGAGGGTTTCAGGGTCCCGATGTACGCGTCTCGCACCTCTTGGCATTACATCCACAAGAATGAACCCATCACCGTCCCAAAAGACAGTCATCATGACTTTTCCGGCGGAGGGAGTTGTCTTGAATTTCTTCTTTCTCGGTGATTGAGGGTGATGCCACTCCATTGACTGCCTTTTTGTCTCCGGCTCAAAGTGGTGTATCCAGGTTTCGTCACCTGTAATGATCCCTCAGCATCAAAACGCTTCCAACAATTCAGAAGAAATTGTTTTCCTTTGAATCCTGTGGTCTGCTGTGAGACTTCGTGGAACCCATCTTGCGCACACCTTCGAATATGCAAGAGCCCGGATAATTGCAATTACACTTCCATTGCTGACTGAAAGCTGTTGGGCCAATTGTCGAGTTGTGACCCGCCGATCCTCACGAATAATGGCATCCGCGCGGTTCAACATGTCTGGAGTGGTGGCTGTGGCAGGACGCCCAGAGCGCGGCAGATCACGGAGCTCGGTTTCTTCACTTCCTGAAGCTTTAACTCTCTTAGCCCAGCGACCAACGGTGCTCCTATCGACTGCACAGCTTCCATACACAGCACACAAACATTTATGAATGTTCACCACAGTTTCTTTTTCAGCAAAAAAGAATTCAATTACAGCTCGTTGCTTGTAACGAGAGTCGTTCACAGACGCCATTTTAACAGTTCACTACAGCTCCGCTATCGGTTGGAATCATTTGAAACTCCGTACACGAACGCGGGAAACATCAAATCTCAAGCATGTAAAAGTACACTTTTCTATCTTCATTATTGGCTGAGAAAAAAAATGTGGGACATTATTTAATGAGCGACCCTCGTATATAAGAATTAGGTCCGTACCGCAAAGAAAACACTACACTTCACCATTAAAAAGACCAACTGGTTAACGCTGTTTAAGAATATAATCGCTGTGAGAATAACAAATACATTGCTTCGTTAAAATATATTTCGACTGAATAGTTAGGAGGCGGTACATATACTTACCACTGGATTTTGAAAAGTCCTAAATCTTTACGCTAAACCGAGAGAGAATCTGTTTACGTGTGTCAGCGATTTCTCATCACAAACCCTGCATCTTTTCTTTCTGCGAGAGCTATTATTGGTCCATGTTCACCGCGTGCTCACCTTGACATGAATTTGTACTCTCTGCTCTTACAGAGTTCTTAGCAAGCAAGTGTCTTGGAACAGCTTACAAGTTCGCACGCGAATGGCATTATCCAGATCCTGTTCAACAGTGGGACACACTCATCGGTCTCAGATCTGAACACAAAAGGATCTACTGTGCTTTATTTACCAAAACTACATCAACTGATTTATCTTTACATTTGACCTTTACATGAAAGAGAATCTCTGGAATTTACGACGAACAGACGTGGAAAGGCTTGCTAAGATTTAAAATACACATTTCTGAAATGTCTTCTTTACGATTCGTATAGTTCACTAGACACTGCAATGATGGATCTTGTGGCAGACACTATTACACTGCACTCAAATAATTTATATTGCATTTCGTTAAATATTAACGTCATAGAGAAACGTTACAAACAAATGTTGTACATGAATATGACAGTGCTCCTAGATGTAGGCTATAAGCGTCGCTGAACTTGTACCGAACTTCTCGAAGTGTTTCTCCTAATAACATCACCTGCAGTAATTAGTTTCAGAGATACTCGTCGAGATTCTACCCACACCTTGTGCATAAATATGAAAAGCAGTTCGACCCATTCCTCATCCACAGATTACTTGAACTGTGAAAAGAAGATGACAGAGGCACTCATCCAAAACGTTTGTGGTTCGGTGTTATGTTCCGGCGTCGGGACTTGCTTCAGATGCTCGTCTTCGTTTTCATATTTATTTAGCGATTTCCCGAAGTTTCTCTTGACGAAATTTGGTGTTTCGAGCCAGCGTCGTTTTTTTTCAATGGATCTATGGTTTGCGGTTGTTTTATTGGCTTATTTTGGTGTTGAGTCAGCCTCGGAACGACAGGCGTCGGTTTGTTACTTTAATTGTGTTGAATGCTGTCCCGAAGTTTCCCTCTGCTTCGTCTGAAATCCTCAGGCGTCTCGATGCCGGTCATCGGTTTTCCAGAATCGTGTCTTTCCAGTTGGTTAGTTAGGTTTTAAATGGTATAAACCGACGACTCTCAGTGTCCGATTTCTAGAATCGTATTTTTCGTTTGTACCGTGACTTCTCTTGGCTGAATTTTCGATTTTGGGTTTTGTTGCGCTGAAGTTGCGGTATATCCCAATATTTTTAACCAAGTTACCATTCACACGAACACTAATATTTTAAAGGGCCGTCGGAAGGTGTTGGAACTAAGTACGAAACCTGACGCCCACACCCTAGCAACAAGTAATCTTGGTTTTGTTGGAAGCTTTCGCAGCTGAGCGTCTAGGAAAACACCTGTTTATTATCTTTATAATAATTTTATGGCATTGCTCCCGGACGCCCTGGTAGCTATTGATGACGTCATAATGGAGGAGGGGTCTCTACGCAATATTGGAATAAAGTCTACGTTGTTCACTCCTCAGTTCTAAAGATAGTTTCAAAAGGAAACAAACACACACTCCCACGAACAAGTGAACAGAGCAGGGCGTCTCCTTGCACTTGTGCCACTAATAGTCACGTGTCTTCTGTGGGTTACTGTGGTACACTCATGTCAGCCTTTGTACGTCGTCTATTTGTTCTATGTTCTCATTCTGTTATAAACGTTTAAGATTTACGTGCGTAAAAACACGTGTCCAGATGCCAGTGACAAAATAATTTACACGTGTTTATTAAAAGTAATTTTAAATATACATTTACGAATCCAATATGTTCTCTCTTTTTTTTCCAAATTTTGCAAATGTTTGCACGTGTGTGTGGAACATATGAATCTACTTCTGCCATTGCGTATTTATTTTTTATTTAGTGTTCTGTCTGCCGACAGGTCCATATGAACAGGATCCTTCCACCCTTTTCTCGGACTGGGACCTGTTCATATACGTTCTTGGCAGATGATCCAGAAGTGGTTTGCCATTGCCTTCTTCTGTGTGTGAATGGAGTAATTGTTGGGATGCCACGGAGGAAAACTCCGTGTTGCCTAGACCACGGCCTTGCCCAACACAAGTTATAAATTCGGGCACCGCCGGGAATCGAACCCGAGACCCCAGGATTACAAGGCCAGCGTTCTAACCGCTAGACCACCGTGGCATATTGCGTATTTAACAATAGTAAATTTTTCCAGACTTTCGCTACACTGACAGTTCGCACTGTGACCTTCCGCTTTCGGAAGGACATACCGCCTCCATTTTCAGGGCACGATTTTTCTGTATGTGCAGATATGTATAGAAAATAGTTTCGTACCAAATGCTGTAGATGTGGAAGTACGTATAGCGGCTTCAGAGTTTAAGAAAACCGTATTTTCTGAACATCCTCTGTGACCTGAACCCCCCAACGCGCCGAGGGTCGTTTTGGTGTGTCTGACACAGAAAAGTTCGCGCACCCCTTCCGAGTGTTATCGTCCACAAATCGTGCTTACTCATTAAACGGGAAATACACATTTCTGGTTGCCATAGTGACGGCACCGTTAACAAGCTCACCGCATCTGTCTGCTGTTCATATTCATATGAGTCGACAGCAAGAGTGATTAATGGCTGGTTAGCATCCCTTTTGTGTCGTTACAGGATAATTTTGAACACATGTAGCCATTACTTTATATTAATCAAGTTGGCGGGGCAATGAATGCGATGGAAGGCTGGAAACTCACGCGCAGGCAGCGTGAAAATTACCATAAAGCTAGTGAAAATTATGCATCAGCGATCGCACAGAATATCCAATGAATAATCGATTGATTGACGAAATCAGAGGCTTACACAAAAAACGCATGTAAGTGATATTTCAGGTTCTCACGGCTGCGAGTATGGGATATGTGCCGTGTAGTCAGGTTGAAGTTGACCGACGTTTCGGAGGTGTTTCCTGCCTCCATCATCAGGACGATAATTAATCTCCGGCAATCTTTACCAGACTACACACGTTTATTGAAACGATCCTTATTGATTTAATCCCCCTGACAACAGGATTTGAATTGTGGTGTGCCGCGAGAACGTGAACACAGGTCGGGAGGCGTGTTTCGCGTGTAACCCGCTTATGCAATGCCAAGACTTCACCAGTGATCGCGGTTGCACGGTCCATCCGGGTTCAATTAAAAGAGGCCACGCGTGGTACAGTCCCTGCCATAACGCGCAGGACCCCCAGGCACTATGACGTATCCCATCCGACATCGGAAGTTTGAAACCGGTTGCCATCAGACGCCTGGACTTTTAAGATTTTACTCTGTCTGCTTGGAGTCTACAGTTCACTCAGTAAGTAGTAAGTACAGTCATCATCATCATAAAAATTCCGTCTGCACAGACGGTAATATATTCAGGAAACAACGTAAAGAATGTATGGATCTCTGACTCCAATTCCTCTATACATCTTTCATGTATCTGGCCGTGTTGTTGTTCAGACGGTTTGTCTCTGGCTTCTCACCTCGGGGTCCCGGGTTTACTTCGAACTTCATGCATAATCTGGGGATTATCACCCCGAGTAAGTGGGGTTCTCCTTAAGCCAGTAATTCTCAGGACGCTCTGTCCAAGCTAGGGATTTGCTCCGAATGCGGCATAGGCTCTCTGACGCTCAAACAAACGCAGGGGCCATCAACCTTTTGAGTAAACACGAGTTTGATGCAGAGAAAGTTTGGTTCCAGATCGAAAGTTCCAATTAACTTTAATTGATTGCGCCAAAGACGGATTGGGATAGAAATAAACAACAAACTTCCGCGATTCCCGGAAGGCGCAGCTTTCGTTCCGCGAGACGAAGTACTAATGATCGAGTCTTAAGCTATTTAACGACGCTGTTCCAGCTGTCGATGGGAAATATTTATTGGTGATGAGAAGCTATGAATTTTCATTGGATCATTCCTGGCAAATTTAGTGACAAATTCGCGGGTCTTGCGAACAGCGGAATATTACGGAAATGGCGGAGGGGTGGAGTTGGGGGGGATAGAACCTGTTGATTATAGGAAAGAATTTACAAAACCTCACAGCGAACGTGGTGATATGAAATCGCCTCAAATCGATTTCGGCTGTGACTGAGATAAAACCTCGAAAACCATGATCGAGATTTTTAACTGGGATATC
Organism: Zootermopsis nevadensis; assembly: GCF_977971745.1. NCBI lineage: Eukaryota > Metazoa > Arthropoda > Insecta > Blattodea > Termopsidae > Zootermopsis > Zootermopsis nevadensis. The sequence continues at coordinate 23,014,911 of NW_028259134.1, forward strand.
CCGAATATAAAACGGGAATACTAACCACTCGAAAAAAAATAAGATAAATGACATTTTTTTCTGTATTTTCCGTCTGTCTCTTGTCTTTTGTTCCCGTCTGTACGTACAAGCCACGCTCTTATAGATTCATTTGTATGGAACACAAGACAGACGTCTGGTTGATTTAGAAGGGATTTAATATCCCCTCTGAGAATATTTTTGTAGACTCGCCCTCCCGAGGAGCCCTTTTATTAGTCCTGCACTCTAATGCCCTTACAGTAAATTACACGTAGATCGAAGACACAATTACCGAGGTCTTTTTCCTTCCAGATCATTCCAGTGACCATACGCTGAGAAAAGAGTTTAAGTACCAGACTTACGCCCTCAGCAACTTAAGCGTCAGGACAATTCCACCTTCAGTTTTCGTCCCCTGCAAAGCTAGAATAAAACAGGTGGAAAGTTTAAGGGCCATTAAACATTCCTCTTCATTCACGGAATCCACTAAGTCCCCTTCGAGAGGTATTAACGCACTGAATTTGTAATATTCAGCCCTCCTTCCTGCAACATCCGACGTTTTCAAGGCTGTAAGAGGGTTCACGTAAAAAGGTCCTAAGTCCAATACCATTCTACAGGATGAAAATACAAACCTACCAGAATTTAAAATTTATTTCTCATGTATTCCTCGCATGAAGTGCCAATGCTAATGTCTATGTCTAGGTCTGACTAGTGGTTTTCCGATCATTATTTTTAAATGTAATACCTCCCACTTCCTGCTACAAGTTTACGTCATTTGTAATCGATTTTATCACAATGATATTATTAAGTGAAGTCAACAAATTATGAAGTTTTTTTATTATGGAATCGGCGTTATCCATTTGCATATTTTGTAGGGATTTGTTGTTTCGTCTACTCTGTTACTGTGATTATTCGCTTGTGGTCAAAAGTTCAACTTTCAAGTTAAACTCTGCTTCTCCGTTCCGCGGAGACGACGGATCGTTACCTCCACGAAGGAAGACGTTTGCGACCGGTTCTTAACTGCGAGATGTTTCGGGCTGTTTGAGTCCGATGTAGCATTAAAAAAGTTGGCTCATGTTGTTGAACAACAGGTAGGAGGAAGTCGTCCAGCGTTCTGCCAAGACGATCAGCAGACTTACGAGATTGTTCCGAGGGGAACACAGACGTCAGGATCAGGTGATCCGGACGGCGCCCCAGACCAGTGGAAGTTCCCGAAACTAATCTACCCACTCCCCAGTTTCAATTACCGCCAACTTCCTCAGACTCCGGAAGCTTCTCCGTACGGCAATTAGACGAGAACTGTCTCGAGGAACTGCACTGTTCCACACAGCGGATAGGCTAACTCAGCGGCACTGCGTCTCATTCGCATTCGGGTGACATCGGTTCAAATCCCGACTGGGACAGGATACACCGTTGATTCTCGAGTTTACTCAGCTGGACAGTGCTTTAAATAGGCCACGACAGCACACCCATTGGTATTCCGTCCGTCACTGCAGGTTCGACGTACGGCGTATCTCATCCATGTTAAGAAACTAATCATAGGTCCTCCTGCTGAGATATTAGTCCCTGATATGGTTAAGAAATTTGTCACTGTTTATGCAACCCAAGGGCTTATTATCGCGTTCACAAAATCCCACAACCGATCCCTATTCTGAGCCAGATGAATCCAATCACCACTTCACATTTTATTTATCTAAGATGCATTTTAATATTATACTTCCATCTACGACAATTTCCCTCACTGTGATTTCGTGATACAGTGTTTTAGGCCTATGTATTTCCGGTATGCGTGCTGCATGTCTATCCCATCTTATTTATCAAAATTCATCAGCCGTAGTAAAACTGGTGAATCCTTTTATGTGTCTGTCTGTATAACTTTCCACGGCGTCTTTCATTTTAAGCAGCTGCCCCCAGAGACACTGGTTGGCAATTAGATAATGTAAATCAGTCGGAAAGGTTAATTTTTCGCACTGATGAGACGTTTGGTACGAAGGAACGAAAAAATAGTGCAGATATTTTGAAGGGGAAAAGAAGAAGATGGCGTAGCGTCGGTGGGAGGCAGAAATTCTTTTAAACGTAGTCGAGTGTTAATTTGGCTTTCCGCAATCGGAGAGCAGAAGTGCGTAGCAGAACAATAGCAAAATGTAATCTGCAAAGCAATTCAAGTTAACTTCTACCCACTGAAGGAATAACTGCAACATATTTTTTCCGAATAAGATCTCGACAGTACATTTTCTGTCCGCTTAGGAGCGCTACGAATTTTATGAACCCGAGGGGGTGGGGGGTGGGGGGAGAAGCGGGAGATTTCTTAGGATGCGGTAAGAAATTCTGGCGTGTTAGAACACCTAAAAAACGAGACGAAGAACTACAATGCGCATGTTTCTGTTTCCCGTTCTTCATTTGCACAATTGCAGATTCTTTGTTCTTATATTCCATAAATGTTGATCACTCCACTGATCACAATCCGGTAAAATTCGTTCCACCTTCCGTCAAAGCGTTCTGGCCCTGTATCTGGTTACTACCCTGAAGATGGAGGCGATAGTTTCCTCCGAAACGTTGGTAAACAAGTAAAAGACCGCTTGGTGTCACCGCCCATAAGAGATTGTCAAAATGTTCATCAACGTGACAACCTTACAAAATCTCATTTAGGTTAATAGTATCTGAGAAAATTTTGACCTAAAACAGACGAAGTCAGAAGATAATGGAAAACAACAGACAGTGAGGAGCTTCGTAATTCGTTCTGTCCGCCAGATATTGTTAATGTAAACAAACTAAGAGGCTTGAGTGGCCGGAAATGTAGCAGGAACGGATACGATGTGATTTCGACACAAAACTGCAGTCAGAAAACCCGAACGACAGATATCTCTTACGAGACATAGATGGGAAGATAATATTAAAATGGTATGTTTCGTATCAGGTGCAGTGGATACGGGAACTTGCAAAACCAGCGCAGTGAATGTGGTTTCTGCGTTGCCACCATCTTAAGATCGGGTTGGTCTCAGGGGATCCATTTCTGCCAATAATAAGTTTCCTCCCCCCTCTCACCCCCTCACGCCGCGAGCTTGATACCATTATTCTTTATGTACCCTTAGTCAGGCCCTGTTAATATTCACAGAACTTCAGGTCAGTCGGGGTATAATTTAGGGTTTATTAATGCACAGGACTGAAAGTAGAGCAACATGAATCTAATGTAAAATTGTTATATTTCACAATAAGAAAAATATACAAGGCGGATTGATATACGATTTTGGATAATGAACCTTCAGATTTGACCCCCAGAAACTGCCAGATGAGAACTAAAAATAAATACTCTATACTGTATCTGCCGTAGGAGCGCAGGAGATGTGAGCCCGTGCACACACACACACATAAGCACATTCTACTAAGTTACTTCGTATTCTCGAGACACGTTCAGTGGCCACGTTCGCTCCTCTACAGACAGAGATATAAAGCTCCAAAGCTAATTTACACTTTTCAGCAACCCAAAATTTTACAAGATTCCGTCATCGAGCGTCCCTGAAAATAGTTCGCAGATTTACGACCTTTTTACTATATATTTTTTTAATAATATTATATTCCTTTGGTCTCCTACGTGGTTTTTTCTCTTAAATGCTCCTGCAGTTGATTTTTATCAATTTCTCATTTCTCCTCTCGTGCTACATGTCACACCCATCCATCTATAAGATGCCCTAAGAACTTTGGACGAAGAGAAGGAATTTGTGGATCTCTCCACGAAATGTTCACGAATCTGCAAACGATGGTTGAGGGTGTAGGGGATGGGGAGAAGACACCAGAAACTATTCTGAAGGGAGAACAGGCAGAATGCAAGCGCGACCTGACGTCTTACGCCCGGAGGACGGATTCCCTTAATTATCTACACGCAGGCTGCAACATTTCTCGGTGTCACTTACAGAGCCGTTATCGACCGATCGCCCAAATTGGGCATTAAGACGTCATGAGATCATAACCTCCCTCGAGCACCGACAAAGGAGCCGACTCCGGCAACAACAGATTGGCTCACCGGAATCGCCTTCCGCTTCCGGTCGACGTGATGTTTCATGGCATCTTCCAGGTGTGCAACACACGAGTCGCGCTGAACCTTTCCAGAAAACAGCAAGGCACCACAGTTTTATGGTGCCAGCTGTACATTTTAAACACAAATACAATTGCAATTTGTGATGAATCATCACTTGGGCATTTAAAGGGCTTTTGTGCCTTGGTTATGACACAGAAATCCACCTGTCGATTCGAGAAAGGTCAGTAACAATGTTACATCGATGTTTAAAACGTGGTCGCCAGTATCGACCCTGGGGATGGAGGTAGGAAGTTCCCCATGAAGTTTCATTTTTGGCTCGCACAAAGTTTATGCTCAAAACGTGATATAACGCCATGGCCTCGAGTGTCGTATTTCAGTTACTTTGAATGCGGTATCATTGTTCAACAACTTAAAAATTGGACTGGAAATTGCGTTACGAGAAACTTTTCTGTTGTTATCTAAAAGGGAAATCCCCAGAATGAGGATATTTGAGAACATTTGAGCCCAAGAGGGATGAAACGAAAGGAGACCCGGAGATCATATCAAGCAGGATGAGATGGACAGGGCATGTAGCGCGCATGGGGGAGATGAGAAATCTGTATTGGAAGGTATGGACGCAACAGGCCAATCTGAATACAGAGGCATGGAAGAGAGGATAATATTAAAATGCAGCTTTAGGAAGTAGTGTGGGACTATGAGGGTTTGATTCATATGGGCCAGGATAGGGAGAGGTTGCAATTTCTTGTGAACCTTCGGGTTCCGTAAAAGAGAAAAAAAGAGTTCTTTACAAGATGAGCAACTGAAAGCTTCTCAAGTGGCGCTCCGACCAATGGAGTTACATTTAATTGTGTTCCGGCGTTACTCGTTGTCCGATGAAGCGAAGTTATACACACCCTTCAAAAGGGTGCTGAATAAGTTGACGTCGTCTTTACCACAAAAGTTTTCTGGGAATCTGACAGGTATTCAGGGCTTCCTGAACCGCACGTGGCTACTGTATTTCAGTGTTAGCCAGGACACGTGCTTCCGACCGACTGGTTATTTACAATGCTCAGAATCTGTTCTAATTTTATCTGAATGCCTTGTTCAATATCAGATCATTCCTCGCGGATGGGCTGGCAGTAAGTGAAAAGTCATGACTCGCTGGTTAGCATGACGTTCATACAGTCCGTACCGTGAAGAAAACACTACACCTCACCATTACAAACACTAAAAATATTTAGGGATTCAGTCCGTACCGCGAAGAAAACACAACTCTTCACCATTACAAACACTAAAAATATTTAGGGATTCAGTCCGTACCGCGAAGAAAACACAACTCTTCACCATTCCAAAGATCAACTGGTTAACCTTGTTTAAGGAAATAATACGACTAAAACGCTAATTAACCTTTGGAGGCGAAGCTCTTTCAAATGAAACTTAAGAATTCAGTCCGTACCGCGAAGAAAACACAACTCTTCACCATTGCAAATGTCAACTGGTTAACGCTTATCAAGGAAATAATACGACTAAAACGCTAATTAACCTTTGGAGCCGAAGAGAGAGAGAGAAAGAGGAAATTGGTGGGGGAGAAGTGAGAGACACTTCGATATCTCGGGGGGGAGAAAGAGCATCTTATAGTTAGAAGGTCCCCAGGCAATGCCCGCTCGTCCTTCTGTTAAGGATAAAGTAAGAGTGAAGGCGTTAGTGTGATGATTGGCATAAAAGGCGGAATTTTGAACTTTGTATTAGCGAAAGCTGAGGCTATTAATTTGGAAGTTTAATATATAATTTAGATGTTCCTACTGAGGGGAGGGGGGTAAATTTTGACGGCGTTAAGGGGTGGTAAATTTTGATTAATTTAAGTCGGGAGGGCTGCATGAGAAGCTTGCAGTGGCAACTTGGAACTTGGGAACCATCTCAGCATTTGCTTGAAGACAGAGGAAAACCAAGGAAAACCTGTGTCGAGATGGCCGGTCGCAGGACCTTCCGGGTGCGCGCTGACTACTAGCCAGCGGTCCGGCAGACAAAAGAGAGATTAGTACGACCCCTAGGTTTCCCTAACTTGTGCCATGGGCTTTATTGATAAAGTCAGGTACATTTGGTGTAATAATACAACACAATGTGATGGATGCAGGTCATCCGTGTTTCCGTGGTCTTCTTCAGCTGATGGTTTCGTGGTCCGGTCCATGGCAGGAGTTCCGCTGGAGCGTCCTCCGATGAACGGCTGGCTAAAATCAGTAGGGTTTTGCCCAAAATGGACTTTACTTTATTTAAATATGTGTAATTTGTTGGGTATGTGCAGGATCAGCCCCCTAGTAGGGCCCGCGGTCGCTGGTATTTATCGTAAATGGGGTCATATTGACCTACCTGCCTAATTTGGGAGTTCTCACTCGCTTGACTTTTAGCATAAAATTTGTTTGCTAGCTTCCTGACATGGTTGCGGAACGTCTCCATGCCAGTTTGCTCATGTAAAATTTCGATTGACGTTACCCTTGGGAGTTTCGTTATAATTCTGAGCACCTTGTTCTGAAAAACTTGGAGCTTACTAATGTGAGTTTTGGCCGCGTGTCCCCATGCAGGGGCCGCGTACGTTATTATTGGGCGGAGGAGTGTCTTATAGATTGTAAGTGCTAGGTTGATGTTGATGGAGGAGGACTTGTTAAGGATTGGGTAGAGTTGGCTGAGCCTATGGTTGGCTCTGCACACTGCTTTACTTATGTGTGATCTGTAGGTGAGTTTGCGGTCCAGGATGACGCCAAGGTATTTGGCTTCATTTACCCGGGGGATGGTTGCTCCAAAGATCTTCAGGGGAGGTACTTCGCTGCGGAGGTGCGACAGCCGTTTAGAGAATAATGTCACCGCGCATTTATGAACGTTAATCTTAATCCTCCATTTTTCAAACCAAGGCTCGAAAGTTGTAATGGCTTTATTCAGTTTAAATGCCGCCAACTGTACGCTGCCTGATCGAGCAGTGACGCTCGTATCATCAGCGTAAAGCCGAAGCTCTTTCAAATGAAACTTACGAATTCAGTCCGTACCGCGAAGAAAACACCTCACTTCACCATTACAAAGATCAACTGGTTAACTTTGTTTAAGGAAATAATACGACTAAATTTTAATTAACCTTTGGAGCCGAAGCTTTTTCAAATGAAACTTACGAATTCAGTCCGTACCGCGAAGAAAACACCTCACTTCACCATTGCAAAGATCAACTGGTTAACCTTGTTTAAGGAAATAATACGACTAAATTTTAATTAACCTTTGGAGCCGAAGCTTTTTCAAATGAAACTTAAGAATTCAGTCCGTACCGCGAAGAAAACACCGCACTTCACCATTACAAGGATCAACTTTTTAACGCTGTTTAAGGAAATAATCGCTGTTTATTATAAGAATCATACGAAACACGTGAATACATTCTGCGGGCAAAATGCAAAGTTATTTAATGTTAAAGTAAGTTTTCGTTGCTGTAATTTTAAACTGGAAGTCAGTCCACCCTCTTAGCAGGCCCGTTCTGAAGCAGAGGGCGTCTCCACGATAAAGAGCTGAATAAACACTTAATAATAAAGCATGATTCACGCCTTCGCCGTCGAATAAAAAGGACAGCCTTCTTATCTGGTTTTGCCAATAGACTCGCATGCATTAGCCTGATTAGCCTTGCAGGCGCCCGGTCGTTAAGATCTGCCGGTAGAGGCACCACTGTACTAATCTTCACGCTATTTGACTATCGGAAGCCCTGGGTTTCTGTACGCCGTTGCTAATGCGTTTCTTACATGACAGATATGGTCGCCATGACAGATTACCGCGTTATAAGTAAGGTATCTTTCGTTTCCACTACTTTTCAGCGTCATTAGGTGACTACTGAGTGCAAAGTGATGAAGTGTTGTCAAAGTTCCGTTGCCAGGAGACAGCCAAAAGTTCGTCGATCTTGGCTCCATTCATAAACAGTGGTGGCGGCGGCGGTTGTGGATCGATTATACAGGGTGTTGCGTTTGTGTCGCAAAACTGAGCGCCGAAGAGCACGGCGTGGTAACCGCGCTGAGACGGACGATGTGTGGGCCATTGTACACAACAGACAACACACTCTGCTGATTCGGCTGTCGGCCCACAGAAGAGCTGTTTCATACAAAGTTTGAAATGAAACGTTAATTCCTGCAATCTATTCGCAATTCTGATTTCCTGATTACAGCAGACGGGTAAGAACGCCACATTTTCCTAGAATCTGCGCCGTGAATGACGTTCATTTGTTCCCGTGACACGTGATTCGGTGATAATGAAGCGGCAAGGAACTGAGTTATGCGTTGACCATTCAAAATGAAACGTGCCGACAGATGTAAAATTACTATATCCTAATTATGCGTTCATTTTGTACATGTAATTTTAATAGTAGTGATTATAATTGCGATGATGCACGGAGAGGCCCGATGTTTGCCGTGGAATTAAGCTGCCCGAAAGGTCAGTTACATCACAAGTGACTGATGGTTGCATCACTGAGCAGTGAAATTATAACCTGTTCAAAAAATTTGGCACCACATTTTGACGACTGAAGTTCGGTTCGCTTCTTAAAATACCAGGGTTTATCAGGAATTTTGTTTCGTCGGGATTGTGACCGAGTGTTTGCTTGTCCATCCTTTCCCAGGTTCAACCACAGACCCCTGAGAGACCTAGGATAATATTAAAGTGGATCATAAAGAAGAAGTCTGCATAGTTTATAATAAGAGACTTTCTACGGATTGAATGGTTTAGGTTCGATTCCAGGCAGGAACAGATTTTGTCTTCGCCCTCACGTCTAGAACATCTCTGCGAGTAAAGTCGATAACTCGCGTTTTAGTACGTCTGTTCCTCGAAGATGTGATATTTTTGGCCTATGCAGAAAACATTTTCAAACAGCGCGATAGTCGTTAGTCATTTCACAGATCCATGAAAATATTTTGTACTAACGCAGTGAAACACTGTTCGTGCCTACCTCAACCGTTAGTGCAGTGGCAAAGTTGAATTGGCTAACAACATCTGCGGAGCGAGGTCCAGCCAACTGCCGCGCGCCATCCGGTGTCGTCTTCGGTGCCACTGACCTCAATCAGTTTACTGCAGAACACTACAGCGACACCAGTCAGGTTAGAGCAGCGGTAACCCTTCCGGTGGTCGGATCTGTACCGCAGGCAAGATCTCAGTAACCTTCCCTAATCCGATCTCGCTTACACACACGTTTTCTAAGCTTCGGAAGCCGGAGACATCGCAAACAGCGTATAGAGAGAGAACCTGAGACGCCTTTGCCCCTTCCCGTGTTTCGGTCTGTGCAGTGAGGAACAGAGGAACTTAAAACACTGATTTAATGATCTACGAAATTTGAGTTTTTCAAAGTATCATAAAAGTAGATCATCTTGTTGTCGGTAACAACCTACAAGACGGCGAGAGAACTGTTGTCCCCCGGCCCAACCCGAAAACTGGGAGACCACCCATTGTCGGCGTTCCTCGACTGCCTAGATACAGCGTTCTCAGCTCGAAATCGGGCTCACTTAGAGTGCCTCTAAAGCCAGTGGTGAGTAAAGCAACGATCTTGGACCCTCTGCTAGGCAATTTAGGTTAATAGACCACCATTTGCTTTCACAATAAATGGCAGTAACTTTGCAGATGTTGGGATTGTGTATCAGGCGTCAGAGAACGTCAGTCTTTGTAGGGGTAAGAAGTGAGTGATAAATCTTGTGGCGAGAAAATGAAACAGAGTAATGAGTGCACGCGGAGTTTATAGTTCTCGCCAAACGTTACGAACCGATTACGAGATATCTCGTGCCTTCCGCCTACACCTTCTGCGTGACTATCTCCGAAGTCAATGTCCTGACCATGAAGTTATATGGATCCTGTTCTTTCGACGATCTACGCGATGTATAATTAAGATCTTTTAATATTTGCAAACGATGAAGAAGCAGGCGAAGGGAGTTGCGCTCTCTGGGATGCTGGATCTGTAGGCTTAGCTGGGATTTACTTAGGAGAAGATTTATCTAGGTGAGAGCTGGCTGTATTTCGGCGGTCATACGTCTCTGATGTACGAATGCAAGACCGTCGTAAGTCGCAGGAAGGAATTCGCGTGCATACATTTATATCTGTCATTTAATCTGAGTAACGACGCACTAAGCAGTGAGGCTAATGGCCTCTTTCATGAGGCGGCTCTCAATTTATATGCAAATTCACCAAATGCAGCCGCTGCGTGCCACCGCACTCAGATTTCCAGTCCCTGGCACGAACGAAACATCTGAGATTTTTCGAATGTGTCCTTGGACCCAGCAAATGAAGAGTCCTTTGACACTGTCCCTGGACACGGAAGTGACCTGTAGATAGGGGCACTTCGTCTCCATAGCGACAGATCTCATTGCAGCCAGACTGGAAAATAGACGCAGAACCGGGATTAACCAACCGATGTTCATCGCGAGGTCTAACTTTGGTCCGGTCGATAATGAAGGCGATTAGGTGGAAAGGACCGGATTTGTCTGAAGGGCTATAAATTTTGGTGCCCTTCCCGATACCTGACGACGTACAGAGCCAGAATCTAAAATATCGTACGCAATTTATTATCCACATGACGTGAAACGTGAAAGAAAATCTGCAATTTTTATTCTCCAACTTTTAAATGTGCATAAGAAGACAGACAGACATATCCGTCCCTTCCCACGTGGCAGCTGCGGGGGCAGAGAGAGATGAAAGTATCGTCCCAAATCTTCGCTGAAGTGACTGTCACCTTGACGGACAGGAGAGATAAAGAAAGACGTTTTGTTATGAAGAAACAAAAATTGTAGCAGAGGCTGAGTGACTTCTGGACGCACCCAACCACAGATTCGTTTTGACTGTGGTAATGTTCTTGTCTCTCTCTCTCTCTCTCTCTCTCTCCCAGGTTTGCCTGTGATTCAATGCAGCTGAGTTAAATGAAATTCGTCAGCGAAAATACCATCATTTGTCTCGTATGCTGCCCACGGAAAGTGAAATACAAGTGACCGGGTGGTTGATTAGTGACGTCACTAACTGACCCACTCCTTGAAATCGTCTTCCTTACAAAGCCACTCGGCTTATGGGAAAAAAATCCCCTGGTACTGTTGCGAATAAATTGAAGATTCATCACCGTGTTCACAAAATCCTACTATCTCTGCCTCTTCCACGTCAAATGAGTCTAGTGTTACCCGCTTCGGGACCGGAAGTCAGGACAATTCTTCCCGGTGTTCTTTTTGGCCTGTCTAAAATCTAGTCTTCGTTTCAAGGAATTTTACATGAATATAGCATTATGAAGTTTCTCTTACTCACCAATTTCGAATTTGTGTATTTTATCAATCGGCAACCACCGCGTTCCGGGAGATAGCCGCTGCCCCGTTCTCAGGTGAACTTGCGCAATTTGGTCCATTAGAATTTCCTCTCGATCTGTGGCCACTGGGAAATGGGCTCGCTGTGCAAAGCTCCATCTGAGGTTAATAATCTGTGAAGTAAGTATTAAAATTATGTAGAGCTCTTAACCAAAATAAAGGACCGATAAGGTATAAGATTAAATATAGTTGTCTCAAAATAAGGCAGTCAGGAGTATAAAAAAATACAGACAGTTGACATATATCATAAATTTTAAATAAACCCGTGATATTACCCGGAAGTCAGTACCATCTATGGCACTGTTTTCGAAACACACACTAAAATTTCATCAACATATTTGTTTTCAGAAGTAAATACGAGACCAAAAATAACGAAAGTCCAACATTCAGTAATAAAAATTAATAAAGAATGTATGGAAAATATAAACACATTAAACGAAGTTAGAGATAAACATTTTTGCTGTGAGAAACAAAGATTGGAAGAGAACTATATATATAGTATCACGAGGGTCGCTGATTCATAAGCCACTTGAATCCAATTGGCATCACGTGGCGTAACCGCACATCACGCCAACTGTCTCAATAATTTCCTCCGAGTCTCGCAAGAATTATGACGCACTTTCACGTCCCTCTGGCAATTATCTGAGCTCGAGGCGGGTCGCGAGGGATCCTAGGGACAGCATTATGATACTTCCGCCTGCAAGTCACTGTTTCGATTACATGCACAACAGGCACGTCGGAGATGTTGCCGCCGGAGCACGGCTGACGGGTGACATTACTGATCAGTGTGGAATGAAGTTATTTCTAAGGGGTCCTAACGCATCTTACTTCTTATGAAAGACGGACATTAATATCATCACAAATAATATCTTTTTTCTCTATTCCTCTACATTCGCTATCCATTAGCAGTGCCCGCTCGTCATTTGAAACCTCGTCTAAAGATTTAAGAATCCAGTCCGTACCGCGAAGAAAACACAACACTTCACCATTACAAAGATCACCTGATTAACGCTGTTTAAGGAAATAATACGACTAAAACGCTAATTAACCTTTGGAGCCGAAGCTCTTTCAAATGAAACTTACGAATTCAGTCCGTACCGCGAAGAAAACACAACACTTAACCATTACAAAGATCAACTGGTTAACGCTGTTTAAGAAAATAATCGCTGTTTACAATAAACACGTGAACAGGTGCTGCAGATAGTTCAGGTGGGACATATAGTTACCAGCTCAAAACGTATTTACACTTTAAGGGCCATTTAAAAGGTCACTGACTTTGGGAAACATTATCACGTTGATGTGATGGTCTTAAAAAAAGCGTCCTGGTCTGACCGGGCGTGCGGACAACGAGTTCGCCTTTAAGAATAAATCCCCGGACGTCGGCGGACCGTTGGGTTTCTGGGTCACTCCTTCGGTCCACCTGCGTATTCTAGCCGTGCTCGTTAACACTCCCCTCCCACCCTAGAGAGCCTAAAGGTTGTTGACGTTGTCTGCGTTTCAATTTGTGATAGAAGCTGTTGACGTGTGTACGACCCCAGTCAGCTGACGGCACCTCCCACGTGAATCACTGTTGTGCCCAATGCAGAAACTCAAAATGCAGAAGGAGTGCAGACGAGCGAAAGGAACACAAACAATGGATAGACATAAACGAGGGTAGTGAATTACGGACACAAGGTAGGAGTAAGTCGAAATGGCGAGCCCTTCCGGGTGAGCTGAGGAACTCAGAGGTACCTCGGGTGCAGTACGTGTTCAGAAATCCTTCCTGAACATGTACGTCGACTAATTCCATTACAACTTCACTGAAATTGCCTTAATATCAAACAGACGGCGATGATTGATTTTCGATTAGACTAGAGAAGCTAATTCAACTGAAGTGATTATGAAAAGTGATCCAAAAATAATTTTAAAAAGTAATTCTTGGATTGTATTAAGGTGCATTCCCAGAATTTGCGTTGGGTGACCGGATAAAATCTATAAAACTTCAGTATACTTGTATTCGGGTCAAGATTCGAACCGGGAACCTCCCGAACACAACAGAATGCTAATCACTCGAAGGTCACATTCTGTTTGACTCACAGTGCGTTTATGAACTTCTTTAAATTACAGTGAAGGACGGCTTATGTTATCAGGAGGATAGGGCCATCTCCCTCGGGCTAATTCCGACCGGTGGACAGACCGCTGTTGAACACAGGGCCACTTCTGTGCCAAGGCTCCTGACCCAGACAATAAAATGCATTCACCAAACCAGAGACTCTTCCTTCCAAACGTTACGATATTTTACACCAAAAGTCGTCGCTTGCGGAATTTTATTAAGTCCGGGTTTGAAGTCAAGTCCTCCAAATTGGATAACTTTACGTCGTCTCAGACACGTCGGTGTCCGGACGTGCACTCAGCTAACTGGAAAAAAGAAAAACGTCGCTCGTGGAAACTCAACAGTGATGACGATAATTTACACCGCAACGTCAACCCCCCCCCCCCTCTTCCAGCAGTACGCTGATGGGCCGCAAGGTGGTAGCACGTACACACTTTGTAGTAAGAAGACGGAGTACACACAGCTTCGAAAGGCGTACTGTACTGTCCTTAAAATAAAATGAAATATAATTTGCACTTTTCTCTTAAGATAGAAGCCTGATTGAAACGATGAGCAATGTTCAGGTCCTTTGAGATTTTATTACGAACACGATTTTATGAACCTCAATTTTTGCCTCAGGGGAAGAGATAATATTTTGTATCACGTGACTACAGAAGGACCAATAACATTACAGTTCTACGCACTGTAATGTTCAATGTTATGGGGAGACAGACCATTCTGAAGCGAATGGTAGGTTGAATTCCACGGTTCACTGTATTTTAACTCCGTAAAAGAGAGTAATAAAAGTTAAATATCTTCTCATTTAAATATGACTGCTGAAAGATGTTTTAAGCTTTGTCTCCCTAAGCGGCTCCCACAACTTGTAAATAAATTGAAACAGACACTTTTCGTCACATCGTTTTTATTTGCAATCCAGCGCTTGTCAGCCCAAGTTTATGGCGTAATGCGAAGTAAGTTCATCTTGTCTAACGGAGACCATTAATTACCGCGTGTTCCGTCCGCCCCGAGAAAGGATAAGGACCCGCCTCGCTGGTTGTAGAAAGGCGAAATTTTTCACAGGCCAAACACAACATCAATTTCAAGAGACTTCACATAACATACTCACTTGAATTAAAACCAACAACAAAGCGAATGTGTCCAAAATGGTGGTGTGGTCCCAACTGGGCCCTGAGACCCACAACACGTGTCACAAATGCGACTGTAATGGAATGTGACATTCTGATTCGCAGAAATCCGTCTTTTGTTTACAAACTTCAATCGCATGGTGGCAGCACCGTCACAGAATTTACACTCCTGCAGATCGCGGTGATTGCTTTAGTAAACTTTACTCCTGCCCGTGAAAGCTGACGGGAATTAACATTCCTTGCATTGAACAGTGAAACAATATATCAGCATTATCTTCGCATATCGCATTGACAATACGAGCGTCTCCCAGTCTGATGTAGTTTTAGAATAACAGGGCGTTTGCCCCTCGGTACAGACATACAGCTTCCTCAAATGGGGAGAAAATACACCGCACAACGAGATGAAATAACTTACAGTCTGATTTAACTGCAAATTTTCTCTCGTGTTAAGCTCCGACGTTATTGGACTGTCTACTGAAAAGGACTTTGTGTGTGTGTGGGGGGGGGGGGAGTTGACTTAACAAGTCCTCGGAATTTTCAAACGAATGTCCGATAGACCATAAAACAATGAACAAACTTAACACGATTGTGAAAGGAAAATAATTAATTAATTTCAGATAACTTTTTTCTTTGTAGACTACTCGTTCTGCTTCTCGTAAATAATTAATTCTCCGTCTAAACGAACACTCTAAAGGATGCCAGCCGCCCTAAAACGCTCAACGTTCACTGGGAGTGCTTTTAATCGCTTTATATTGACTATCATTCATCTCACTTCGTAGCTTTTACGTGTTTAAGAACTGAAAGCTGGTAATTAATTTTTAGTCCCATATCCGTAATGTGCATTACAGGATTCGCGCTCGTGGCTTGTCTGTTCTGGTTATCCAGGCCACACACTTCATTATCCCCGCACTGATTATCAGAACGGCTTCCGGCCTTCATCCGTCTCGCCCACGTGACCTTAGTGACCCTGGGCACGGCACAACTCTCTCCCCCCCCCCCCAAATTCAAGACTTCAAAGGACCCACAGTGAATGATTACAATGCATATTACACTGAGGAACGTGCGTCATGGTACAGATGTTGGCACGCCTGTTACGTAATCTGGAGATTCCAGGTTCGACTCTCTGCCGGGACTGTGTTTCTTCTCAGTCCCACCAGGCATCAGCTGCTAAATTGTCTTAAACGGGACACGAACGCTTCCTTCCGAACCCTTACCAATTTACAAATAAAAACCACTGGAGCCCTTATAATATTTGTAGTTGAAAAGCGTCGTTATATAACACAGTAATCAGTCAAAATGGTGACTTCGAGGTTGTGTTTAATTAAAATAAATCATAGATCTTTTTCACCGGAATTGAAGTATTTTTGTTGCAACACGTTCTGAAAGCGTCTACAAATTTTGTATCAAACTGTTTTTGGCCCAACCGATGTGTACATTTAACTCGCGTTTTTCTATATTACTTTAGGTCGAGTTCTTGCGATGGGCCGATCCCCAATCTAAGGAGTATTGCCAGATGTCTGAAGGACTTAATTCTGAATCGTGAGCAATAAGATATAATTAATGAAAGCTCCTTAATGATGATGATGATGATGAGGGTGGTGAGAGTGAATATCACCAAGAAAGCCTAAATGGTAACATTTCAGGTTCTCACGGCGACGTGTATGACGATGACAATGTTCCATGTAGCACCGCTTAGCCCTGACGATGGAGGCAGTAAGCACCTCCAAAACGTCGGTCAATTTTTCTACCAGACTGCACGGCCACCGCCTCCGTGAGAACCTGAAGTAGCACCCACCGAACAGAATGTAACTTTGTCAATGCACTGACAGACGCGTGTCTCCCGCAGGTCCGGAATGCGACCGCGGTCTTCATCATCAACCTGAGTGTGTCGGACCTTATGTTCTGCTGCTTCAACCTGCCTCTGGCTTCCTCGACGTTCTGGCAGCGCGCCTGGAAACACGGCAACTTGCTATGCGAGCTGTTCCCCCTCACGCGCTACGGCCTTGTGGCTGTCTCTCTCTTCACCGTCCTGGCGATCACCATCAACCGCTACGTGATGATCGGCCATCCCAGGCTGTACCCCAAGTAAGTCGATTTCCGTAATCTTTACAGCAAAAACCCAATGTGCGCATTCCTTTCAATGCTCCTAACGAGATAATCTGTCCAGAAACACAAGCCCTGTTTGTTTAAATAGTTCTTAAAAGTTCAGTCCGTACCGCGAAGAAAACACTACACTTCACCATTACAAAAACTCAAAATATTTAAGAATTCAGTTCGTACCGCGAAGAAAACAAAACACTTCACCATTACAAAAACTCAAAATATTTAGTAATTCAGTCCTTACCGCAAAGAAAACACTACACTTCACCATTACAAAGATCGATTGGTTAACGCTGTTTAAGGAAATAATCGTTGTTTATTCTGAGAATCACGAGCCGACATTTTCGTGTTTTTCTTGAGGCTGCACATTCAAGCGTCTCCTTACAAATTCCCACCTACTCTCTATTTACGAACCTCATTCATTGTTAATCCACGTCTATACTTAAAACGCTTCGTTAAACAACCTAGTTACCAATCTATAATGAACTGGTTTTACGACTTTACAAGTGGTCGAAGCCCGCTTCGTACTCAGTTAAGTCCAGGGTTGAAATTTCAGCCCGGCGACAGCTTATTATGATTGGTTCTTCGTGATTTTCCTCAGCACGTTAAAGAAAATCCATATCCTTTGCAATTCATTAGCACCGAATCGCCTTACCATTCGCTGCCCTGAGCAAGGAACTTGATCTGGCTTCGTGTGTGTTTCAGGTTGTACAAGAAGCAGTACTTGGGACTCATGGTGGCTTGCACGTGGGTCTTCGGATTCGGCGCTCTCATTACCACGTGGTTCGGCAAGTGGGGGAGATTTGGCCTGGACACGAGGATTGGCTCCTGCTCCATTCTGCCAGACTCTCACGGCCACTCTCCCAAAGAATTCCTCTTCATCGTCGCCTTTCTAATCCCCTGCCTCGCCATTGTGATCTGCTATGCTCGCATCTTTTATATCGTCCGCAAGACGGCATTCAAATCGCGCCTCACGACGCGACACAATACGGTCACAGCGAATCAGTCGCGCAGTTCCGGTGCAGCCACCAGCAGCAACAACCCTGATGGTAAAGTGCGTCGTGGCGAAGGTTACGAGGCTGTCACTGTATCTGGAAGAATTATGAAAAAATGTAACTTCTCTCCAGAAGACTCCGCACTCGGGTCCTCAAGCACCGGTCCAACTATCACCAACGACAAAGGATCGTCCTTCATGGAGAACGGACACACGTCTCCCCCACCTTGCAACAACAACAAGTCTTCTTCAGATATCAGGGTTCAAATAATTGACAATGTCATCGGATGCAGCAGCAAATCTGACAGAATTATCCTGCCACCAAGTCCTAGTCTCCTCTCACCTCCATCGCCAATTCGCCTGAGACTTCCATTGCAGAAGAAAGTCTTTGGCGAACCTTCCTCTTCATCGGGCATCGACGCAGGAGCTGCAGGTAACGAGGAATATGACGACGAGGAAGGTGTTTGCAGTAGTCGAAGCGGAACTCCGACGTCTCTCTGTAGCTCTTCGACGATGGATCCCTGTGGGACGACATCGTCTTCGGCTCAACACAGTTTCAACCAGCGATCGAGAGGAGTGACTTGTAAGGGTCGTCGGAAGGAGAGGGTGACAACGGCCGGAGCTGTCAACTCAGCACTGTCGCATGTAACGAGTGCCTTCCGTGTGGGTGGTAAGATCAAATGCAGTACGAGTCCTCGACGACAAAGTACTTTCGCGGCTTCATCCGGACTTGCAACTCCTGGTAAGATGACAGCCAAAGACAAGAAACTCCTCAAGATGATTCTCGTAATATTTGCTTCGTTCGTCATCTGCTACCTTCCCATCACCATCAGCAAGACCTTCAAAGACTCCATTGACATTCACGGGCTGAACATAGCTGGCTACGTACTTATCTACTTGACAACGTGCATAAATCCAATAATTTACGTGGTCATGAGTTCCGAGTACAGACAAGCCTACAAGAATTTGCTGATGTGTCGGAGCTCCAGCCAGGAAGTTGCACTCCCTCAACAGCAGCCTGGTAATGGCGCGGGAGGTGCTGGCCGGAGCGTGTCCCAGAGGGCATGACAACGGTTGCACAGGGGCTCCAAGAAGCCAAGAGCCCCTTCGTCAGTTCACTTGGTAAAAAGAAGGTCTAATTCGCCACCGACGACGACCTCTGGGGAGGAAAAAGACAGCAAGACGTGATCACGGTGGCCGTACTTTTGGTACCATTCTCTGTTAAATTATGGCTGCAAGTGAAGTGACTTAGATATGAAGATAAATGAATGTTTATTTTCTGAGATTTTACCAAGAAGATTTCTATTCTTTGAAGACGAGAAAGCTGCGATTAAAGATGATATTAATCTTTGAGTTCTTTTCTTGCAAATGCTCTGGAACTACCATAGACATTTAGAAAGTTGTTTAAGGGTTCAGCATCAACGAAAATTATTTGTCAGAAAGTAACTCTACTTCAGTGTCTACGTGATTGTTACGAGGTCAAAGATTTACAAAGCCAAAGGTTGATAAAAACAAGTAATTCACATTAAAAACTTGAACCAAATAAAGCATGAATACAATTTTTGTAGAAGACTGGAGATTTTAACTGTAGATCCTTTATAGAGGACGTGTACACAAAAGGAAAGGCTTGTGATTAATATCCTTATTAATTTGTAATAAAAACAGTTCAGAGACATCTTGTCAAACTGCATTCACAAACAAACCTAAAGAATCGGTTTAGAATTTAGTTCATCGTAGTTAAATTAGATCAACAACAACAAAAACAACAACAACAACGCAATTGCTGCTTTTGCTCAAATGTCGCAGTTCTACGCAATGGAACTTTTGCTGCAGAGAAGAATCTAGTCTCAAAACGTTACCATAATTTTATATATCTATATAAATTTGATACTTTTGGACAAGCCGTGTTCGTGTCTGGTCGTTTGGTTAAAGGCGCATCGATGTCTTCGCTCGCCAAGACACAATAATCTGTTTCACAAATGGCACGCGTCAATGTCGAAGGCCGACAAGCAGATTTGGTACTTGGATGCCCCTTCAGCAAGAAATTAAGAGGATGCTGTACTACTAATGAGAGCCACGGATATTTGTCATCTTATTTCTTCAACAACAACCACCCCCCCCCCGCCAAAAAAAAAAAAATTGTTATGAGATTCTGTTTCCAAAATAAGGGAGTCCAATGTCACTTCAAAAATGTTGATAATTATGAGAAACAGATGATAAAATTGCAACTGAATTACGTTTTGAGAGGTATTTCTCATTATCGGCAGTAATCATTGAAATTAAGAAGGAAACAGTGGGCGATATTCAGGTTCTCATGGCAACAAGTACGAAGCTGAACGTCTCGTCATGTGTTGCGCCATGTAGTCTGGTAGAATCTCTGATGATAGAAGCAGCGAACGAAATTCTACCAAACTAGGCGGTGCAACATTTCAGAAGATACGGTGGACGTTTGAAATACGACACGCAAATTGACAGGAGTTAATTTACCAAATACGCGACTGAAATTTACAGAAACTTCAGTGTAGCTCATCCGAGTTACGAACTGCCAACAGTGTTAAGTTCATGGCAATTTGTGTTTACGGAAAGTAATTTAGTGTAGAAGTTTCTTTACAGAAAGTGCCTCGGGAACAATACTAACCGAAAAACATATCTTTAAGGGAAATATATTTAAATGCTGTGTAAATGAACCAAAGAGTTACTGAGGAAAAGATTCTTGTATCACGGAGCGCGAAAGTTTTCAAAATACAAGGTCGACTGATAAATTGTATGTTTTGTGTTTATAGACATTCGTCTGAATAAATGTGTAAATATTAATTGTGGAATATTTTACAATGTAAAGCCTGGATCACGATAAGATATAATGTTTAATTTGTTTAAATGCGTTCTACCGCAACGAATTAAAGCTAAGATTATAATTATTGTTGTATCTGGGTAAGAAGTTGTGTTGCCATATTTAGATCTCACAATCCATAAAATAATGTAATTAACCATTTCATTGCTACGTTAGCAACTGCTGTGGATTCTCCCCAAGTCCTGATTCCCTCTCACCGATGGAGAAATCAGTTATGAAAATTATATTTATCTCTTTCAGTGTCATTAAAATTAGCAGTACGTTTCGCGACAAGAAATCCCGAAATATCTTTATTTAAATAAATTATATGTAATTCATAAGTGCCATTGATTCTAGTAGCAAGTTGATGAAATTCATACTGTCGGTGAAATATCAACCAGAATGGTCCAGACTGTTCCCAGAGGATGTCAGGAGCTTATAAATAAAAGGTGAGATCTCAGGGTCTCATTGTGGGAAGTATGATGACTGTTTTGTGTGATGTTGAACTCGATACTGTGGTAGACGTTTATCGACGTTTCAGAGATGACTGATACCGTAATCAGGAGACTGTAGATGGACTCAAGAAGTGCCTCCGAAACGTTGGTAAACTTCTACGAGACTACGCAGTGCAGCACTCAAGAAGAAGAATAAGAAGAATGCGTAAGTTTGTGAATATATTAAGAGTAAATACAGTTCACAAAATCTGAGTGAGTCTACTCGAACGCAGCCTTGGGGAATCACTCGGATGGACCTCTGTTCATCTAATTATGGAACACAGGAGGAAATAAACTTTTAAAAAAAAAGGTGGATGTTTACTGCAGTGATACTTCAAAGACTGCAAGATAATACATCATTTATTATATCTGGCTAAAATTACAAGGGTTCGTATTTAGAGTTAAAGTGTGTCTTTCATTCGGCTATACGAATAATTTCTTACGGAATTTAAAAAGTCTGACTTAAACCGTTTCTTGAGTCGCTGAATGTCAACCGATCGCTCAAAAACGTTCACTGTGCAGCCAAAATTTTTAAAGGCTGCCATAGAGTAATAAGGTAGTAGTTCTCCTGTAACTCTAAACATGGACTCATGGGAAATTTAGCTGAGGCGGTAATGACGTCTCTGCATACGAAAGTTGCACCACTAAGCGATGTTATTTTCGGTACTGTGTCAGACGATTGTATGTGTGTGTTGCTCTAGGGAAGAATTATTAAATAAAATACGCTTTTTGGTAAATAGCATCTTCTTCAGAAGATTTATTCTGTACGATCCTTTCCTAGCCACATCTGACATTTATTCAGAATACGCGTGCGTGTGCTGGTTGAGAGCACAAAGCAAGATTCCGCACTCATAACTCACAACGAACACAAGCAAAAACGGATTTTAAGTGTGTTTCAAGTTTTAGCGCGGACGAAGAACGCGCTATATGAGCCCGTCCACGTCTATGTCACCCCCCGACGAGGAGACCGCATTGCCCACTGGGTGGGAGGCACTGAGGGTCCACGACCGATTTTGACGTAACAGCGACGAATGCACGAGGCGAGTTGACGTAATTTCAGATAAATATTTACGAGGGGATTTTTTTCCCCAGTCAACCAATTACTTTTTAATTATTATTCAAAAGCAAAGTTTTCCCCTTGGTGGTCTATACACTTCATTGCTTTCCCTATCTCTGTAATTCGAATTAAATTTATGGGGGGTGGGGGTGGGGGGGTTTAATGACTGATTTTTGTGTCAATATCGATGTGCACAGGTCACATCATAAAATGTTCACGTCCATTTTAACACAAATCGTCTCTCGTGACATATTTTCTATCTGTCAAAAAATTAATTACATTGGAATCCAGAAAACACGAAAGTGTTGTAATGGGCGTTGGATACGTCCACCGCGCTCAACAATCCTCATGTCTGACGCAACAGGTCATTTTTATGTTTTAGGTCATATTTGTATTTCGGTTATATTTTGGGTATAAAATTCTTTCTTGAAACTACATTTCTCAGGCATTTACAGTGAATCTTTCAGTTAGTTAAGAAGCCGAAAGTGCGAAGTTAAGAGGTTTCGTTAAAGATTTCGGCGAGGAATGTTTCAGTTCTGATGGAACAATTCTGTGCTGTAAACTTTGTGAAGTTAAAGTTACAGCTGGTAAGGGATTTAATGTGCAACAACATTGTGATACGGCCCTGGTGACTTACTCCTCCTTGATACAGTAAACCACTCCTCTATCGCTGTACTTTTCGATAACGCCATGAAACGTTTGTGATGTCTGAAGTTACAAGACCATATTGTGCGACAATCTAAGAAGATTTTCATTTGAGACCTTAAAAATACACATCGTTATACATTGTAACGCTGCCAAGAAAGGAGAATGAAGAAAGGTACTTAATATTTTGAATTTTGTTTATTTATTTGTAATTAATGAATTTGAAATGCATGAAAGACTCTTTCGTAAATTTTATCTTATTTTTATAGGAGCACGTATTCTCAACATCTGATGCTGATCCAAAACGAGGCATTTACAACTTAAAGCGACTGAGGTTTTTGATTAAAATTACTAGGAAGTCAAGTAATGTAAAAGTTGTACATGCATATGTAAATAAATAACATGATTGAAATACAAAACGCATTTTTTAAATTTTAGCGAATATTTTTTCATAAGAAATTAGGTCATATTTTGCCTTTTTTGGGTCATATTTTCATGCATATTTCTCGGTTTTTTAGGTCATGAACATCCGAGCCCCAGTAATGAGTAACCTCGGAATTAAACGTATAGAAGACATCACTAGATGTGTCATTTTTAAGTGTGGTAGTTTTTTTTTATAAAGTGCGATGGTATTAAAAAGAAATCTGGCTTGGTCTCGGGCGCCATTCGGGTTCGCATTTATTTTGTACGTCTGATTTAAAAACGTCTTTATGGGCGGTTTTC
The DNA here is from genome assembly GCF_977971745.1 of Zootermopsis nevadensis. NCBI lineage: Eukaryota > Metazoa > Arthropoda > Insecta > Blattodea > Termopsidae > Zootermopsis > Zootermopsis nevadensis. The sequence continues at coordinate 23,038,322 of NW_028259134.1, forward strand.
CGTTCATTATAAAGTTTTATGGCGTGTGCAAAATCTGACATATGGATCTCAGCATCCTGCGATGACCCGAACGAACTTATGGATAGAAGAGAAAGGAAAACCACGTCAAAGAGCTATCTGTCACTTAGAAAATACACGGTAAAAAAGTGGGGGGGGTGTTGATACTGGTGGATTCCAGAGGCAACTGAAGTTATTGCTGGAAATGAAAAATAAAAAATTCCGTCATAAACAAACATTCCCATGCCAACCATAAATAACGCGTGTTCCACAGAAAACAAAATGTCGATGTGTCGTTATCAATTATGACAACTGTACTTATCAACAACACCTACAAACTTTAAAGTTTCATTATTTATCTTTTAATTTTGTGACAATTACAACATGGCTGTGACGCGAAGTTAATAAATGACATTTCCTTCAGGCAAAAAAATTATTACGAAGATAAGAACCATTGGTTTTACAATTATAAATATTTAATTTTAGCCGTAATCTTCAGACGTACAAGAAACGATTAACTGAATAACAGGCTCAATCTTCCATGGACTCCATACCTGGGTCACCTTGTCAATTCCCAGTAAGTGGAATGAGAAATAAAAACAATCGAAGAAATTAAGTTCAAAGCCCAACTTCAATTAGATCTTCGGTCGATTCTCCAAAGATTTTCAGTAACACGCCACACACCCGAATTATAAGCACTAAATTATAAAGTTAACTCGTCCGTCCGTCCGTCCGTCCGTTCGCAGTTTTATCTCAGAAACGACTTTATGGATTCCGATAATATTTTTTTGTGTTGGAGTTTGTACGACTATGACAAACCTTTACGTCTTCATAAAGGTCGTAAAATTCCTGGCAAAGGCAATTGATTATTAACTTTCAGACGGACGCTTGTACGATAGATGGGTCCAATTCATCAGCGCGGGTGGACTGTTCTTACACTGCCATGTTTCCGCGCCTCGAAAGTAACCCAGCCGAATGCACAGAGAAAAGCGACTTGTGAATCCTGGAAGATTCATACAGACCCCCGCGAAGGAATGCGTTATCTGTCGTCTGCCTGGCTCCAAATCAGCGGAGCAGAACTGAGACGGGAAAAGTCTTCGCGGTGTGGGCGACGATCAACTGCCCGTGAACGTTCGGTTTCTCAGCTCCAGCGTCTGGGCTATCGAGCGTCACTTTCGCTTTGTGACGAAGAAATGAAGGTTTCATTCGGATGTCAAAGCACTTAAAATTGCCGAACGCTTCAGATACGCCTTAAAAAAAATCCCTGACCGACGATAATTTGACGTCATAAAGGCAGGTGACCTGTCCTTCGAAAACGTGGCAAACATCAGATGTTTGGGACGGACTGTAACAAATCAAACATACATTCACAAACAGGTTAAGAGCAGATTCGGTTCGGGGTCGCATTTCACTTTGACGTGCCCGCATTCTAAAGTAAACGCTGATATAATTTTACTTAATGTAAGTACAGGACGACGTGCTCGAATCTCGTCTCTAATTTGAGCAACGACAATACTTGGACACAAGACAAATAAACTAGGAGGAGTGTAGCACGTAAAATGGAACGCGCCATGCCAGAGGGCGCGTAGATAAAATGACTGATGTACAGGAAACCATTTGATTTGGCAAACGTGCGTCGTAAGTGTTCACACGCTCAGACCCTTCTGCCTATATATCTGTTTATTAAGATGGTCGCTTAATTAATCATCTACCTCGTTCCTTGGCTGTTTATCTAGCAACATCGACGTCTGGTTATTTGCTTAAAGTACAACGTGTTGGCGCAGTCTGTCCGTTCCCCCTTTCCGTATCCTGATTTGCGCCACTGCACTTCCTGTCAGCGCAACATCCGGATTCCGCCATCTTTTATTCACCGCGACGCCTTGCATCCTGTCTCCCTCCCCAACCCCTCACGACGCCCTCCCTCCATTCGGCTGGAAGCTACCAAGAACTCAGTCGTGGTAAGTTACAAGTATCCCGTGTGGTGGTCTTCCTCAGTCACTAGACAAGAATGGTTATTTAAATATGCGTTTCGAGTGCACATAAAGTCCAGCGTCGAATGTTAACAGTGATTGTGTGAATGACGAATTTGGAAGAGATGTTATCCCACCTTTTCGCGCGTGGTGACTGCGAAGAAGCGCGAAAGACTTCGGGTCAGGACATCTTGTCTCTGAACCAGAATTACAACCGGGGGACCTTCCAAAACGCATAGCAGCGACGCCAAGCGATTGATTTCTACACTAAATGCCACTGCGGTACCTTAAATCTAGCAACTAACGATAACATGAAATACTAACCTAACCCAAATATTTCATGGTTTCACTTGAAACGCTGATAGTTGCTAAGCTGGTCGAGATAATCCGCGTCTTCTGATACCCGAAGGCTGGCCGCCGTCTGTACAATCAACCGCAATTATTCAAAACCTTTTTCTCAAGGATCCCTTTATTCATTCCCCTCGGTTATGTCGTTAAGTGATCTCTTGCTTTCAGATTTTCCGGAAAACGTTCGTATGAATTTCTCTTATTTCCCTATGCGTCCTTCAGGTTCAACCAATCGTATCCTTGGTTTAATAACCGTAACAAAATTAATTAAAATGTTATTAACGTTTAGAGTCTAGTGATACCTACACGTAAAATGTGCTTTAATAATCAATAACTCTTCATTTTGTACTTTTGTGTATTTCGTACGATTCTAAAAATAAACAGCGATTATTTCCTTAATCGCCGTTAACCAGTTGATCTTTGTAATGGTGAAGTGTAGTGTTTTCTTCGCGGTACGGACTGAATTCTTAAGTTTCATTTGAAAGAGCTTCGACTCCAAAGGTTAATTAGCGGTTTAGTCGTATTATTTCCTTAAACAAGGTTAACCAGTTGATCTTTGTAATGGTGAAGTGTAGTGTTTTCTTCGCGGTACGGACTGGATTCCTAAATATTATTCAGATTCACTTTGTCTTCAGAGAGTTAACTAAGGTGAAAACGAGTTAGTAATAATAATTTGTAATCATTCATACAATTAGAGAATTTCCACAAATAGAAATCTGTGTAAAACTCGTAAGAACTTTTCGCACTAAGCCCAGAAAACAAGCAACTCATTTATTACTAATGCAACGCGCTGTCCATAAAATGTTAACTACGCCCGTGAATAAACATTAGCTGTGCCGTTCTCTTTATATGTTGAGGGTTATAATTCTGATCGACAATTTCATTAACACGTCGTCTTTCTATCGGTACTGATTATTTCCGGAAATGTCCTTGCCCGTTTTCGCGTTTGGCGATGATCAAACATATTGGCAAAGAGTCGAGAATGTAGACAGACGGGCACATTAAAAGAGTAATTGCAAGCGGACTTTAACGTAAATCGTGTAGATAAAGTAGGACGCTGCATTCATCTTGTTGTTGGCGGTAGCTTCCGCCGATACGTAAAAAACCACTTACGAGCCTACACGACGTCACAACCCATAATTCAAGTCTTCACCGCGGTGAAATCTCAGATCTTACATTGATAAATTGCGAAGTCAGCTTCATGTCAATCGGGTCTTAAGAGACGTATCTGAGTAAAATGTATGAAAATCAAACTCTTCCACCAAGTTTTATATAAATCCGTTCAGGATCTCCATACTTTAACGACCTACCACTTAGTCGTCAACCTGGCGCGCTTGGAGATGGGGCACGTGTTAATCTATTTTCTGCGTGTTCATGTCTCAAAAGAAAACAGAAAAGTGGTAGCAAAGGAAATCTATATCAGGGATGATATATGTTCCTACCCCACAGAAAAAAAGTTCGTCTCTCTTATCTGAATTTGTGGAAAAGTAATTTAATTTCTGGAATTTTCAAAATCTCGTTGTTGACTCCTTCAGTCGTATAAAAGTCTGGAACTGATTTCTCTCATAGAAGCTTTGTAATTATGATAAAGGGTAACGTTTGCTGAGAAAAGTACAGGATGTACCTTTTAAAACGTAACCCAGCATCAATCACATCCTTCTGTACAAAAATTAAATCAGAAGCAGATCTAACCTTTAATTGAGATCTGTTTCAAGGTCACAATATTTGCTAGGCCGCTGCTCAAGCGAGTTGCGTATTCTCGAGCATTTCTTCGCATCAAGGACGATCGGCGATGTCGGTAAAGCATTTACCGACGCCTATCCTGTCGAGGGAGTACCGAATAAGACCACGATACACCGACTGGTCATTTCCAGCATCTCCGAACTGAGCGGTGGCAAGCTTCAGGACGAAAGCCAATTTCATTCACTTCAGTTTCGAAATTCCTTGATATTTACTTTGTCTGTTTCGATTTAAAATTAAGTTATACCACGTAAAAGAAACAAAATATTGTTTGTGGCCTGTCCACTGTAATGGCAAGTTTTTCTTCCGTTCATTTTAATAATAAAGTTTTTAAGAAAATACACATATCATTGGTCTGCACTCGGCTATAAAACGGTATAAACATAACTGTTTTAAAAACTAGTTATTTATATGAACGTTTTACGTCATTTTTATTACATTTACAAAACAAAGGATTGGACGATTTTCGGAGCCAAACCCACATGAATTCTTACATTCAGGGTCTTCTCGCTTGTGAGCAATATAACCAACAGATAATCGACATCAGGACTTTTGCTAACGAGTTTACGTGTACAAAAAGCAGAATTTGTGGCTGATTTATTAACCATTCATTATTTGAAGTCGATGACAGATCCGTATTAACGATTTCTGTTCTCGTGAGATTTTAATTTTTCGCGACGGCGATTCTGAAGATGGCAACCCTCTGGGATGTTGCGCCGTGTAGTCTAGTAGAAGTTTAACGACGTTTCAGAGGTGCTTACCGTCTATCATCAAGTCGATCAGTAAATCATCGACCTCATAACTGAGGCAGGAAGCAACTTTGCAACGTCTGTAAAGTTATACTAGACTACGAGGCAGACAGTCGCGCTAATTCTGTTGCCTTGTAGTGAGCTCATTTTTCTTATAAACACGCGCTTCTCGCAGAAAGGTAAAAGAATACTGTAATCTAATATCTCGTTTATACGTTAATTAAGACGCCGTTGCCTTAAAAGTGCTTCAAGGAAAATATTATTCAAATTTTACTTACGCCCGTAGAATCTATAGACAGAGATCGAAGTAACAAGTTTAAGTACACTAATGTTCTCTTAACTTACAGAAGAAGACACATGACAGTGTTGGGTTGTATCGCCATGTGGACGAATATGTACATACCAACGTTTCGGAGGAGCTTATTGTCTCCATCTTCAGGGCTAAATGCAGAATATTAACATCCTCATAGAGGTCTTTCTCGTGTAATTTTTCTCGTTTCGTTGAAAGGTGTTACACGTTGCAGGAATACTAAGAGGTCGTTAAAATTACTGTGGATTGGTATCGAGACCCGATCTGAGGACTTACCAGTTGCTAGGATGCGGGCACTGCGCCCGTCATCCGTTTCCTGCGGGGTGGAAAGACAATGCAACGTAAAAGAACTGAAACGAATGGAGTGGAACGGGAAAGTGGTGGGGGTGAGGGGTAAAAGTTGGTTCCTCCCTCTTTGTTCACTTAGAGGACGCAATTAATCGCATGCAGACGGAACGACACGGACAAAGCGTACGTCATTTCCTCCTGAAGTCTACTAATTGCTTCTTTCGTCGAGAGATGGGGGTAAATACAGACGCAGGCGGAACCTTCATTTAATTATCAACGATTCCCGCAGTTTAAGGCCACAAAAATTTTAGAAGACACTAATTGTCATGCGGGTAAAATTTATTTAATTTTACTTAATTTAATTAATGTGATTGATAAATTGGGAAGGATGTGGAAGGAAGCGGTCCGGCCTGATTCAAGGTACTGACGAAAACCACGAAAAATAAAACTCAGTCTCCGAACCGGTGTTTTAACCCAGTGTAGATCCTCGTTTCCCGATGTAATCAAAATCAGATGAGTTGTTTTAGATTATGACAGACCTGTCTTTCCATCATGCGCTCATTTTACGTGCTTCATTCCACGAACGAAACAAAAGATATTTCGGATGCACTTATCTCAACGCGGGTCACACTTTTGCCGTGACAAAGGGTCGAGACAAAATGGGGAGTGACCGGGCTGCGGATGAGAGTTCAAATGTCACGATATCACAAAGACGCTCCGGGGGTGCAGAGGGGAGAAGGGGTCCTCTGACGAGGGGCAGACAGACAGAGAGAGACGTGCAAATGGACTGTCCCTTTTGGTCTTTTTATTGGCCGGACACAACGAAGAATGCCTCGTGCCAAAATCCGATGACCCCTCAGAGACCACAAGGTCACCGACACAAACGTGAATAAAAACTGTTCCTAAGTCTCCCTCAATTTCGTATTCCGACCACAATTTATTTTTCTTAATTAATTTAATAACGAATTGTCAATTGCTTATCGAATGGAAGGTTTATGGGTAAGGGTGTGGAAGGAGGCTGTCCTGGCGACCTGGTGAGAGACTGTCAGCTGCTGAAGAAACACTTGCAAAAATAATCCTATCGAATTAATCGGTTGTAAGTAAACGTTCACTGTAAACGCGTCTCTTACACAATCAAAATATAATAAAGCCACCAAACTCATTTTGTGTTCTGTCTCCTTTTTTTTTTTATATTTTCCTCCTTCCCTTATCCGAGGATTCGATGTCCTGACGACGTCTCGGGCAGGATGCTGAGATATCTGAGTCCCTGAGCAATTGTTAGGAAAGCGGTTATCTGGGAAGTTTCCTCAAATACTCCAATACCTTGGCTCTCTTTTTTAAGTTTCGCTCTATCAGATTGAAATAAATGAAGACGGAACACGTTCTAACAGGGCCATTTATTACATCTCATGCGATAATGCATGATTCACTGGAGAACGTGCCGTTTCATACTGCAGGATCCCTAATGCAACCATAATTTAATTTAATATTTTTTAACGGCAAAGTTAGTACATACAGAACAGCATACCCCACCGGACAACAAAACATTAATTAATATTCAGACATGCTTCGGCTTCAGAACGTTAATTTATCATTCAATAATTCCACGCTGTATAGTTTAAGCCCCTGACAGCGTCATTAAACAAAATAATAACATATGCCTACCCAATAGTCTTTACACATCCTTGTTTAAACAAATCTCATACGTGATGGTATTTCCGACGGGGTAAAGCGACCGTAGCGTGATGCTATCTGGTTCCTACCACATGGTGTGGAGCCTAACCTTAGCTAATTTTTTCAGCGGACAGTTCAAGGTTTTGAAATACAAACCGCGTGTCCCTGACCCAAATGTCGTCCGCAGGTTTCCTGATATATTTCCGGGTAACTTTGGTCACGTAATGTGAAACTTCATCGCTTCCGTCCCCTCATATGTTTCCATGACATTCTACACTACCTTGCCGGTACAGTTGGTACAGCATCGTTAAAAATCTGACAGTAGAACAAGAAATTCTTGAAAGCCAAAATAATTATCGAATGCTCACAGAAAATATCGTAAAAGGAGTTGGACGTGGGGAAAAGTTACGCAAAAAAGTCTGCAGGTAGTTATTCTTCAGTACAATAAGGGCACCACACGCTTAATAACAGGGCGAACGAGTCGAGCAGAATCCGAAGTGCAGTTTTGACGTGGACTGCGAAGCGAAGGGCCCGACGCTACTTCTCTGTTTCTAACCGTACGACTACATTCTCGTCGGAATCAGAAAGAGACCAGAGTTTGGACACCCAGGGACACCACAAAACACTGACCTACATTAACATTGTGAGTAGGAGAACAGCCCGACTCAAGAAACACAATTCCGTACATTTCTGCACGCGAAACCAAATTGTAACGCTGCAAACTAAGAACAGATTTTCCCGCCAATATGTCGCGATTATCAGAATATAACAACGATTTATCATTGAGTAATCACGTATTTTTCTTCGTTTATTTTAACAACGCCGTTAATAGCTCAGATTGTTCTCCGCCCAACCACACAACCAGCGTAATTTCGAATTCGAAAAATTATGTTGAAGGCCGTGGCCGAATTTAAGATACCGGCATTTGCCTGTGGGGAGCGTGGACGACCACGGAACACCCCGGTCAGGGCAGTCGACGTCTGGACCATTAGCACCGGGGACATCCCGATAACAAAGCAAGACTTTGAAACACTCGGCCTCAGACTTCAGTGCCAATTATATAAAATTAAATGACGACTGGAAATTGATTTTTGTTGCCATAATTTTTGAAATTCTTCTTCAATTACACAGTTATCACACTCATTTATTGTTCTTAATGGCAAACTTAGCTGTGCTGTGAATACCGCAACGTCGAGTGGCAGGATGTTAATAAATAGTTTTACGCGTGTTTTCCATTCGATGACTCACATCAAAAGATGCGTTAAGACCAATCAGTCAAACACAAGTCCCCTAGCAAACAAATTCTGCAGAAGTGGAACACGTGTCTTTTTCATCCACTCGTGTACCTCGGAGGCCCCCCCCCCCCCCGGGCAACGGCCGCTTCTTTCGTTGCTCCTAAGAACCCGAAGGCAGATCCCTTTCATGTCCTCTGGGCCGAAGCTGGGTACAGCGGTATCACTTTATTGAACGCAAACAGCTGGCGACAGGGGTTGGAAAGGGGCGGGCGGGCGAGAAAAAAAAATAGATTTAGGTTAAAGCATGGGCACGTGTCTGAACTCCGGACGGATGCTCTTAGGTGAAGACAATCAGATGGAAACAAATTGTCTCCTCTGATTACCTGCAAAAACGTAATCGGCGATAATACGACCCATAACGAAAATATCGACACCTTCAAAAGCGGTGTTAAGCGAGTTCTATAGAACCACCGAACACGAAACTTGTTCTCATAATCGAAGCGAGATGAAATTTTCCACCTTTTCCGCCGAAATCCATCTCTAAATATGTCTTTTTTTCCCTTTCAGAAGAAGCCAAAATTTCTTTTAACGCAACTCCACATTCACGGTCCATCAAGACCAAAAACAGAGAACTCGAGTACAATTAAATATTATCCAACATGAAGTCGACGGTAGGGTATTAGCGAAGACTACCAGGAAAACTATTCTAAATCTGAACCACATCCTAAGGAAACCATCATTTCAGGCTCTAAAACCATATACAGTCCCTTCCTGTCATCCACACCACGATGCTTGTTTATAAATGCATATAACATTACTAACTCTGACGGCCCGGAGAGGATTTCTCTTATGAAGACTTTTCCTTTGAACCTCAATTCCATTTTAGCCACTGAAACGTAGTGTCGGAGTAGGGGAAAATCGCCTTCAGAACAATTGAAGGTTTAGAGCGCGCAGTCTAGCAGAACGACTACAGGCCCTCGCCCCAAATACGACTTTCAATTTGGAAACATCTACGGCTCTGGCTCCGAGGTGATATATAAATGAAGATAGTTGCTTTGTATCAAGTCGAGTGTAATACTTCCGGTTAAAAACGCGGTTGGATGGCTACACTCTTTCTGTTGGCACGAGGGTTATGTTTTTTGTCAGAAGGTCCCCCAGGCAATGCCCGCTCGTCCTTATGATAACGGCAGAACGAGACTGAGAAAGTTTTGAAACGCGTGAGACAAAGACAGTGTAACTTTTATTTCATAATTAATGTACGTCGAAATAATTTGGAAACCTAACTTCGTGGCCTCCATGGTAAGAGGATGAATTTTGACATTTGGGACTTGAGGCTCTCACTGCATCAAAACCAAGTCGATTCGTGGGTAAATTTCTATAAACGGAATATCTCTTCATTAATCGGGGAGGAAACTGTAATACGCCCTACAGCAGTCACGAGAAACAGCGAAACACCGCGTTCCAGTGAGGTTCTGTGGCGCCCTGTCACAATCAGAAACACTGAATTGGACGGATATCAAACCAAGAACGATAATCCATTCAGAAATTCTCAGAACTCCAGCGTTTCCGGTCGGGGAAATTTCGTGGAAGTGACTCCACGAGTAATTAACCGCACATAAAAGTCATGAATTAAAGCAAAAGTTATCGCTGTATTCGAGCAAAAAGGTACAAAGTTCAAAATTGGCGTGAGGTAAAATTTTTCCACGCATTCATAACCTCGGCATCAGGTAGAATCGAGTCTTCAGCTTCATGCTTCGGCAGATTTACCCTCGCAACACAACCTCTAATGGACGTGGTGGAGGGAACTCGATGCAGACCTCGACACTTACTGGAGGTTAGTTCGTCGGCTTTACGCTCTAGTCCGTTTACCTCCAGTAATCACTTAATTTAGGAACATCCTGTGTATATATCGTAATTTTCCAGCTACTTCTGATTTCCTTCAGCTGTTTTCCTCCTTGCCGGGTGTAGAGAGGAACATCGCGTCTCGACATGAAATTTATTAATGTTTTAAGAACCGCAGAATATCTCATCTGCTTCTGATGATGATGGTAGCATAAGGAGCATCTGTTGTGACTTATAATCATTAGGAAATGTCTTATCTTATGAGTTAGAGATCTTAAGTTAACATTCTCACGTGAAGTAACGTAAAGTAACAAGTGTCGATTTTCTTACGATAGTTGCAATTACAGCAGACTAGAACTCTGCTCGAATCAGACACACTAGAGCAGTGATATTCAACCTGGGGTAAGCGTAACCCCGGGGGTACGCGAAGACATCTTAGGGGGTACGTGAAATTTAAAAAAAATATATTATTTTATGATAAACACTGAATAATCAGTAATGTAATTTATTTAATTTATTTTAGATGTAGATTATATACTACGTATAACTTGAATTATACACCAACAACTTTGGGGGTACAAAGTTGAAGAGAAATTATATCTGGGGGTACGCGAACAAAAAAAGTTTGAACACCACTGCACTAGAGCATGGCTTCTCAAATCTGTGTCACGCACGGCTGATCGCCCGAGAGAAGATTTCATTCTAAGCACTTATCCTCAAATCTTACGTTTATATCTTGTTCCAAATTCTGGAAGAAGCTAAGGGACCAGTCACTGAAATTCCAACCCTCAGATGCAGTCTTGCTTCTCCGCGTCAATATCGATTCGGTCCATTTCGAAGGCTCTTTCGTGTCCGTCCACAAACAACCTCAGTTCGAAAAATCGGACCCCGAACACTGCTGAACCACTGCCAGCTTATCAGGTGTTTACTGACCCTGCAGCCCGGGTGGACCTTCGGCACTTCGATCAGATAGGCCTGGAAGTCATCAAGGTGTCCAAAATCACTTAACTCTGTTCCAAAGTCTGGGGCGGTACAAAGAGGAAATTATGAAATCTATTCCCACGTCGTCTGAAGCGAACTTCGGAATATTTAAGCCAAATGTCAGAGGGGGGGGGCGGATGTTCAGTGGGGGTGACAGAGGGAGGGGGGAAAATAACGCAGATGACGGTGTCTTCTAACTGGAAGTGATGCTTCTGTGGGGGGTCCACAAATTACGATGTTCAGTACACTTTACCCTAAAGACGAAGGACCGTAAACACTGTAAAGCTTTCTTATCTTCATTTGTCTCTCTTATCTCCTGAGCTGTATCCACGTAGGAACTCCGTACCTCTTTATTTTGAGGCCCGAAACCACTCTCATAAATTATGTACTTTTTTATTTTAGAGTGTCAGGCATTAAAACAACCGAAGAAATACATTTTATATCCCTTAGACACAAATTAGGCAACGAATATTAGGCCGTAAACTTAACCACTGAAGCCGATGAAAATTACCGCCGGGAAGCCGACCTCAGAGTCCCAGGGCGGTGATGATGTCGATGTTGGTCCTCCGGGTTCTAACCCCTACGTAAACTTACAGGAGGATTAACCAGCGTTTCGGACGGGTATACTGAAGATGGTAGCAGCATGTTCCTACAAACTTTTCTAAGTTAGCATTCCTGCTTGGCATTCGAGAGCTCCCATTTTCAACCCTCATCCGGTTGTCCCGAGTGTTTTATGTTATTCCTTACTATATTCAAGAAAATGCTATGATTATTTCCTATAATTGATCACGACCGCTTCCTTCCATATCCTTTCCAATTCACCACTCAAAATCACTACATGTCGTAGCTAAACCACAGAGACTGTAATTATGGTACTACGAGTTTGTTGGGTGACTCGTTAGTTAGTCGGTTAGATGCTTTGTAAGTATACATGTGGAAGATAGTTTGGTTGAGAAACGTCAAGGAAAACCTTGTCACAAAAACTGCATGATTCAAAATCCGACACAATAGAAAGGAAACTTGCCCCCTGTGACTAAGCACCACTTTTATGGTGGAGTAAATAAGTGAGTTGCTACAACGGACATCACTAACCAAGCCTTAACAACGTAATTATCCTAGCCTGAGTGACATTACTAACTTTGCCTGACGAAGATCACTCACTGAGCTTGACTAAAGTTACCACTCTCGTCACCATCCAAAGAAATTAAAATTTTCGAATTTGGGGTAATCCCCAATGCCACAAGCTCCAGACCAAATTTCATCCTTTTCTCGATTCTAATTACGTGGACAAGTAACCAGCCCGTAACGAGTTTCCTCATGCACTCCGTGAAAAAAAGCGTGTGATAATGAATCGTTGTGCACGCAAGAATCGAAGACGCTTCTGCCATCTGTCATCAGACACTGGAGACACTAGTGACGAAACGCGACCGGTATGTGGCAGCACCAGTCGCCCGACCTATCGATTCGAGTAACTAATTTCACGTCGGTTATACATATCTCGATACGAGGGTACGCTAACTTTTCGTCAGAAAAATTTAGTATCTGTAATTCTTTGCTCTCGCCCTCTCATTTCACAACTTCACACAAAGGGCGAAGGCTCTTTGAGGTAATCTGTGACTGATGTCCTCCTTACGTGCTGCCATCTGTGTTCCTTTTTGTATACACAAACGCAATGTCAACAGCAAATTATAAAAACAACACAAAAAGGATTAAAATCAATTATAATAGGTAACAATAAATTAATTCAATGATACTGGGCGAACAACATCTAATTTTCCTGTTCAGTGCGTCCTAGGTTTTTCTAGGCTAATTATTTTTTTTTACTTTTAAAACACAGCCAAACACCCATATGTATTTCTTATCTCCTTAACCGTGCTATCATGGTTGGACTTAATTTCTATCTTTTCTTTATGATAATAATAGATGGCATCTGTAAATCGCGAAATTTCGATGTAAAACACACAGTTCAACTTTCTGGTCACGACTTTAAACCTCACCAGAAGAATGCACGATCTATGAGGGCGAATGACATTCTGAAGACGTGAAACTGTGATCCTGTATTTTCTCATGACAGAAGTATCGTAGTTATAAACGCTCACATGAAAGTCGCTATTTTCAAACTACTACATGTTGGTAAACGCCTAATTCTTGGACGACGGTATGGAAACTTTGAAACACTCCACTCTGTAAGACACTGAATAAAACTCATAACTTCGTCTCGCATAGCGAGAAAATACAAACGATCCGTATATTTTATTCAGTGCTTCACAACAGCGCATTCTATCGGCGGGAAATCCAGTTAAACGTTCCGCAGTGTGCTGCCACGGTGCTAAACATCGTAACTACCAGTAGTTAAAGACTGCAAACATGGGTTCAATGCGCAGCTATCAAAAGTTCAAATATAATAAATTTTAGCCTAAGATTCAAATTTAACAGCCACTCACTCCCAAAAGAGGATCTTGTGAAGATTCTTGAGGAAACCGCCAAGGGACGATAATTTGGCATTGATAACGACAGCTCCAACGCGCGTTCCACTGAAACCACTCCTTAGAATTACCCTACACACCTTCATACGACTCGCATTAAACTTGAGAGTTGATAAAGCGTAGCAACATCAACTGTGAGGCTACCGGGGCATGTCCCGTAAATGTAAGAAAGGCTCCACGTATTCTCGACTTTTGAATGATCTGAAAATGGGTTTGACTTTACAATACTCTGCTTCCAATTCCCCCTCCGAAACAAAATTACCAAATTTATAAATGGTTTTCTAAACGCTGGGATGATAAATAGAATGTCAAAATTCTCCCTGTCGGGAATCAAACACAGCACTTCAAACCTAACACCCTGTACTTTGGTCGAAAGCGGTATGGTACTCAGGCATCATGAGGGTTGCCTTAGGTTTCACTCGGGCTGGAAATCGTGGGATTCAATCCCTAAACCTCGACACACAACAAAGTCACGAATGGGATAATTCTTCCTAATGGCAGGATCACTTCTTGATCACCTCCGAGTAGAAATATTTCACAGAGCGTCCGAGGCAGATAAAATAGCACTGCGCGGGAAATCAGTCAGAGGAACGCAGAGGAACAATCGAGGGTCCGCAACAAGCATTAAGATTCAAGTAATGGCTGAAATGGTTATTACTCTGTCTGTCTCGGATTCATGCCGGTCCATCCTATTATTTTATTTATTGGTGCACTTGATCTGATCTGGCGGTCGTGATCTTGTTTGCATGATCTTCCTTCCCTCTTACCGCTTCGGAACGAAGTATGGGTGGGCGTGAGCGGCTACGGAGTACAGTCTCCATAGCAACACAACCCGGAGAGCTCTGGAGTTGCTATGGAAACAATGAACATAGCAACACAACCTGGAGAGGGCTGGACGTTGCTATGGAAACGATGAACATAGCAACACAACCTGGAGAAGGCTGGAGTTGCTATGGAAACGATGAACATAGCAACACAACCTGGAGAGGGCTGGAGTTGCTATGGAAACAATGAACATAGCAACACAACCTGGAGAGGGCTGGACGTTGCTATGGAAACGATGAACATAGCAACACAACCTGGAGAGGGCTGGAGTTGCTATGGAAGCAATGAACATAGCAACACAACCTGGAGAGGGCTGGAGTTGCAATGGAAACAATGAACATAGCAACACAACCTGGAGAGGGCTGGAGTTGCTATGGAAACAATGAACATAGCAACACAACCTGGAGAGGGCTGGAGTTGCTATGGAAACAATGAACAGTTTCCTTGGTTACGACTAACGTCTTGCATCACTTACCGATCAAATACTTACGTTGTTCCTGCAGGACTCATGTTTTATGCAGTCTACGTGGCAGTGACAGCTGATGTATAGCTTCGAGTCTCTAATCACAGTTGTTTAAAAATATTGGGTCAAAAGATTAAGAATGCGCATGCCCAGAACTTTATCTTTGTGGTCGGGTGGTCATGTAAACGTAATGAATACGTGTTATGCCCGAGCAACTTCAAATTGGTACAGCGGGAGGAGCAGTCAGTTCAGTATAAAGACACGAAGCGCTCTGTGGCCATATTGCATGGTGGTCCATTGACTAACATGCCCGAACGCACAAAACGCCCAATGGTATTAAACGACTCACTGATGCATCATAGTTGCTACATCCACAATGGCCTATTTTCATATTTTCAGGGATCATATTGAGACTTTGTATATCAACACAGCACAACATCCGAATATTTCTCAGGGCGACTAAATGTGCGACCAGCAGCGTCGACTCGGAACAATAGTTACTCGCCAACGGGTAAATCACACGTGTGAACTTAACGAGAGACAGACACAAACACAAACACAAATGCGCGGGCGATGTTTTAAATCAAATCCCAAACGCAGAATCAGTGGCCGCATTGAGAGGATTAATAATAATTCCAACATGGAACAAAGCGTAATCGCTCTACAAGAGACTATGTACCTCAGTACAATGAAACGCCACTGAATAGCAAAGCTTAGCCGGTCCCCACCCCCGCCCCAGGTCCGTTGATGAAAATGATGTAAAACACGGAGTTACCTGCCATTAGCAACTGTTAATAAACGAAGTTCAATGTGGCGGTTAGTTAAATGCTGTTAAACTAGGATTTTGTGAAGCCATCTAAATCATTCCACTGGAAGTCACAACATCTACATAATTTACAATCATTTTACATTACATTATTTGCTCTGTGACTGGCCTTGCTTGGCTGTTTTGACAAGCACGTTAATAAATTAATTAGACCGACTTCATACTTTGTTTGCTTCTCACGCAGCCCCCTCTATTTTAATTAATCAAAATTTACCCCCCCCCCACCTCCCCTTACAGTGGAGGCCGCTAAATTATTTACTTAACTTTCCAAATGGTAGCTTCAGCATTCTCTAAAACGCAAATCAAAATTCCGCCTTCTCTGCTAACAAACTATCACTAACTATCGTCCTAACGACTTTACTATTTTCTTACCAGAAGGACGAACGGGCATTGCCTGGGGACCTTGTAGCTTATAAGATGATTTTTCTCACACATCCCCCCTCCCGAAATCGAAGTGTCTCTCACTTCTCCCCCCACCAATTTCCTCTCTCTCTCTTCGGATTTCGTAGTGGTAACAGATGTAGGAGGTGGACAACACCCTGGATACTATCTAGTGGCTGGGCCACGTAAATTATAATAACAATAAATATAATGTTCCTATTTTCATATTTACAGACCACTTGTAGCTTCCTCCCTTCGTTTTATAATTTCTGGCACGGTTAAGTAAGAGAGACTGTAAGCAATTTATATAGCATCAAATTTACAATATGACAGATCCGCCAAGCCCCCTCCATAAACCCTGATTCACTGGTGAATCCTAAGAAGACAGACCAGCGGCAACTATGGCATATTTACGACTCAAAATGCAGCCTCCCCATCTGCTGGACCACGCCCACTTTGTTCTTATTAGCAGTGGCTAATCCTAACACCTTTCCGTCTTTCTCTCGGTCTTAAGTTGCAAAGTAGGACGCGACAGAACCATAAATTTATGTTTTGAATACACTGGCATTGCCTGCGAATACAGTCTCGTAAAAAAAATATAAAGAGTGTTAAAAATAAGTCACGGTCATAGACGTCCCTCGAATACAAAATTTTTGTCAGTACTTAACTAAAAAATAATATTTGTTTGTGTATGTGTGTTTAGGGCAAACATGAAAAACAATTATCTTTGTTTACGTCTCTTGCTACCAGAGTCGCGACCGTCATATGTCAATTTTATTTAACATTTCTTCCGTATCGCACGAATGGCGCTCTGGTTCAGTCAAGCGTGACGGACATTGGCCACTATATTAGGTATAAAGAGATACTATGTCAGAAGAATCTGAATAAAACAGTTTTAAAAGATCTTAATAGTTGTTCTCGGCGTCGGTAATCGAACACTGGATGTCCCAAAGACGAAGCTAAACCGAAATAAACACTCCCAGAGACGTTTTTTTAAAGCATGTGCCGTGAAATCATGTGTGAAATTTTTCAGTTGAAAAAAAAAAACACGCCACTGGCCCAGAAACTGGGAAATTCCACGAAAAAGGCTGTTTCGGAATGTGCGCGCTGCTTTTCAGATACAAGTTTTATAGTCAGGCTCGAACATTATAAACGAAGTTCACAAACACACACGAGTTCCACCATTTTAAATCTGCCTGTAGCTTTTTATTACACACCCACGACAATGTTATCGAAATGATCTTAATTTGAGTTACACGAAAACTGTAAGAATCTACCAATTCAGTAAAAAAAAACATACATAAGACCAACTCAAATGAACTCACATGTAAAAAGTGATCATAGTTGCCTTTCTTTTATCCACTTAAATGTTTACAACTGTGCTCATTACAAGTAGATACAGTCCCTTTTAAAATTCTGAAAATCCTTCCCAAATTGACTTCAGATAAGACGGCGCGGAACTGTGACCAACTCAAAACACACCTTAAATTTGGAGATAGTATAGCTGCGTCACATTGTGATATTAATTAAAATAATTATATATTTGTTTACCGTCAAATCACAATAAAATAGTAAGTTAAGATAATTAAAATGATTAATATATCATCTTATGTTCCATATCGAGCATTCGATTTACATCGGAACATTCACAACATGTTTCGGTTTATCAAACCGTCATCAGGTGTAAATTATAAACTTTTAAACTCAAATTACAATTATTTATAGTTTTTACAATTTTATAATTTTATCATCTTTCTCAGTATATTTTATGAAAGTTGTGTCTAGATATTATTAATATAACATTATTGTTGAGGTGGTGTTTTGATGTTTATACCAGTCATATATGAAATAGCAATCGGTTCAGATGTGTTCAGAGGAGAGATCCAGAAGTGTTACCATCTCGGAACGAGGTTCGTTATTGATCATTTTAATTATATTATCTTACTATTTTATTGTGATTTGACGGTAAACAAATATATAATTATTTTAATTAAATTTTGAGCGAAACGCAGAAGTGCATGACAACACCAGGGATGTACAAAATGTAGCTCCGTTGAAGGGACGATAACAAATAAAATCACGAATATTAAGGATAAGGAGACGTTGAAAAGAATCTTTGGGCTCGTCAAGGGCGGAAAGATAAGAAGAAGGCTGTAGGACTCTTACATGAATTCAGCGGACAGCAGACTTTGTCGTAATTGCCGGACATTCATTTATTTAAATGCCAGAGAACTTCTGTTGCTTACAAATTCATAATCATTTATTACGCCTTTCAACGTCTTAGATTCGAGTGTTTGACGTTAAAGAAACCCACGTGGTCCTTTACCGAGCTCCTGTCCCAGCTCCTCCATTAGCCAAAGACGCTGACACCGACCACAATCAATCACTCATATCTGCACTGCTCAATTAAACGACTCACCCTTAATTTTATCTCTGGACGACACAATGGTTCCATTACGAAGAGCTCGAAGTTTACTCTGGCCCATGTTCGAAGATATTTGCTGTTAATTTATCTTCACAAATACGTGGGTCTGAAGACAGATACATAAACTAATGGACATTTAGAAATCCTGTAACGAAGCTGGAAGCCACGATACCTTTCAAAACGACGGTCAACAGAAGGAATCAGACAAATTCCCCCTCCCATCATGCATATTAAGATGCATTACGATGAATGGCTAAGTAATCTCTCCGTGTTTTTACTTTTCTTTGCAGTTCAAAGAACTGGAAATCTGAAACGCGCTTATTACGGTTCACACCGGCTTTAAAAAAAATTTCACATCAAACTATACAACGAGTTTATTCGTAACTCTTCAAACGCCACTCACGAAATATGTCGCTCAAATATATTGTCTCATTCTGGTGTGTATTCGCCTGATGTTTAAGAAAATAAGGGAACGGATATTCGGCCACCTACAGACAGTTAAACGAAATATTCGTGGCCCCCCATCCATGCGCGCTACATGCCCAGCCCATCTCATTCTTCTCGACTTAATCACCCTCACAATACTGGGGGAGCAGTACAGATTTTTAAGTTCGTTATTATGCAGTTTTCTCCACGCCCCATCGTCTTCTCTCCTAGGCCCAAATATCCTCTCAAACACCTGCAATCCGTGTTCCTCCCTCAGAGTGAGAGACCATGTTTCGCACCCATACAAAACAACAGGCAGCGTTTAAGGACTTGATGAAATGCGTGGTACGTGATGAAATACCTTACATGAAACTCGAAAAAGAACAAAATATGTCCGGATGACGGGGAGAGGCAGACACTGGATAAACCAAAATGACAGAAGACACGAAAGAATCGAGGAACTTTGATTTTGACAATGACAGAGTAAGCGAGCTTAAGAAGACAAACGAGCTACGTTTCCTCCTACCAGTCACTGCCTGCTATGTCTTGCGTTCTGCCTGTCCAGATAGCCAGCTACTTAAAACAGCTTCCACGGTAATGTTTGGGCGGTAACACAGAATCCTCCAACACCGACAACGACCCAAAAACAAACAGTTCTTCGCCGTAAGCTTCTAACAAGTGACTCAGGTGGTTTCTGAATCTGACTTAACTTCGTGACTTTCTGATGGGAACGTACGAAAGTCTTCACCGTCTGCTCAAAGCCGCTTATGCAGCTAAAAGTGTTACAAGGTGGCTGGGTTCTTGGGCAAAACGACGTTTCAGAGGTGCTAGCTTCCTCAATCAAACTGATGATGAAGGTAATAAGCACCTCTGAAACGTCGGTAAACGTCTGTGCCATGCTACACGGTGCAGCATCCCATAAGACGCTGACCGCAATGAGAAACTTAAATCTCACAAAAATGTTACAGATAGTCCATGATTATTTTGCCCCCGTTTAAATTCAACGGGAAATGTTTTCTTTTCGTGTCTTCGCCCCTAACCAGCTGTCTCTTTCTTCCGTCTCGTTCGACTCTGAGCAAGAACGAGACATGAGCCAATCAGCAAAGCTTCTTTGTCGCCAATCTCAACTTACGGATGAGCGAACTGAGAATCGGGTAATGAAAAATGTACAAAGAGAATCGAAAGAAATTAGGCTATTTGGAAGACCTAAATATACACGAGGTATAATATTAAAATGTATCTTAATCAATGAGAGTCATCTGGCCGAGAATAGTGACTAATGATGGGGTTTTGTGAACACGGTAATGAACCTCAGACAACATAAAACACGGAGATTTCTTTTTTGTAATGGTTAAGAAATTATTTTTAGCTTACGAAAAACGTGCCTTCTTCATGGAGTTGGTTAAAGCTGGAACATTTGTTTTGCATCATGTGACGAGAGTCTACGCTTTCGAACGCCTCCTGCACAACGAACAAGACGCACTGACTGCAGTTGCCCGGCTGTCTACGTCACGACTAGGAACGCGGGGTCGGCTGGCACAAAACTGACGCCTGCCTCGCTGGGAAGGTTGGCACGACTGTCGCAAAAGTCTCACCATTTCAACCAGCAGAAACACTCGCTACTTAGAATTATATACCTTGTAAATATTTATTTTACGAATAGCTGACAACAATTAATTAAACAAAGTTCGTGACGTTTAAAGATGTACAAGAAATTCCATTCTACACGTTGTAACTGACAGGCAAATCCCCGCCCTGGTAGGTCACGTGATGTGGGCGGGGAATCCCTGTCATGTAGTAAGTTAAGGGCGCGGTGCTGACAGTCCGTCTGTCGACTCCGGGGGAATTCACGAAGATGGCTGTCTTCTGTGTTGTTGCCGTGTAGTCTAGTAGAAGGGCACCGACGTTTCAGAGGTCCTTGCTGCCTCCACCATCACGGCGATGATGGAGACGCCAAGTACCTCCAGAAAACTGATTAACATTTACCAGACTACACGGCGCGACATACCAGTAGACAGTCATCCAAATTTATGCCGACTAGAAATGATCTTTCTCACTTTAAATGAAACCCAAATTTAAATTCATGAAATTTGTGATGGTCAGAGGTATGAAAATCCTCGCAGTGCTTTTCCTTCCTTCCCCCATTCACTTAATTTTAAAAATGTATTTGTTCTACTGTGCAATTTATTCTCATATTTCCAGAAACACGCGACATTTAGTGCCAACCGCTTCAGTACCATTTTAAACTGGACAGGACAAGCAAATAATCTTGACGACATCCTTCATAAAGAAACTGGATATCTTTATCCGTAGTTCCCCGAGGAATCTGATAGAGCATGAAAGAGACAGGAGACGTGGCTGTGAGCTTGTGCCTGCCGACAGGTGATGATGAAACATGCCGGCCCACCCACTCACAGAGCTCAGCATCAGATAACACGCCCGGAATGTCATCCTTTAATTATGAAAGGAACCTGTCGCTTTAACGCATGTTTAAAGACATGATCCTAATTAGAACAGGGAACGCATTCGATGGCCTAGTTAACCGGAAACACTGAACATCTCATCGGCTTCACAGAACAGAACCCAAAATTTCAACCCCGCTAATGCCCAATCCGTCAGTGGATTACATGCATTTCCGAATGATAAAAACGTAATTTCCCTAAGATTCGTCTTAATATTATCCTTCCATATGTCGACCGCCTCCCTAGAAGTTCTCGGACAAATACAAAAAATATCCCGTGGGGCGTTGTTTTTGATGTACAAGTTCTAATTTTCGCGTCACTGATAGACCGCGTACGGGCAGTTAATACCTTGCAGCCCGATGGTAAGTATATGTACCATCTTCTTTAACATTCAGTGACTCTACGTCTTACCCACAGAGTATATTTATGTCTTATATGATACTCGCTGTAAACAGCGATTATTTCTTTAAACAGCGTTAACCAGTCGATCTTTGTAATGGTGAAGTGTAGTGTTTTCTTCGCGGTACGGACTGAATTCTTAAGTTTCATTTGAAAGAGCTTCGGCTCCAAAGGTTAATTGGCGTTTTAGTCGTATAATTTCCTTAAACAAGGTTAACCAGTTGATCTTTGTAATGGTGAAGTGTAGTGTTTTCTTCGCGGTACGGACTGAATTCTTAAGTTTCATTTGAAAGAGCTTCGGCTCCAAAGGTTAATTGGCGTTTTAGTCGTATAATTTCCTTAAACAAGGTTAACCAGTTGATCTTTGTAATGGTGAAGTGTAGTGTTTTCTTCGCGGTACGGACTGAATTCTTAAGTTTCATTTGAAAGAGCTTCGGCTCCAAAGGTTAATTGGCGTTTTAGTCGTATAATTTCCTTAAACAAGGTTAACCAGTTGATCTTTGTAATGGTGAAGTGTAGTGTTTTCTTCGCGGTACGGACTGAATTCTTAAGTTTCATTTGAAAGAGCTTCGGCTCCAAAGGTTAATTGGCGTTTTAGTCGTATAATTTCCTTAAACAAGGTTAACCAGTTGATCTTTGTAATGGTGAAGTGTAGTGTTTTCTTCGCGGTACGGACTGAATTATTAAGTTTCATTTGAAAGAGCTTCGGCTCCAAAGGTTAATTAGCGTTTTAGTCGTATTATTTCCTTAAACAAGGTTAACCAGTTGATCTTTTTAATGGTGAAGTGCTGTGTTTTCTTCGCGGTACGGACTGAATTCTTAAACATTATTTGGAAGAGCTTCGCGCTGTACTTAAGCAGCAACATTGGCACATGCGTGGGACTCCAGACGGGGCCATAGAATCCTGAGGACCCGCTCTGGCTGCGGATTGCTGTTATCTATAGGAAGACATTCGAATTAACAGCTGCGTCTTCGTTCACAGACTGCCGTGAGTGCCTAATCAATTACGTTCTCTTTATATCTCAGTGTTGCCAAATGCGAGAGCCGACCTGCAGTCCGATTCAAACAAAAGAAACAAGTCCGACAATCTGAAACTCTGGATGCAGTGGCGAAGTGGGCGTAGAACAGAGAAAAAGACGCAGACACAGGACTCCAAATTACGCACATAACAAGTCAGGAAAGACAGACTTAGCGGCGGATGCAAAGTGACGAGAATCATTCCATGAAGTTCTCAACCAAAATTCTGTGTGTAGTTTTCGTTTCTCTCATGCGTTCTACACGCCCTGTCCATTTTATCTTCCTGGGGCCTACATCTTCCTCACTCCTTCGCCGCAGAATTTTTCTGTATTATAACAAAGATTCCCTTAAGTCTATAATCGAGCCGCGTTGTGTTCTCTTTGCGGTAGGGAATACCTTTTCAAATATTATCCATAACAACAGCGTCCGTCGAAGGTTCTAAATTCACGTGAGGCCGGAAACCAAGTGTCCACTGTGGCAGAGCCCCACAGTTACCACGCAGTGAACCAAAGCCGTCGATTGTCGGTTTCCTTTCAAAGTGTCGCCTAATTTATAAAGAGGCCCGCAATGTTGTCGGAGCGCTGCTGGCTTCATGTGCTGCATCCATTTGCTGTTAATGACGGCGACACCGCGAGTGCAAAGAGCGTGTTACAGGAAGAACGGCACATGTCAACACCTTACACACACAGACCCTAATTTCAAGGCTGACAACAAACATGACTTTTGGTCCTGTCCTCTGCATGATCATCGCGGTTGTGTGGCGTTCTTAGTGTTTGAGAGACCCTGAGTTCGCATCTCAGCACGAAGATCTGCCACATGTTTCATGAGATTCTTCTGTCCCTCCAGACAAATGTGGACAAGTACCTTAAAACAGGCCACTAAAGTCCCCTCCACAGGTCACGAACGCCATGTAGCAGATGCATTTGGAAAATTACGTCCAAATTACCCTGAATATGTAAGCAGTATGTTCCTCCGCAGGTACACATGTCCCTACGACCTCAAGTTTTATTGTCGCAGTAATGCTTTGTCAGCAGAGCACATTTCCCATCACATAATATCACTTCCTGTTGAACCTGCAGAAATATGCACGAGGACGAAACGGTGGGGGGGGGGGGGGGCGGTGGCATGGCTTAAAGGACCTGCCCGAGATACAGGATGAATTAAGGAATATTTTGGTGTGTAAAGGAACGAAGTGGGAGATTTAGGATTGAGAGATTTTTAATCTGATCCGGTAACACACATACGTAAGACAGATGGACGTATTAACAAAGATACATGACAAGAAATTGGGTAACGTATTAATGAACATAACCAAAATGGAGAAGGGCCTTTAGAAATATCTTGCTCTGAAGGTATAACACATTTCAGCAACAAAACATGCTGTAAAACCCTCAGCAAGAACCTCTGAAACGTCGGTAAACCTCTACTAGACTAAAAGTAGTAACAATCAAGAAGACAGCCATCTTCAACCCATACTTAAGTCACTGTAAATGATAAATACAAACTCATATGGAATATGGGAAGTCGCTTACAGGTCAGATAATTAAAGTTAGTTCCAAATGCAATTACAGACAAATTAAGGGTGATTAAACTAAGTAGAGTTTTGTGAGTGAAAAGTCTGTAATTCAGAAGGGGGCAGTACAAGAGAATGGAGTATCGCCCCTCCATCTGTAATGTGGGTGCGACAGATTGAGATCCATTCGTTCGTGGGATCTCGGTATCCTGGTCCCATGTGCCACTCTTCCACAAAAACCTGCAGTACCTGTCAAAGGCAGACCGCACGCAGAATGGCCGTCATTTACGTGTCACACTGTTCTGACTCCTCCGTCGCCCTGAGCTCCTCATTACTGTCCCCCAACAGCCAATAGGCTCCTACTTGATTTCTGCTTAAACATTTCCTTTGCTTTACTTTCGAAACACAAAATCCTTGTCACTACGTAGTTACAAAATTGTTATCGACCCACATAATATCAAAATGGTAAAAATTTAGTAGAATTTGAAGTTTTCACTGACTTCTGGATCGCAACGCCCGGTAGTCAGAAGTTTAGCAACGCGTATGACGTACCTGCTGCCTTAATCATCAGGGCGGTGATGGAGGCCATACAACCCAGATAACGACATCATAAAGCCATGACTTCATTGGTTTTACCTGTGGCTTTGTGCGGGTGCGAAAAATTGCAAACTCTTCCTAACGTATGACACACATTAAGGGCGTTCCTTAGCCAAGGGAAGTGAAAATAGGCTGGTGAAATTACTGTGGAGCTCAGTCCTTCCAGAGAAGTTGACAGTAGCTCAGCTAGTCAAGAAATTAATTCCCCGCCTTTCATAGAAGCTTGAAGTTCATTATCCTGCTCACCAGAGCACGCCACCAGTATCCATCCCGAGCCAGATAAGTCCAATCCTCTTCTTACAAAACTCCACTATTTACCAACTGTTTGTGGTAGGGACTGGAAGGGATTTTGAAAGCAGATGTCGCGGCCTATTTTAAAGTATTATCGCAGCACTTGTCTTGAGATGCAGAAGAATACTGCAAAGACATCAGACAGGACAGCCAATCTCCGGGTCGAGATTTGAAAGCTGAAACCTCCAGAATACGCTAACCTCTCAATATCTGACGCATATTTCAGATACAAAAATTGGCTTCGGAAGATGTACACGTGATCATTCACTGAATTACGACCGAAACGTCGAGAAAATCTTTGTTATTACACTGAACGTGTTTTGACAACTAACGTCTGTGCACGGAGACAGCTGTCTCAGAAGAAACATATGAAAATCAGAATTTTATCTCGTTCCTATTTTATGGCTCGTTGAGCTGGAATTAAAAGGACTAATACTTTTGTTTCTCTTAATTAATTAATTAATTAATTAATTTCGAGCTCTGGTGCAACGAGACTGCCCTGCATTCGTGTCCCGACTAGTGTCTGCTCGTTACGAACACTTGCAAGTGTCCGTGTCCGTCCCGTCAATGATTCAACTAGAATTCATTTATCTGAGTCCACGAACGAGGTGAGACACGGCGAGACTTACTTACACAACGCACCATTTCCGATAATTACCTCACTCCATTCCTCCCTCGCTGCAACCGAGGGCTGTACAGAACGACCTTCTCTGCAGTGTTCATACCATGAACTAACAAGTTCGGAAATGTATGCACAGCGTAACGATTCTCGAGCGTTTGTCAAAATACGCACTTCCTTTGCCTTTGGCCGGGGACTTCGACGCTGGAAGTATTTTTTTTTTCGAAAGAAAAGTAACATATTTAATGGAGCCACGTTTCGTGTTCCGCTCCACAGGATGAACAGTCGCGCTCTAAGAATCTACAGTTCTATTTCAGTAATTCAGCTCCGAGGAACGTTATTTTCTAAACTAAATTAACTGGTCCTTGAAGTCGGCCTAAAATTTCTAAAAAATATAATCAGTGGCCTTAAAACACCTCTCTCGTCTCTCTTTTTCCGTCCTCAGAAAAGCAAAGAAAATCAATTAACCTTTAAAAATAATGAAGCAAATTTTTAAGGTACGTGTACTCCTTTGGACAACGTAATGATTCCTAAAATGACAGCTGATAAATAATTCTTACGTCACTATTTCGACTGCAGAGGTTAGATTCTATTACAGTGGTGAAGGGTTCAAGATAACAGTGTAGTTTTGTTGCAAAATAATTTATCTTAATACACTCAGGAAAGTCACTTAAATCCTCAGAGTAAACAGTCACCGGATAGAGATTCGAATTGGGTTAAGAGTTGCTGACATCACCCGAAAGGTCGGACGTCACTCTCAGCCGTCAAAGTATCTGACTGCCAACACAAGCGATCTGCTTTAACCCTTTGAAGCCGAAGATCGTCTGAATATTATTTATGAATTCAGTCCGTACCGCGAAGAAAACACTACACCTCACCATTACGAAAATCAGCTGGTTAACCCTTTGAAGCCGAAGATCGTCTGAATATTATTTATGAATTCAGTCCGTACCGCGAAGAAAACACTACACCTCACCATTACGAAAATCAGCTGGTTAACCCTTTGAAGCCGAAGCTCGTCTTCATAATATTTACGAATCCAGACCGTACCGCGAAGAAAACACTTCACTTAACCATTAGAAGTCGAATCAGGCGGTACCACATAAGATTTAAGAAAAGAACATCCCGGTCAAAGCCTTGATTATTTTGGCCTAATCACACGAACGTTTATGCCTCGCGTGGCGCTACGAGCGTTAAACTTTGCACATGCATGGTACAGTGCAAACAGGAAAGATTTCCCCTGTTGCTCGCCACCTCGGACCGTCAGTCCGGCAAGCAGGGGACAGGGCGTCCGGGTAATTAAATCGAAAGACTTGTCCCATTAGTTCTCAATCACGTCACTAGGAGAGCTAGTGGGATATAACACTTAGGGCCACCCGTAACGTCGTTACCATAGCAACGTGATTAAAACAATGCGACGTCCACAGGATAGCATGCAGGGTGTCCTCCCCACGTCAGAGCAACCCAGTATCTCACAAGTCCGGATAAAATTATAAAGAACGGACTTACGATGTTAGGAAGACGATGGCTTTTTTTTTTCAAAACGCGTTTTGAGTTCAAGCCTCGGTATGTAAATAAGTAATTAGTTAATTAAAAAATACTAGAGAGTAACTGGTGACAGTGGAGCCTTCCAGTTGACACCTGAGATTACGTCACTGGCAGCCCAGCGTCGGTAAGAGACGCTACCGCTCATAAGAGCGCCCTTAAGCCGAGGCGTTCTCGTGAAACTAGGCAACACTTCCCTTGCATTTTATGGAAAGGGAGTGTTCATTACCGTGTTCACAACAGCCCGCCACAGGGGTCACACACTGAGCAAGATGAACCCCAGCCCACCCCAACCTATTTATTTCCAATTCATTTTAATATTATCCTCCCATTCTAGTTAAAGAAGTACAGTATATAATTACACGCTGTAGAGTCTTTGCTGATAACCTGATAGTTACTCATCTGGTCAAGAAATGCTTGGCCTTACAAGGATATACATGGTTCATTACGTTTTGACAAAAGCGTGTCGCTGGATATAAAACAGAATAATTGCGTCAAAGATATTAAAACAATGGAAAATAATAGGGAGCAAGGAACTCTGAAACGTCTGCGAAATTCTACCAGAGTACACGGAGAAAAAAGCAAATCGTTCCTGACGTTCGTATTTCCAGGTATGAATATAGAAGCAGTAATTTGGCACACCTTCGCTAAGCTTCCGCGGTTAAGCCCGAGCTTTATGGCCTCTGAAAGCCCGGCTGTAAACGGAACAAATGAAAGTGACGGCCACAGCCATCATAAAGTAGTGCGGGATGCATAAACGTGGCGTGTCACTGCTATCAGCAAAGTTCAGATCTCTTCCTGTCCTCTTGGGTCCGCTGTGAACTCGGGTGGGAATTGCACTTAAGTTGAGAAGCCAATATAGCACGTGTATGCTCTTTTGTGTGGGTGTAAAACTTGATCGCCGACTCTAAGGACCTGACATAAATCAAGGCGTCGATGTTGGCATTCTGCGTTGTAACGTTGTGTGGACACGTACGTACGAGCCAACAGGTGATATTACGCACAAGTCCATTTTAATCGTCGGACTTTCAGGCGGAACACAGAAACATAAAATATACTAAAATAAAAAAAATTCCTAAATTCAATCTGCTTTTAATATCGTCACGAATGTAAGTTTCGTGGTTTTTGTGCCATAAGACATCTGTTTAACTTATCTCACAATAATTTATAAGATATACTTATACAGTATGGTTTAAAAGTACCTGTGACAAACTTCATACGAGTCACATAGGGCGAGAGTGCACGTGCACTGGGACTTTTGAATCACCCTGTAGTATAGTAGAATTTTCTTGTTACAATCTGCTGACGAGATAACAGCATATTCTTAATTTTCTAATCTTTATATTTTGTACTAATAATAAATAATTATACAAAATCTGCCTGAAATGTCTGAGGCCCTGAAACTGACCCTCGTCATTCCGAAACAGAAGTGAGGACGAGGGAGGAGGAGGGGGGGATTTGAGATGGGAGACAAAAGACTGTCAAACTTGGGACGGCCGTTCGCTTAGAATTCAATTTATTTTACTGTGGCCAGTTAGTGAAAATTAAATACGATAAAAAATGGAGAGAGAAAAATGTTTTGCGGGAGGAAGGGGGGAGTGGCTGAGTGAAAGCGAGACATGTACGCAGTAATTTCTAACGACCACATATATTTTCCTGGCTTCGCCTCATTTGCATAACCAAGCCAGTCAGACAAGCGACTACTACAACGATTCTGCCTTGGTATGGAATTTAAGTGCAGAATTCGGAATCACTCTCTGCTGCTCGCTACGTTCCTCCGTGCTAATTCTATTCATTATAATTCGTCAGCACAATGCACCCTATCTTCATTTCACTGTGCTTATGTATTAACTGTTTATTTACATAAGCGAGGATTATTTTGTATTAAAATTGAATGTCAAAGCCTCAGATTTTCGAGACAGTTTAGAGAGAGAGATGCGTAGGTACTTTTATCATATTTCCATGGAAACCAGACAACTTTTTAAAGATAACAAAATTTCTAGCCGAATAATTAATCACGCTGCAGGCGCCATATTGTCCAGGATATGACGTCACTCTTTAGAAGAGAACTGCCTACAAAAATTTTAGTCTGAAATTTTCAAATTAAAGAAAACCACACTGAAGACATAGACATAGATGGTAGAATAATATTAAAATGGATCCTACAACAGGAAATGAGGATTTAAATTGGACTCAACAGGCACTATGTGTACCGTCAGTGTCTTTTATCTGTAATTATTACTGTTCTGCTCTTAACAGTGCAAGACCAAGTTTTACACCCGCGTAAAACAACAGAAACGTTTGAATGTTGATTGGTATAAACCGACGAGAGTTTGTGTGTGGACGAGGATAAACTTTCGAGGGTCAGAAGATGGTCATTTCTTGAACAACTGAGCGAGTTACTCAATTAATGTTTCACATTTTATTAATTTCTACATCCATTTTTAATTTCTTTAGCATATGTTAAAATAATCCTGTCTACCAATGTTTGCACGAGTAGCAGTCTTTAACATTCGTTTCGTTCCTCGCGATAAGGAAAACGAGTACCACAGCGTTACAGCAAATCAAATTCCTTGAACAACAACCAAGCTAAGAAAGAATTCCATAAATGCGTGGAACTCAAAAAAATGAGTTCCAGCAAAACAAAACGAACAAATGTTTCACCGCCTTAACAGCACAAAGATTTCGGCCTATATTCGAATGTGTAAGAATTTTTCTAATGAAGCAAAAATACAAAATATAATTAATATTTCTGCTCATATCCGAACTGTATTCTCAAATAAATGAGTTTTAGAATCTGCCCCAGCGCAGACATGGCTTCTGGAATCCTTAAGACATGGATCGGCGCGCGCTTTGAGCTAAGAGAGCTCGCAAATTATAGTCCAGTCACGTAGTATCAGACCATTGACTGCCGGTGACCGCAGTCAGTTTGCTATCCACAGCACACACACAGGCGGCGACATTTCGGCTCGGAGCGGACGTGAAAGAGAACAACATGTGGACAAAGTGGTGTTAACAGCCGCGAAACGTCCGAAAACTTTCATAGCTGTAGAGAATCGATCTGTGATTTTAATTTGCATCCTGACAAATGATGGATACGACGGGAATGAAAGCGAAATTGTAATGACGAAAGCGGCAGACTGGACGATAAATGCCCCAGTTAACAAAATTATAACAAGCGAGAACGCAAAATTCAGTGCTTAATTAAATATTACTTTGTATAAGGTAGCTTACCAGACTTTTACTCTTCAAAACACAGTAAATCAATTCAAGGAATATATTAATGCCCAGAAAAAAATACCCATCTACAAAACAATGAAATCTTTTAACACAAAAATGACACTTCATAACAGCCCTCCTTTTATTTCATTAAATTCCAACGTTACTGCAACATATCATAAAAACAAATTGTAATAACTGCAAGAAGTTTTACGATGAGCAGTTTTGAAAACATCGTTAAATGTTCTATTAAAACTTCATCTAGGCATCTATTAACACCGGACACAACACAGCAGTGCCAACGTCAAAGTAAAAGACCTGAAGATGGAGCTGTAAGCCCGAAACATTCAATCACCTGAAGAAATGAACCGTCCGCGAAGCAGATTACATAGCGCCGAGTAAAGCACGGGATGATTAATAATTTATAAACCATCACGGGGAAGTGGTCGTGGCCTAATTTAAGGCATCACCCCGACATCTGCCTGACCTGAAATTAAACGCATCTGTCGAAACACCACATCGAATTATGTGGAAATATGAGAAATCAGTAGATGACACTTCTGGACCGTAATTTTCTGCTAATTTCTTATTTTTCAACGTGGAAGCTGGAGAAATACGAGACGTGGAGAGAGAGAGAGAGAGAGAGAAACCTATCGGTAAAGAATAACTGTGTTAAACACGTTCTCCGTATGAATAAACACGTTTCCCAAACACTTCAGCTAACACTGTGGCCCTGTAGCGTAGTGTTATCTTACGCGAGGGATCAAGATTTCGGTGTGTTTTTATTTCCACTTCTTAAGAGCAGGGCAGATATTTTTTTTTCCTTCGCTGTTATTCTTGTCTGGTCCTCGACAGCTGATACAAGATTTGTAGAAGGGGGTGTACGTATTTCTAGCGCAGAGTCGGATACATCACCGCCTTCTTGATGCCTGTCAACCAGAATAATATAAACTCTTGTTTTTATCCGAGTCCGCTGTTATATCTCCGTGTGCATCTGCAGTAAAGTTTCTTTAATTCGAGATATATCGCTGTGATCCCTCATTCGACACCACGGTCCGTCCGATGTTTAGAAAAGACACGCAATAAAGTCGTCCAGGTTCACAGCCTGCGAGTTTCAGACACGCGCCTCATTCCGAACCCTCAGCGTGGACAGACCGAGATTTACGACTCAACACCAAAATTTAATACGAAGATATTCTTCAAAATCGAAGCGACGCTCTAATTCCAGCATTGCATTATTTATTTTGCTTTTGATATTAAAAACATTCGATTCTAAAAGTAAGATTTCAAGTTATCAGGGCGATGAGTATGAAGACGGTTACTTTCTGGCGTATACAGAGTGTCCCACAAGCGCAAAGCTTTAGGCGATCTATAACTTTGAGAAATATAGAATAATGTAAAGAGGGGAAAAATTGCTGCAGATCACGTGTTCTAGCCTCTCAAATGCTACAGTTTTCTTTGTCAGTGTGTGTTAGGGCGTTAAAGGCTTTACATTTCGAAGTGGCAACATTGTCCCTAAATTTACTATTAACAAATTTTAAATGTGACGTCGTAACGGATTATCCTAGGCAAACAAATTTCAACACTTGATATAGGAAAAACATGATTTTCTGATTTGGAAGAAAATTTTTGTATGTTTTTTTCTCATGGCAGAGAACTTGTGGGACATCCCGTATACTGCCAGATGTTTCAGAGGTACTTACTGCCTTCATCATCAGGCAATTCACATGTACGCTAATACCGGTTCCTGCGAAGTATTGATATAACATGGAAAGTAATTTCCATTCCATTGCCACCCCCAACACCCGCGACAGTCCACCCACTCCCACCGCCATTGTCTCCAGCAGACGCTGTGACACACATGGACTGCCTTTATATTCTGTTATACAAAACCATACGGGTGGCGTCTCGAGTCACGCAACCGCCACTTGAACAGATGTGGAATTAAGATTGGCCTCGAAGTGTGCGTCATTGAAGCGATATTATGCCTGGCCACGTCCACAGTTCGTGAGTCCACAAAGGGCTTTTTGCCCTCTGACAACGTGGACACTGAAGAACGTTTACCTTTGGGAGACTGGAGTTGCATGATATTTTCTACAGGCACTCTACCCCCCCCAGACCAGGTGTTCGAGGTGACAGTGGCTGTGAAAGCAGGTGTTTAATTACGCACGTATGTCCATACCTGCAGAACAGAATTTGTAGCAGACGTATGGACTGAGAGACTGGCGGATAAGTGGAATGATCGGTGTATGAATGAATTGACAGATTAACTGATGGATAATTAACGAATTAATTAATTAATTAATTAATTTACTAAGCTCATCATTCATACAAAACCTTCCTGAATTTTACCAACACGACGTATTTATGTGTTTCATATGAAAACGAAGTCATTTCCCTAAACAGCTTAAAAGAACTGAGCTTTGTTAATGGGGACTAGTTGTGTTTTTGGATGCTGTGACGCCAAGATACCGACGCCGGAAACAGTTCTAGATCTCACTGCCCGTAAGATACACGCGCGCTCCGCACTGAAACAAGGCCGTAACATTATTCTACATTTCAGTGAAAATTGTATTCGGGTTTCAGTACCAACTGTACCATTAAAGAACTTAAAAGAATTACAGCGTGTGAAGATACGCGGACAGACAGACAGACAGACGGGTGGACAATGATGGCGAACCGCGTCTTTCAATCGATGAGGACCGCTCTTCACACAGACACGCTGCCAGAATGCTGTTACATCTCTCAGCCTAATTTACACAGCAATTAATTTCAAAGCCTAAAAATCCGAAAAAAATAAAAATTCTTCAGGGTGGGGGATGGGGGATGGGCATTACAGCCAAAGAGTCCAAACTGCATTCAGGACGCATTCAACCTCTGTAGCAGCCTCTGTCGACCTAAGAACTTTCTAAAGGGGCGATAACAAATTAAGGAGAAGACGATATTGTTTTCATAACTGATTCGTCGTCTGGACCGAGTAATTGTTTCAAGTTCCGTGCTCCATAAAAGACGAAACCACCCAGTTCTTGGGGCTACGTATCTTAATGAACTCGTAGAAAGATGAAATACGTAAGAAATATTTCTTCACACAGGCAAAGAAGCCTTCCCTTCCGGAAGATTTTATAACTAGCAAATTGACCGGCAAGAACGCCGAGAAAATATTTAAAACACACGGTCATAAATATTTTCCTACAGGCCCAAAATGCCTTAACAACATTACCATGGCAACTGTTTTAGCGACACACACACACACACACACATATATATATATATATATATATATATATATATATATATACATATATTTATCAATTGATACAGCGTCATAAAATATCAAAACAGCCACCAAAGCCTTAGATAACCCGGGAGAGGATTTGCAATGCATTTTCCAGTGTTCCGTACGTAGACAATCGCGCATTCTGCTAGCAGCAGGACCGGACTGACTGACGACGTTGAACATCCATCAGAGCAGATGAAGGTGTTATATATAACTGAGGAGCTGCAGAAACCGAGCGTAGAAAAAAACTGTGGAGCCTGACGTCATTACACAAATCCTTCAATTATTTGTAGAGTGTGACAAATCTATAAACCCCCACAACAGGAGCTTCTGTTCGTAGAAAAATCTCATACGAAACGCGGGCGCCTCGTACACAAACACTACGTCATCATTACATCTCTACGTAATACCTATTTATTATAAAAAAAAAGTATCGATATCATAATACTAAAACAAACAGGGCTTATCGAGAATTATTTACACGATGTGCCAAAAGCTCTGTTCTCATCTCTCGTATGAACTAACGCGGCATCCTAAGATATTCTCTAAAATCTCACGTGTTGCCTCAAACATTTTGTGAATCATCTACTTCATGGTGGTCGAACTTCCTCTACTCTCGAAAACCGACAACCACTTTTCGACATCTCTAACAATCCTTACTCATAAATGACAGAAAAACATAATATATGCTCAAATATAAATTGTATTAATAATTACACAGATCACTGTTGTGTTTTATATTACTTTAAATTACCTTCTGACATAATTTTAACCCGGAAACCCTGCATCTTGCTGTCGTATTACCTGGAGCCTTAAAGTTTTCCGGGACCAGCTCGGAGCCATAAACACGGATCTCCGGCCACATCAGTTCCCTGGGGACGAGGTTAATTCGCCTTTTAACCACGTGACACGGCGAGGAGTAGCCCGACAGAACTTCATCAGATCTTACCGTTGGGTTTTAAAGTTAACAGCGTGTGTACAACTTTTACGTGAACCAACAGACGAGACACGACTCAGGAACTATTAACAAACTAACAAACAACTTAGCGGGTCTGGTTACAAGTGGTCTCGGGCAGGAAGTGACCCGCGGGCCCCCACTTTAACCACTCTGATTTATGACTACTCAGTCTTTCGTACAAGGAATTCATAAGAATGCAGTGCCAGTGGTGTTCTAGTGAGTTACTTCAATATCAAACAGCAGTCACTCGTTCTAGTGACCTTTGAATTATTACTCGTGCTCAACACATTTTGGGCAGAGGATGAATGTGACTGCGAAGTGACATGGTTTAAAAAAGACAGGACTTTCGGTGAACATATATACGTCATTATTCGTATTCTGTACATTCGTAAAGAACGCCTAAAGCACGTTACTTACTAATTAAAAACACAGCAGTTTGTCGGTAGAATCAGCTGAAGCTTTAAATCGGTCGTTGGCATTTTTCGGTCAGTGGACATATCAACGCAGTTCCATGTAAAATTTAGCTTTACGGTTATTGGAGTCGTCACCCGGTCCCCTGGTTGAATTTTCGAAGCGACATGGCGACCCATCCACCTCCCCAAACCCCCGAACAAACTGTGTTTATGTGTGCACTGAGTGATCAATTCCAGACTTCAATATCACTAATGATATCAGAACTGAAATACGTAAAATACATACAAGTAACAGTGGCATCTATTTACATAATTAAAATCCCTATGTTTATAAAAAGATGTAAAAAAAATGTTTGTATTTACACAGTTCACAAATTGCCATCATCCTATCCAGAAGTCAAAAAATACAAAAACAACATATTTTTTTTAATTTTGTATGAATATGAAACACGCTTTTACACAGGAATAAAATTAAAAATGAACATTTGTCTCAAAGGGGAACACAGTAACTGAATATATGAAGCGACGATAGGCTGGACATGTAGCTCGAAAGGGGGAGATATGAAACACATTCACAGAATCATGTAAACATTTTAAAAAAGGGGCCAGTTTGAAGGGAGAAGAGATTGAAGGACAATATTAAAAAGAATCTCAGGGAAACAGGATATTAGGGAGGCAGGGCGGGGGAGTGGACCTGGCTCACAATCGTGGCCAATGGCTGCCTCTCGTGAAGTTGTTTAAGTTTTAGTTACGAAAAATGACCTTCGCTTCTGTAATTCTGAAACTCAAATAAAAGACATTTTAAACCGTTGTCAAACTGACGATGACATGTTTCACTGTGGCGTTCTGAAGGGCTGGAAACCCTCTAAGATCAAACCGTACCTATTTATCTGTAAGTTAGAATGACAAATTTAAAACGAGAAATATTTCAAAATCAAGGTGTCTCAAAGGTCGTGCAAGCCGGATTTGGTGTCAATTTCCATAAGACGTGTTTCACACGGATATCTTTATCGTGTTTTCAATGAGACGCGGTGCGTTACTAAATCGAATTATTTTGCGTCGTCATGCTGAGACCACTGAGAAGATCTAGGCATAGCTGGGAGGATAATATTAAAGTAGATAATATGTGAGGGTTTGTACTGATCTCATCTCGCTCGAGACAGCGACAATGACGGCCTCTTATGAGCATTGGAATGAACCTCCCAGTTCCATAAAAGGCTTTGGTTTTCTTGAATACATGAGCGACTATCAGCTTCTCAAGAAGGACTCCCCCTGTGGAGATGGTTGAACACAGAACTCCAAGTTTCTCACTCAAAACACCAGTGTTCGTATGTCCGACGTTTCTGAGTAACATACTGCCTCCATCCCCAGTCCTCAAATCCGCACACAGCGTCACAAGTCGGAAGACCAATATCGGCAGTTGGTGAGTCATTTAGTTAATTCGTTAGTTACAATTTCTTCTTCAGGTACTTCGAGAATGTTAATCAGGATCGTCATCCAGTGCCCCTTTTCCAACCACCGTAAAAAAGTACGAATTATACTCAGAAATACAAGCAACAGCCATCGCCTCCCTCGAGATCTGCAATCGTGCTGAAAGGAGAAACGTGAAATTTCCCTCATTTATTCCCTCCTCGGATTTAAGTCTCCTCGTGTGTCAGCTTAAAACTAATTGGACGAACCAAGAGAAATCTCATGTCGCTAAAAGGAGACTCACTCTAGCCCTTCCTTCTACAACAAAATTCTTTATTTCGTTCTGAAAACCCATGCACCTCACGCGAAGAGAAGATTTTGAGGAGAAAGTAAAATATATGGGACCCTGGGCTGGGGGAAGAAATTGCTCGTAGCACCCCCCCCCCCCCCCAACCACCAAAGTCAATTTCTGCACTGCAAGATTACGCCATTTCAAGCAGACAGGGCGAAGGCTTAAACTTCCGAAGAGAGAGGCAGAAACAATCTTGAAGGCGACTCAGAATTGTTCCAGCTCATCACGAAGTGAGTTTATCTTTGCAACTCCAGACGTGTTTATGAACTTATACATGATTAAACATTAATAATATGAAACGAGCATGAGGAATCCCACAGAACAGATATGAGTGTTCCACACTTATTAAATTTCGATTTGATTTCTATACTGCCTTAACATCCGTTAACCCTTTAAAGCTCAGTGGTAACTATATGTACCACCTGCTTTAACAGTCACTAAGTATGCATTTTATTTGTGTTTCGTGTGATTCAAACAATAAACAGCGATTATTTCCTTAAACAGCGTTAACTTGTTGATATTTGTAATGGTGAAGAGTCGTGTTTTCTTCGCGGTACGGGCTGAATTCTTAAG
The DNA here is from genome assembly GCF_977971745.1 of Zootermopsis nevadensis. NCBI lineage: Eukaryota > Metazoa > Arthropoda > Insecta > Blattodea > Termopsidae > Zootermopsis > Zootermopsis nevadensis. The sequence continues at coordinate 23,075,933 of NW_028259134.1, forward strand.
TTTCATTTGAAAGAGCTTCGGCTCCAAAGGTTAATTAGCGTTTTAGACGTATTATTTCCTTAAACAGCGTCAACCAGTTGATCTTCGTAATGGTGAAGTGTAGTGTTTTCTTCGCGGTACGGACTGAATTCCTAAGTTTCATTTGAAAGAGCTTCGGCTCCAAAGGTTAATTAGCGTTTTAGTCGTATTATTTCCTTAAACAAGGTTAACTAGTTGATCTTTGCAATGGTGAAGTGTAGTGTTTTCTTCGCGGTACGGACTGAATTCCTAAGTTTCATTTGAAAGAGCTTCGGCTCCAAAGGTTAATTAGCGTTTTAGTCGTATTATTTCCTTAAACAAGGTTAACTAGTTGATCTTTGCAATGGTGAAGTGTAGTGTTTTCTTCGCGGTACGGACTGAATTCTTAAATATTATTTATGCGAGCTTCGGCTTAAGAGGCGTTAATATTCATTCACACGGCTGAAATTCATGTCACAAAGACACTTTTGACAAAGATGGACTCTCAATGACGCAGGCGACGTGAACTACTCACGACCTCGTATCGAAATTGAAAGAATTTTATTTTTCTCAAGACAGATGTCCAGTGGTCACAAAATCCTTACGCGTCGTAGCAGAAGCTTTTTTCGGAATCGAAATATCTGAGAAAGCGTTCGATAAATTTTCTTTTTCTTGTTATTTCTGTCAAATTTTTCTCAAAAATGTATAAATATCGTGGATGTCTTATTTTTGAGCAGCCTGTAGGGCCCTCTCTTCGGACTAATAATTCTTTGTGACAAGGTTTCGAGCCACTGGTCCACTGCATCGAACTCACTAGCAGCAGCATGTCATTTGTGACAAGTCCTTTTAGCGCTGTACTCTGCTAGTTTATGGGCTGTTTGTGGATTCAGAGCATGCGACGCTCAGTACCTGTCGACTGTGAAGCTCTGCAGTGGCGGCTCGTGCGATTGGAAATCAAGTGTCACATCCGGCTAAATTCATCGGATGCTGCAGACACCTCTCATGATTCACACTGCAGCCTGGACGCATAAATAAACGTTTAGATCTCCGGAGTTCGGCAAGACGAACTAACGTCAAAAGTAATTTTGGGCTTTGAGCCCTTTTTACAACAATAACGAATTTTTTTTATTTCCTAGATAAAATCGCACGTTTATTGTCCACACCGTGGAAGGACGCGTTTGTAAGTTGCGTCACTTCCACCCTGAAGATCGAGGCAATATTTAACCCGATAAATTGGCAACCACCTACACAATCCATAAGGCCACTAATCGACTTATTCAAATCTCATACAGTCGATATGTCGACGTGTTCAAATATTTCTGCAGTTGTCTTTTTTAATATAAATTGATGTCAGCTGTGTTTGTGAAAATTTAAGCAATATTAACCACTCTTAGTCGATGTCCGTCACGCTTCAATTGACATAAAGAACTTAAATTAAGTTCTGACGGTGGCGACTCTGGTAGCAAGGAGTGTAAACGAGGCTGTGGTGGCGCCTACGGCGGGGCCCGGCACGAATCTGGTTCATGTCACCGTGAAGATTTCTCGAATTTAATTCAGTTTGGAGAATAAATGTGAAGTGTTTACACGTAATTATAATGAAATGCGTTACTGTCTTCCGCGGTAAAGTTTTATTCCCGTAAACTGTGACGGGCCGTACGTTATTGCTAGTATTTTCATACGTCGCCCAAATTCGATCAAACTTTCCCACACCTGACACAACTTCCAAATTCACGAGTTTTTCATTCATCCTCAGTCACTCCGACGCGTATCGAAACCTAGCAGTGGCGGCTCGTAGGCATTTGTCTTCAACTTCAGTACCAACCTACGCACCTTAAAGGCGAGTGATGGTTGACTTTGAGCCTTAAACGATGATACGGGTCTGTCTGAGGCGGCAGAAACGATTTTATTTCGCACTTTATAGCGATGAATAAAAACACCATTTTGTACAGCGGCTTTTAGAGTCAAAGTTATCGCCATGGTTACCAATATAACAAAGCTTATAGGAGGCAATAACAATAACATCTCTACACGAACTTAGATTTCAAAAGTTATAAGCTGTTTTTATTTTTATTTTCGGTTCTAAGATATGTTTTCGTTTTGAAAGCTGTGTATAGAAACATGGTAAGAAATAGAACAAAACCGAAGTGTTGTTTGAAAGGATTAAAGCAACTAAAACACAAAAAAGAAATAAAACGAGAAACAACGACAAAAAACAAGGAAAAATATAAAAATCGTATTACGAAACTGGAACATCTGTGTCAAGACGTTGGACCCAACCCTTTTCGTTTTATGAAATTCCATTCTTTCTTTCTTTCTTTCTTTCTTTCCTTCTTTCTCTCTTTCTTTCTTTCTCTCTTTCTTTCTTTCCTTCTTTCATTCTTTCTTTCTTTCTCTCTTTCTTTCTTTCCTTCTTTCTCTCTTTCTTTCTTTCTTTCTTTCTTTCATTCTTTCTTTCTTTCTTTCCTTCTTTCCTTCTTTCCTTCTTTCTTTCTTTCTCTCTTTCTTTCTTTCCTTCTTTCTTTCTTTCTTTCTTTCTTTTTCTTTCTTTCTTTCTTTCCTTCTTTCTTTCTTTCTTTCTTTCCTTCTTTCATTCTTTCTTTCTTTCTTTCTTTCATTCTTTCTTTCTCTCTTTCTTTCTTTCCTTCTTTCATTCTTTCTTTCTTTCTCTCTTTCTTTCTTTCCTTCTTTCTCTCTTTCTTTCTTTCTTTCCTTCTTTCTTTCTTTCTTTCTTTCTTTCTTTCCTTCTTTCCTTCTTTCTTTCTTTCTCTCTTTCTTTCTTTCCTTCTTTCTTTCTTTCTTTCTTTCTTTTTCTTTCTTTCTTTCTTTCTTTCTTTCTCTCTTTCTTTCTTTCCTTCTTTCATTCTTTCTCTCTTTCTTTCTTTCTCTCTTTCTTTCTTTCTCTCTTTCTTTCTTTCTTTCTTTTTCTTTCTTTCTTTCTTTCTTTCTTTCCTTCCTTCCTTCTTTCTTTCTTTCTTTCCTTCTTTCTTTCTTTCTTTCTTTCCTTCTTTCTTTCTTTCTTTCTTTCTCTCTTTCTTTCTTTCTAGAGGTGCGCTTTTTACGTATCACTCTCTTAGTGTTTACTGCACTGCAGTTTCAAGGCTAGAATAAAGATCCTCTTCATATTCATTACACATTCAATCACAAATATTACAGAAGAAACAAGGAACTCATAGTGGGCTTTGACGAAAGATGCCTACCACATTGAATGGGAAACAGTACAAAGCCTTCCCTTATGAATGCCAGCAACAGCTCTAAGCTACCATTTTTTTAAGTTTATGGTCACTCGAGTTCAAACAGAACGGGAAGACATTTCAATTCTTTGAAGCCTCTTTAAGTTAAAAAATATATGTTTACGTTATGACTTGAAACACACGTATCATCTCTTCTGTAGGCTGCGTTTACACTATCACTTATTTTACACTACAAAATAACCAACAAACTCCATGACGTAAATCATTCGTGGGACAGCTCTTTGTTACCAGTTCATTCACGAATCCTCCGCATTTACATACGAAGGCGTGTTCATCGTTCCACTGGGTCCCATCCAAAATCAGTTCAATCCATCTCATTATTTAAAACATATTAATCTAAGATTCCTTTTAATATTATCCTCTCACCTATGACTGTGTTTAACATGTGATATCTTCCAGTCATAAATCTGTATGTAATCTCTAATAGACCATGTTTTTATTTCAATGACATTAGAATTATTGAACGAAAAATGTAATTTCTGAAGTTTCTCAACCTGTTAAGCCAATACGTTTTCCAAATAATTTTGTTCTCAAACCTTTATATAATTTTATGTCGCCATGAACAGAGTTATTTGAAGATCTTGTCAGCGGCCAAATTTAAAGTATTCCACCGACATCTTCCTGGAGAAACAGAGGAAAAACACGCAGAAACTGAGTCAGGAGCCGAGATTTGAATCCGAGACCAGGCTGAACTCGAAAGTGACGTGACACTGTCGTCGATTGTGATCTACGGAGCTGTATTCTCGAAACGAGATTAGTGTGTTAGCAACACATAACACACGAAACAGTGACCTCGCGCCAAGCGTCTCGGAACTTTACATTTATTTGGACACAATTTGTTTATAAAAGGAAAATTAACACAACACACGCTAATCGCCAAGGACTGGGATTCCTCACAAATGTACCAATGGCTGTTGAAGTGTAAACTCAGGCTTCTGACTGTTTCGTGTGTCATTCTGTCTTGATTAACACCACGCGTGAAATACAGAACGTGTTTGCCTTGGGCATTACCGAGCAGAGATGTTAAGGCAGTGTTTGCTTATGTGGTTAACTCGCTTATGTCTCCTGACCAAGTAACTTTGTTACAGTTTTCAAAACAACCCACGCCATGAATTCAAATTAAGGTAAGTGTGACTCCTTATAAGAACACAGAATAAATTACTTGGTCTCACAATAGCATTTTTTCTGTCTTATTTAATTTTAATTAAATTTACGCTGGATGCGATGAGGTGGACATGGAAACCGTAGTCACCGCTGCGCTGGCCAGATCTGTTTCTTTGTTTTACACAGCAGAGGTTAGGTTCACGACAGGAACCATATGGCGTCGTTTCTCAGATCCCCTGTGCACATTCACCCATCATGACTTGCATTAATCGAGCACCAATTACGCCTCACCGCATGTGCGATAACATCTGACACGTCACTGGTATTTACTGTGCATGAGAACGAGCCTTCTTCACGTACTGGCCACTGAACACGAAACCGAAGGCCATGTCCAATGCACTTCGAAGCAAAGAAGCAACCAAGACCGTCCTTTAGTTCGCGTCCTTTGCACGAAATTAACGTAAAAATGGCTGGTCGTGTGTGTCAGTCCGCATAATTCAACTCGAGAACCGATGGACGGATTTTAATTAAATTTGGTACGAACGTTATGCCACTGGGGACTACCCTAAAATCGTACTTTACAATATCCTATAGTCTATAATACCAACGTGGCAGACGAACAAACTTGTGAGGTGGGATCGACACTAGCGCCACTTGTAAAAATAGTTCCACAAAATGATGTTCGTTAGAGATTTTCGGAAAATACATAATTTTTGGTAATTCTTTCTATAAATGAATATTATAATTTGTCGGTTGCGTGTACCCGTACGGATCGTATCTTCCCAGTGCTTTTAACAGAAAACACGGAATTCTTTACGAAGAAAGAATCGAATAATTTACTGAGGGATTTCTGCATAACGTGCAGCGAATACTTGGCAGCAGCCTCCGCCCACGCACGCAGCAAAGTGTTAATACTGCCCTAACACGGAGCTTATACATTACATTTGGATGGGACTGTACGACGGCAAACCAGAACAAACGTGCCCCCGTAAGGGCGGTTATATGTGATTATATACAACGCACAACGAGCCGATATTATTACGCGGCAATGTACACGCATACGGGAAGGATTATATCCCAAATGAAGATCTATGAAGCATACAATCAGAGCCGCTTAGTGGCTGTTCAATGCACTAAAAACAAAGGAGGAGCGAACAGCATAAAAGTGTGGGAGCGTTTTTATTTAAACATGGGGTGGCTTTGGGGAGGGGGTTAGAGGGAAGAACTCGAGAAACACGAACACCGTCGTTACAGCGTGGTCCTTCTATTAACAGTATTAACGGCGATGGCGGGTATAAAAATCGGGACTTTCTTTTAATACTTTGTTAGTGTACCAACTTAATATTCAAATAATCCGGGTTTTGATTCCAATAGTCGCGACGAATATTAAAAATGAAAAGCATGATTCTTAATTCACTTCAAGTACAATAACAGCGGAGTGAAGATGGGAACACAAGTAACTCTCGAAACGTCGTGTTTAACAAATATACCTCAGACAGTGGACAACGAGCAACGTAATATTATTTTAAATAAATTGCCCTCTTATGTTACTTTTTGTCATATGAATCATAAGTAGAACCTTTTAAACCCGAACGAATTTTTTTCGTCTGAATGATATTTAAGAATTCAGTCCGTACCGCGAAGAAAACACAACTCTTCACCATTACAAAGATCAACTGGTTAACCTTGTTTAAGGAAATAATACGACTAAAACGCTAATTAACCTTTGGAGCCGAAGCTCTTTCAAATGAAACTTAAGAATTCAGTCCGTACCGCGAAGAAAACACTACACTTCACTATTACAAAGATCAACTGGTTAACGCTGTTTAAGGAAATGATCACTGTTTACAAAGAGAATTATACAAAAAGCCACTAATCCAATCTGTGAGCAAAATGAAGAAATAATAAATGTTAGAGCAGGTGGTTAATATAGTTACCACCGAGTACTGAAGAGTTAAATCACGCCATATTTTATTATTCTCGTACCACAGCCCTGTATATTTTCATCACAGAATATGAAGACCTCCGGTGTCGCGTGATACCGAACATAGTCCTCAGTTCCAACCCCCGCAAACCCCTATCGAAATTTTATTGAATCTTCACATTCGACCTTGCCCAATTTTTATTACCTTCTCCACCACGAGGGATGTTTGCAAAAGGGGTAAGTTGATCCTTGGCTGTCGGGGCAGGATGTGCTTCAGAGGGTTCCAGTTACTCAAAGCAACGTCCGACCAGGCCTTGCCCCACCCCTCGAGCGGGGAGTTTCAAAGGAAGCGGTTCTGCGGACAAGACAGGACTAAGTAACCGTAGGCGAGATATCTGTCTTCAGATTATCGCGCGGGTAGAATTCAGTGTAAAACCACGGTTTTCGGGGATGAGCCGAACGCAGAATTTTGAAAATTACGTAACGTTTCGTTTGCCATCTTCAGGGTGAATATTCATCGTTATGGAGAAAGTACGCACCTCTGAAACGTCGGTATTATTCTGCCAGACAACAAGGCTGAACATCTCGTAAGACCAACGCGTAATAAAGTCTTGCTAGCACATTTATGCTTTCAAGAGTTCAAAGGGAGATGAAGTTCTATCAAATTTCTTGGCATTCGACGTATATTTTAGAAATAAACCAGATACGTCGCTCTTATGTTCCGAAGGATATCATCGTCCCCTCCTACGCCTAACCCCAAGTTTTACTCAAGAAGACGAGGCGCTTTGTCGTACGAATCCGCTGGAGTGTTATCAAATTTCAATGCAAAGTAGTTGAGCCTCGGGGGGGGGGGGGGGGGGGTGCCCTGGCATTCGCCAAAATTGCTTCTGATCCACGTGACAGGGGGACGGTCGGACACGGGAACGGAACTTAGCAAGGTAAGATTAGATTCGTAATCAAAGCGATGTAATAATTGCTTTAAATATTGATGTTGCGTCGACCAAGACGTTCGTCCAGTCCTTGCCACTGACGTCACACGTAGTTGAGTAAGCAGGAATGCATCAGAGTCACTCTTGTTTGTAACCTGGAGCATTATCTAATCCAGAATGTCTACATATTTAACATGGAGGCTAGTAATTAACGCTGCAATCACGTGACGCTAATTTATCCGACTTCGTAGGAAATTACAGTCGTTACGTGATTAAATTACAGCACGTCAAAGTTATTTATGTCGCAACAAATTCTCTGACACGGCTTTTAAACTCTGATCTGAGTTAAAATTCATGAAAAATTGTTCTGTAATTATTGTGACCCACATTTAATGTACGGTACGGGGTGGGGGTTGAGAGTGTGTTAAGATGGTGAGAGATGCAGGTTACTACAGTGGATTTTAAGAGTTACAAGTGACAGGTTGTAAGGGTTAACTGAGTCTGAGAAAAATAATTCAAAGTTCTGGTTCTAATAGGTTTAAAATGGAAGTCAGGACAGGAGACAAACATGCGACTGCAATGGAGGTGAGAGGGCAGGATGTAAGACAGATTTATAGCCGTAATTACTGTTTCCATGGTAACCACGGCGAAATAGCCAGCGCTCGCGCGGCGAAACAAGTGAGAGATGGTGGAGGGGGGGGATTTATTGCGATGTTTTAGGGCTCTTTTCAGCCAATAATTACACAGAGACAGAAGACGAACGACCGGCGCTACGATTCACGTGAATTACTATACTTTCATTCTATAATACAACCCATCATCCTCTCCTCATTATGATGTACGTCGTTAATGGTTTATGAGAAAACGTAAATTAAAGTAGAGAAAAAGACAGCCCTGACAGGACGACAGTATACATCTTTTTGGGACTTGCTAAATATTCACGATTAGCAGTCGATATTAGGGAACAGACCCCGTCTCAAAAGGGAAATTGAAAAAAAAAAGCTACAATGAATCCAGCGCACCCCTCCGAAATCTTCCAGTCGCTTTAATTCAATGATTCTGATGCCTCCTCGTATACAGAAAGCGAACGAACCATCCCCAAGAAGACGCCTCGCTGGTTCGCCACTCTACCGAAATAAGCTAGGGTCCGGGGGGGGGGGGGGTGAGACTCAGGGCATTCAGGAGGATGGAAACACCCGAAAGGTGTCCAGGCGTTTTATCTGGATCTAAACTCCACTGCTTTGGAAAAGCCGTGCTTCAGCCCCCCCCCCCTCCCGGTTGTAAAACTGGGGGACAGTCGGAAAAAAACCGCATCGACATTCAGGTTTCGGAGAGCATAAAGCTGTTACTTACAACGAAAAAGTAGTTCCTATAAAAGTTCTACTGTTTCATAAATTATATACAGTACCAGAATATTAAAATATATTCAGGACCTCACTTACAGCAAAAAAAGAACAGCAAGAAACAATGGTAGTAGTGTCACAGCGTGGTTGAAGAAACAGCCCTGAGGATGGAAGTAGTATTTCACCCCGAAACGTTGGTATCCACCTACAAGTTCTCGTAGCGTTACAACCCAGAATACCAAAATCGACATTTTAACAGCAGTGACAACCACAAATCAGACATGAAAACAAAAATATTTAGGGGGGGCTTTGGGATTCTTGCAGTGTGATAACATTATTCTGAGACAGACTGTATTTTCAACTACATACCGATATGTTGCACGGTGAGCCATTTTCGTGGACATTTATACTCGTTCTTCGTCAAAACAATTTTCATTCGAAGAGCAAAGGGCCCACCCAAATTACGACTTTGACACAGTTGAAGACAGCGATAAACAAAGGCGAAATCATGTCCCGTATAATTCCTTTGTCCTTCACATTATGTGAATATTTTCATACGCTATTTTTATTGAGTCTAATTACTGTGTGATAAAATACTTTTTAATGGGTCCTCAAGCTTGCCTTCATGTCTCCCTTATTTGGTGCGGAGTTCTCCTTACAATGACGTCCGCTCACAGTGAAATTCGCAAGACACGTAATGTAAGGTAAAGTGGGGAGACAACGGACAAGGTGCAAACCCCTGGGATAAATCAGAGCAGTTCCACTATGTCACTGGAATATACTTAAGTTGTGGTTAAGAATCTACTTTTTTCAAGGAACGCCATGCAAAGTGAGATTATCATGGAATTCATAAGGCAATTAGTGCTTTATGTGATTTATTATTATTATAACGTGTACTTAAGGATTCTCTTTACGAATATTTTACTGGACTTTACATTAAGTACGACGTGTGGCAGCAACGTCCAATCGCGATACGAAGCGGGGCAGAGGCCTCCACCTCGGAGGGTGATTCTACATGACGATGCTCGACCGTGTTCAGCGTCGTATGAAAAATAACTCGTTTCATATAGTGACGTACGAAATTTATTACGAACCCAATCTCAAGTTGTTAACTTTCATACTTTATAAGTTTGGAGCTTTTGTTATGAACCTTTAAGACTCGTCTAAAGCAATCTCGTACCTATACCTTCCTGTCTTCATCAATCAGCAGCAACGCACTCTCCGTCTTCGGTACACTTAAAAAAATTCCAATCGAAATTTTCGCCAGTCCCAGAAATGAACATTCATCAAAAACATTTACAGTTAACAGCGGAATAAAAACAATGGGATGCTATGACTTCGGTCTTCTTAATACTGGTGTATAACAACGTGTTATCAGGAAGGGCAACCTAACAAAACACATCGTCTCCATCCTCAGGGGAGAAATCTTCAGATACAAGACGACGCGGTGTCACAGCCCTGAATACAAACATCGACGTATTCATCGGCGTGCGAACTTCAGACTTCACAGAAATAAATAAATGCAAAGATAATGAGTTGTAAGAGTCTGAAATGAGATGGGAAATTTCTTGAAACCTGGAAGATTTGAAAGGAGACGGAAGGGTAATATTAAAACGGATGACACAGCCGTGAAAATCAGACACGCATGTAAATGATTCAGGATTATTCTGAAGTTCCCTAACACCAAAGCACACATTTTATCCAAACTTTATTTCTCATAATTCCGTCACGAATCTTGTTTATAAACTTCACATTTGTGAAGACATATTCACGAACATGTCTCATATAATTTTAGTTAAGTCAGTATCGCGACTAAACTATTGGTTGGACAACTGAGGTTCGATTCCCGGCGCTGAGGTATCCCTGCCTCGTACTCAATGGACACCCGAGTTCTTTCCCAGTGGTAAAGTGGCCGAGACGTCAAACTGATGTCACCTCCGTCCAGATTACGTATACGTGGAGCTATACAACAATTTCGTCGTAAAAAAGTTCATTTGGTTCTACTCGGTTGATGCAGCGTCGTAATTCAACCAAGCAACCACGAATAGTCTTTTGGAGCAGATGTACCAACAGAGAATGTTCGCGAAAGATTATCACACCCCCAGCCATTCATTCAATATAGTACAGAGGGGATGGCGAAGAACTGGGTTGGCAACCGAGCCAAGAGATTACGTCTGGACAAATCCCAGTCGGGGATTTGTCCGGCTTACCTTACGTTCTCGCGTTCCAGAGTTTTGGTGTATCCTTTAGTGTCGGTTCGGAACCACGTGATGGCCCGGGTAGAAAACTCACGCTCAAGGAACAAGGCCACACCTCATGAATAGGGACACAGAAAGGTGTTACTTAGCAACCGTTCTTTGTTTGCTAAAGAGACGTTTCGTTAATGAACTACTAAAAGTTACACAAAAAACCCACCCCTCAGGTTCGTTATGGATTTGTTTGAATCATCAGTAGAAAATATGTTTTAAAAACAGTCTGGATCATCACTCGGAATGACAACTAATTCAAAGTATAAAAAAAGCTTACTTACTGACTTCCGGTCCCTTCTGAGGCCTGGAGACGCTAAGATGATTTCTTCCGTGGTTCCAAAAGGTCACTGCAAGAAAATGACGTAATAATATATTAAAATAAGCCACGACCACATCCAATTCATTTATCATCCGATCTTTCGTATATTCAATTCTAGGTAAGAAGGGCTTAAATCAGACTTTATTTCTACTGACTTAAGTCATTTTTACTAAGCAACAGACTGCATGATTTTTCCTTTTTCGTGATGAATCCCGTTCCTGTCTTACAGACCAAGAAGAGCGTCGGTTTGTTAAACCACAACAAGAAACTTTTTTTGATCTCATCAGAAACAGTAAGAGATTAATTATATTATTTTAAGTAGGATTTGAGGTTCTCGCGGTGGTCGGTACGAAGATGGACGTCTTCTTAAAGTAATTCCTGTTCATGATTAAAACTTATCACATAACAGATAAGACAATATTCAGTTTAATGATTCATCATCGGTTATCATCATTCTCACTCTGAGAGAGATTATTGCCTAAAGCAGTAAAACATACAATACGGCCATCAGGCCGTATATTCCTTGTCTAACGGGAAAAATCCAGAGAAAATAAGTCGTTTTAGTAATGAGCTTTGGGTGTTGAAACTCTTGACAGACTTTCTTACTATTCTCTTCAGACTCAATGAACGAGAAGTGAAATTTATCGGAGCGAAGATTCAATGAAACATAAGAATATAAAGTTCTTATCTTGTCTGGCTGTTCTCCTTCTTATTCTCTTTCTCTATAATAACCCCCCCTCCCCCCCAATTACATTTTCGCCACTGTCTGAAGAAAGAAACCGACAAATCGCTCTTAAACAACGCAGTCAAAAAAAAATTCTCTTCTATCGCCTTTTTCCTCCTTCCCCTTGGTCTTCTCTCCTCTGCCCTCATCTCGTTCACTCCCGGTCCAGAGATGGCCGACGTCAGAAGATGCTGACTAAGACAGGCCACTGTCCAGGCTCAGAGTCTGGTGACGTCACCGGTGGCTTCGTCGTGAAATGCAGACACTTCAAAGCTCTTCGCTCTAGAACGGAGTGAGGCTCTCGTGTCCCAATAAAAATGTCGAAGAACGAAGCCCTAAAGTACGAAAGTAAGACAAACAGGTTACATGTAAACCATAAAATATTTTATAAATTGCCCTCAGTCTAGAAACCAATTTTAAATAACAACCACGTGACACGGCAGAAAGAATCTGGGAAAATAACGTCTTTAAAGACTTCAGACCCGTTCTTGGAAATTGCGCTCTTTTCAAAAACTGCCTTCAACCATCAGGGCGATGGGTATCTTTTCCAATCTCTTTCTCTGGGGTTAATGCGGCAGAAGCGCGAAGCAAACTACTACCCTCTATCTGGTGTCCAGGTTAAGAATACGTGGAGCTTTACCGCCAGGCCCCTTACTATTTCATGATGTGGAGTCTGGCGTAGTCAGACTTCGCACTAATCTGTAATTCTGTACGGAAACGTTCCAAATGTCTTATTCTGGAAGCTAAGCCTCAGGGACCGTCTATTTTCCATGAAACCCCAAACGTAGCTGGTCGTTGTAGTTGAGCCCTGTACAAGGTACACAGAAAAGTTTGAGTGACGTGCTGTTTGTATCAAACCCTCACAATAGAATGGTCTATTTTGTGACGCGGAAAGAAAGATGCCGGGAGTCTATTGTGGCTCGTGAAGAGACACCTGAGAGCGGGTAAGCAGACAATTGCTGGCTTGCAACCCCATGGATTATCACAGTGATTTTACGCGCGTCCCGTACACTAACAAAAAGAACTCTCCTTTTGATAAGATGTTATTCAAACATTGTGAAACAGCGACACTCCAGTTGCAGTGGATTTGCAGGGAACAACAAAATGCTAAATAACACTGACTGTAGCCTACATTACAGGGAGGCAGTACAAAGCGAGAACCCAGAAAGGAAAGGAAATATTGTTAAAACCTTAAAAATTACGTACCGTCTGCTTTAACCCCATAAAACGAGGTGATACATGCGTCTCGCCTGCTTGACATTCAAGTCTGCATTTTGTTACACATCGCATAATTCCCACTGTAACCAGCGATCATTTCCTTAAACAAGGTTAACCAGTTGATCTTTGTAATGGTGAAGTGTAGTGTTTTCTTCGCGGTACGGACTGAATTCTTAAGTTTCATTTGAAAGAGCTTCGGCTCCAAAGGTTAATTAGCGTTTTAGTCGTATTATTTCCTTAAACAAGGTTAACCAGTTGATCTTTGTAATGGGGAAGTGTTGTGTTTTCTTCGCGGTACGGACTGAATTCTTAAATGTAATTTAGACGAGCTTCATCAACGAAGAATTCAACACCCGAAACGTCAACTACTGCACAAAATTTATTTAAGATCCATCCTACCATCTTCTTCCCGCAGAGAGATCTAATTTTCTAAGCAGTCTTTGATTCCGTATTTTATCTACATGTCCAGTCCATCCTAGACTCCACCATACTGGCAAATACTAGGAGACCCTATAAATGTTTAATTGTTTTTAAGAAGTCGTCGCAATTTCTTCCCGCTGCTTTGCAACCTACAGATCGCGTGTGAGAAAAGACGTCACACGATTGGTCCATTGCATGTGGTACGATACCTCCGCCTTACCCGTTCGCCTTTTGCTTGCAGTCAGCGCAACAGTGGCTTACGTACACGCGATGACGTCCTATTTGCTTACCACTCGCCACCAGTTCACTTGTTCGTAACCTGGGAAGGATGAGCTATTCGACCTGCCCATTCGTAAAGGATACAAATCCGTGTTCTAACACAACTCAGTCGATGGAACTATTAAATACTTCAAAAGACAGACAAAGAATAAAACAGAACTGCCTGGGTATTGCAAAACCGTAGTGATATCGCGGGCCGGCAGAGGTCCGCAGACTCTCAGTTGAGGAACACTGCCCCCTGTGGACCGGAGACTTGCTTCACTGTTGCACTGAGCTTGTCTGGCGGTCTCAAGGGTTGCAGTTCCGCTGGTTCAGTCGGTATGCTAATAAGGCGTTTCACTTCTAATGAAAACGACGAACTCACGCCAGCTCCGGCTTAATTGAAAGAATTACTAACAATTAATTAGCCAAGCTGATGTCTCACGAACCCAACACAGCATCGCCCTGTCTCCGACTAAGCCAGGTTCATAACCCCGGGAAGGTGACGGGGGTGATTTTGACTTGACAGTCGCCAGGGCAACAGAACGACGAAAACGCGGGCATTGGAATAATTTCGGAAGCGAATAAATGGGAGGACTTACGGACTTAAGAAAGAAGGAAGAGATCGGCTAGGCATGTAGAAGGAAAAGAAGCTATTAAAATGGACACAAAATTCTGGTCGCAAGATCCGAAGGCGGATGACAAATGAAAGAAGACGGAAGGACATTATTCGACTCTTTAATAAATAAGGCGGCAGGGTGTAGATTGCGTCCATCTGACTCAGTGTATGGCCCCCACTGGGGCTTAAACTCAGGGCATATTTTCGGTGTTTTGACCTCTATAAAATCTCTTCCTGGTCTCAAGGAATAAGCATGTTAAGTTCGGCGCAAATTGGTGTAGACCACACACACACACACAAATGTAATTTCAAGACATGTGTGCGTGCGTGTTTAACACACCAACCCCCGCAAATATTTAAAGCATTTTAAAAAAAAACTTCTTATGCCAAGTGGTACATCGTATTCCTGTAAGTTATTCGTTGTGGGTATATCGTAAAATTCACGGCAGGAAACACACTTTATAGCCGTTGAAGATTTTAAAATATGTTCAGCTAATGATCGTTACACGATCATAACTTCCACATAATTATGCCTCGGAATGCCAAACGAACAAATGATTAGTTAGCAACATACAACCTCCGACTAAAAATGAAACATAAAAAATGCCCATAAACATTTAAATGTATGTCCTCGACGTCCTTCATGAAGCCCAATTACTATTCTAGTACTTTGAACACGTGGAATTTTTTGTGTCACAGTTCCTAAATACAAAGTATAATTCTGTAAGATTTTATAATGATTAATTGTCTTTACATTTTAATAATATTCTTTGGTAACAGGAAACAATGTCAGGGAAACAATTACCTCAGTGATATTCTATTATTTAGTAGGTCTATAATGGATAAAATGAAAACCTCAATTTTTTAACAATAGAGGATTTAAAAATGTTCTAACAAAGCATGATTTACAGACGTTCAAAGTAAATAGAACGTCTATTACAGCCAAGAATACATTTCATATCCGTGGCATTAACATTCAATGGCTATTAGAATTAAAAATCTATAACAAAATTCTTCCTGCACATGATTTTGGTCGCCTAATTACATAGAAGATGTATTGTTAAAAATCTTCTAAAAAACTCTTTTGAAAATAAGTTTACATTTCAAGCACTTAGCAACTACGTGTCTCGTACGAACTCACGGAGGTTCAAAAAACCAGCAGGTCCCATTAGTTACAATCGTGAGACAGTTCTAATCGCCTTTTGTCTTAACAACTGCTTGCCCGCGACCCCCCCGCTCTTCGAAGTGTGTTGGGTTCTTTATTTTTCGACTAAATTTTCCACTCAAATTTTGTATAGGATCTCCTTCTGATCTCCTCCCCTAGTTTTCACTTTCATAACAATTATTCGTCTGCAGAAATCTGGTCACAGAATGCGTGAGCTGGATTCAGCTGGCTCAGGACAAGGACCAGACGCGGTCTCTTGCGACCACAGTAATTATTCTCCCAGCTGGATAAAAGCGGGAGCTAATTAGTTAATGACTTTCAGATAAATAAATAAAAATATTTTTTTAAAAGACAGCTGATTCGCCTCCGCTGTCTCTTGTGGCAGTAAAAATTCCAATAACCAAAAAAAATATATATTGAATCGCGTTTAATATTATATTTTAATATTTAAGTTCCTAGTTGCTGGACGGAAAAGCGATTATGAACGCTTCGGCAGCAAAAAATTTCCCTGAACTTAATCTGTTCTTAATGTATTCGTGTGTGCAGGCGACGTTTTGTTTTTGAATTTTCGAAAGACTTACTTTGTCTTTACACAGGCTGATGGAAAAGTCTAGCAACCCGTATTAAAATATATACTGATAGTTATGGTTATAAAATGTCATAGAAACCAAATTAAATCTAAGTTTAAGTTACGTTCCTCCGAAACGTCGACACTACCTAGTCGACCACATGGCACCACAATGCATATTAAAAAGAATTTCTTAATAAACAAAATTGTTTTATGGAATACCCGTTGGTAACAAGACATAAAATTGCAAAAACTTCGTATCCAAAGGCACCGATTTCCAGGGACTAATGTTATATAAGCGAAGTATAGTTATTGAAACACAAACGAAAACCTCTTCTGTAATCATTTTAGGCAGGTAACCTCATCAAATCATTAAGAGGCGAAGGGGTTAAAACATAACCACAGTGTTACAATGCAGGGTAACCCGCTTAGCTAAACAGACAGAAGACTCTAATTTTATTCCAGGGGTGTCAAGTGTGTCCAGCTCCTGCTTTATACAGACGCAGCGACTTCCTAGCTGAATACGCCTGGGATAATAATCAATATGCTTGAGAAAAATTATAACTCTTTCGTGTAACTGCATGGGGCAGAGCCCTTGAAAACCCAACAGCCACTCAGAAGAAAGCGCCTTTTATGGAAACGAAAATTCACGAGAGACTGCCAGATGAATGTAATACACTCACCCTCCACTCTATTTCCGTCAGATACATTTTAATATTATTCTCCCATCTACGACTATGCCTTTCAACTAGTCTCTTCCCGTCAGGCTTTCCGATCAAAATGCTGTAGCCATTTCATGTTTCCCCCATGAACCAATAACTCTGTACATAATTAAATATGTGTAAATTAAGGTACTATAAAAGGAAATTATATTGAATTAGACCACATCTTTGCAATTCATGATAACATAATCATCTCACTTTTCCACGTTAATAAACCGTAAGAAACAGGAGGGTCCCTGTAAATTTGATGGTGCCACGCAGTAAACACAAAACCCTTGTCTACCCATGAAACAAAATAAATTAATTGGCGAAGAAAATTATGTACACACATAAACGATCGATTTTCATAAACACACGTCTGGAATGAAGTCGGTAACAATAAAATAATAACACATCCTCAGACGCTGTTCCTTAATGCTCTTAAATGATTCATAGGCACACAAATCTTTCAAAAAATGAAAGAGCAGACATCGAGAAATGTGAGTTGCTTACCTTTGTCCCAGAACGACTTAAAAGTTTAATGAAGGGCTTCGAAAAGTAAGCGATCCCAAAGCATGCACCTATATTAACGAAGACCTTATAATTTCAATCTGTTCCTCTATACAGCCTTTGTTCTTAACTAAATATATTATAGGTTGTTATTGTAATTTAGTCGTGAGAGAATACAATTTTTACCACTCGCGCGTCCGGTCAGACATTATTCATGTCAGGACCTTGAATATCAAAACGCTAACTGAACAGATAGTTGCTTCCACTTGCCACAAGAATTCACCCCCTCCCCCCCACTTCAGTAAGGGGCGTAGCGTATAGAGTTTTCAAACTCGGACAGCACAACCCACATTCACATTCACATTCACAAGCCCCGGAGGACCCTAAGGCCCCAATGGACTGACCCTAAACAGAAACATGAACCTTGAGAGGTTCCTGATGACGGTCACACTGGACGTCGAAACACGTCGCTCCATATGTTGGAATATTATTCCAGAGAGCAAGAAATCCCTGAACAGCATTGCCATGACAACAGCGCAAATAGTGATTTAAAAAATGATCACCAACGAAAAGCCTGTCTATTGTTTTAATTTATTCAATTTTGATAATACGGATCTTGTGAAAATTTGCTACTACAAGAGTTTGGGAGGGGGGGGGGGCTGGCCAATTACAAGGGTCCTAACTATACAAAGGACAACACATCAAGAATAAATATCCCCAGTGGGATCCCGGACTTCAAGGAGTTTGTTAAACGTCGTTTTCACGAAGGGCAGGAAAGCGAGCAGGGCAGGTTTCCCCGGGGGCGGCGCCACTGTCGCCTGTGGGTCGAGGGCCCGTCGAATCTGCCTGAAAGTTATCCTGAGCAAATCCACTTCACCCTTCACGCTTTTCTGGTCGGAAGGCGATCTTCGTCGGAGGGGTGTTGGTCGGATTTGGAGTTGAGGCATTGGTCGCCATCTTCAGATTCACCGCCGTGAAAACATCAAATCTCGCTTACAACACCTTTTTAATTTAAAATCTTTAAAGTATTCCGAGACAGTGATAACAAGGTGTCAAACACATAAATTAGCACAATATTTATCTGCTCAAGAGATCCATACGCCTGGAGCATGATTCTGGTGATTCTTTTCGAAAAATTTATGCTCATTATTTATTTCATGCAAATGCAAATACGGGACAAACCTCCAGCATTGCAGTTACGTGGTTACACTCAGCTAGAGGCACACATCGACTGCATATCGATCTTCGTGGCAAGTTCCAATTGCTATGATCAGACTGTCGATGGTAGTTCATACATTTCAATAAATTTCCCACATAGAACATAGCAAAATAAATGCGATCTTTTCAAAATATGAAATATCTCCTCCGTGTGCGCTGAATTTTCATTTAAAAAAGAAGCCAATGTTCGTACTACCAATAATTAATAAGACCTAAACTCAACCAAATAATATATAATAATCTAGTCCGTACCGCGAAGAAAACACTACACTTCACCATTGCAAAGATAAACTGGTTAACCTTGTTTAAGGAAATAATACGACTAAAACGCTAATTAACCTTTGGAGCCGAAGCTCTTTCAAATGAAACTTAAGAATTCAGTCCGTACCGCGAAGAAAACACTACCATTACAAAGATCAACTGGTTAACGCTGTTTAAGGAAATAATCTCTGTTAACAGCGGAAATCATACGGATCCCATAAACAGACTTAGAGTTAATGACTGTTAAAGCAGGTGGTAAATATACTTACCACTTACACATTTTCAACGTCATTCTTAGTTTTTAAGTATCGGAAGTAACGATTAAGTCAAAACCTGAACTTTAAAGTTTCATTTTCCGAATGTGGCAACACTGTCTCCACGAGTCATACACAAAATGAGTTAGTAGGAGAATTCCTTTTCTTTTAAGGAGGATTTTGATGATCCTTTCTGTTTGCTCTACGAACAGATTCTTGCGTCGGTATCTGTTCATAACGAACAGTTTCCTAGGAAACGCTTGTAATTATTGCGTCATAAATACCGGGGCGCAGGAGTTATACGACGGTAAGGTCTGTTACTTATGCATTATGTAGTAAAAGAAGAGGTGTTTAAACAGGTATTGTATTCAATGTAAACTTGTAATTTACAGCACAACACAACTGGAAATGCACTTCATTCCAGACTCCTAAGTCCACTGGACAGACGCACGCTGCAATGTTTCACTTAATTCTACGAAAAATTTGTCAAGCTACTCAGGAGAAAAGTAATTTAAATTTTGTTGATGTAAATTAAGAGCGCTTGCCAATATAACAGCGAAGTTTGATTTGGTACCTCCATTCAGCTGACTCACTGCCCCCGATGATGGAGGCAGCAAGTACCTCTAAAACGTCTGCCAGAATTCACGATGCAACATCTCGCCGGGCGAGAAACTGAAATTTTACTAGGACCGAAAGTTTTTCTCAGAACTATTAATGATAAAATACTTCTTCTCTATAGACTTTTGATTACTAATGGGCCACATCGAGAATCTCTCGAAGTTTAATTTCCCCCCCCCCCAAGTTACTACAAATGCGTGTGCCTTTCTCCCCATGAAATCGTCAGTGTTCCACATAACAAGAAAATAATTCAGCCAAAATTTTCGCTGAGATAACCGCCTCAGGTTCCCTGACCTCACTTTTGTTTCTGGCTGCGACGTCCCGACCTCCAGCTCCATACATTTTACGAACGAGAAACAAAAGGCAGGCAACATGCCCCACGCTGTTCTCTGCGTCTCAACTAGGAACATTCTACCCGAAACGCGGTCTTAAGGAGACACAGATTCATTCACAGGAAAAATTACCTATGTCACACGTCTCCCACCTAATAACATTACCCAAAGGCACAACTTTCATCTTATCTCTGACGAACAATTTTAATAATATCTTCGCATCTACTGCAGTTTCTAACAGGCCTAAGTCAAATTTCTGTAGGTATTTCTTGTTTCCCCTATCTAAAAATAAGAAACCTTATTTTACACTGGGTAAACTGGGTAAACGTTTTTTGTGTATTGAGACAGACATCCAGAGATAAAAGGACTTTCTTTTGCATATGTTTTATACTGAATCTTATGCTTTCTTATGCTGCATGTAATTCACAACAAAAATGCCGATGAAAATAAAAACACAAGATAGATTACAGAAAATTATGTGAAAAGAAAAAGCCGATATTTTCACAATTTCTTTGTTTGAGAGGTCAAAACAATTGTTTTAGAAATCTGTCACTTGGTAGACGAACAGACTGACACAACAGTAACAACGATAATAATGAACAATAATTAAAACAGATCTTCCTTAATTAAGAAGTAATATAAAAGGGACAGATAAAGAACTTCATAGCGAGGCCTTGTGTTAGAAGTTTCAATCATCCCTGTTCCAATAACAAGTCAGTCAATCATCCAATCAGCAAAACGAACAATCACACCGTGAGTTTATCAGCCGTTCATTAAAGATCTCACAGGGTCCAAAAGCCTTCATATGTCTGTTAGTACATTTTTGCTGTAGAAGATGCTTGGCGGGCTACTCACATATTCATATTTGTTATTACAAGTATTTTAAAAGATAAATATTAAACAATAAAAATAAACTGGTGAGTGACGCCAGAACGCAGATGCCATCCCACTAAAACAGTTCTCATGACACTGGCCGTGAGATCTCTGATCGTTCAAAGAAAATGAGAAGAATCAAATTCACATGTCATTCGCTGTTAAATCATTTCTCTCTGCTTTACCGAACGTATTTGTCAAGGGGCAGTCTAGAAATTTATTAAATTTATCTGCATTTCCATGGTTTCTTATCACCAGCCACAGAATCTCTTGTACGTTGAACGTTAATACAATACGACACTGCCTGGTGGAAACTTTAGTGGAGAGAAGTCCTTTGTCAAGAGACTAAGTAACATCCTACCGACTTAATCATTCCAAATAAGATTAAACACAAAGATTCAGAAGTCTTGTATAATACTGTGTTTTGTTACACTGTTCGCGGTTTCTCTGAGGAACGAATATAAACGTAAACCTTCTTAATATTCTAAAATGACGTTCAAATACTTAGAAATGCGTAGCAAAATACCAACTTACGAGGCGAAATTAAGGTGTTGTAAAGAAATAACTCGGTTCAAATAATCATAAATTAATGCCTGAGGGAAATATAAAACCATGCTTACAAACAAAACTGTTTAAAGGACACTAATGTCTAAAGCGTTTCGACCGCAAGATGTCCTCATTAGTGACAAAACAAATTAATTCATGTAATATTAATACAATTCAAAGACTATAGTTTTCTACAGAGCATAAAAGGTATGTACTTTACAAAACCTAACCTAACCTAACACCTCATTGGACGTTAATGGCACAGGAGTTGGTGTGTTAAACTGAGTACTTAGCTTGTATGTCCACTGGCCTGATTTCCGATGTTGGTCTACGGTGAGCCGTAGTTGAGTTGTCTGTGTCTGTGAACTTTAACCCTTGAGAACGTGGTGAAGATATCCACAAAGCAGAGAGCAGAGGTGAGAGGAAAACGTGTATGACCAGACACGGTTTTTTGAAAGACGGAAATTGGCGACCAGAATCAGGGAATTAGCAAAGATATTAATTAACAACTTGACTTAACTTTAGGTTATTTAACGACGTTATTTCAACTGAGTGTAAAAGCTGTTCGGCGGAATGCAATGTAAAATTTGTTCCGAATAAACCAGCCAAGTGGATTAAAACTTGGGAAAAGTCTGTCGCATCTTCTTATCATATACTATCCTAGCATTCGCCCGATGTAGTGTGCACTGCACAGCGAAGTCAGAAATACTTTTTGAAAATCTGACGGTGGTATAGTAATTTTCCGCGTTCACGGAGCCCAAGTTTTTATAACCGTACTCATAAGATCTCGCCAATGGATCGTGTCCTCGGCCTGTTTTATCCAGTAAACACTCCCACCCCCGTATTTTTCCAAGACCTACTTTAATATTATCCTTACTTCCACACACACAGATCTCCAAAATGACCGTTGACACCTTCATAATAAAATTTTGGAGGCATTTCCGATTTCGCGTTCTACATGAATTACCCACCTGATAGTTTTAAATATCCTTCCGACATTAACGCGAGAGCACAAATTACGAAAACCTCGTAACTTCCTCACTTCTTCCAAACGACGTCCTCAGCATCTTCCATCCACGTTCCACGCACTCCTAGCGCCATCTTTGTAGAGTGTGTTCAGAAAACTGCCGACTTTTTTGTGCGTACGGACTCCCCGGTTCCGAGTCACTGACTTGGTTACATGACTATGAGAAAATATCTGTCCATCGCACGTAGTAGATTAAATATCACATTCACAAAGTCATCTTCGATACAGAGAACAAACAATGGCTAGTTAAGAGTGATTAATCCTGAGCTGAAGAAAAACAACCCTTCACGGGACTTCACATTGCTTCTTATAGCCTATTTTTTTAACTTCTCGTTCCAAATAATGAATAGAGATGTTCTGCCTCGTCACAACATTTTCAAAATTTCGAAAAACATCCAAAAATTGTTAAAAAAATCTCTTAAAAATAAAAGATTTTCAAAATTCAGGATTTGACGTTTTCACATAGGCTTCATACAAGTCACGTAGGTAAGCTTTAGGAGTAGTTATTTTACGTCTGATTAGGTTGGATTAGATTGGGTAAGGTTGTTTGGTCCGTTCAAAATTATTAAAAAACTTTTAAAAACTTCAATAATCTTATGAATTGGCAAATATCGTCGGAGACAAACATTTTAGAAGATTTTTCAAATAAAAATATATTTTTTAATTTCAAAAATTACATAAGACTTCTAAATTTATCAGAATTGTATCGGTTTTCTAAAATTTTCAAAGTTTAAAAACTCTGAAATAGCGCAATATTTCCAAAATACGCTAAGAATCACAAAAAATTAAATTTTGAAAATTAAAAAAAAAATTAAAGTTTTGAAGATGTTCAAACTTTTCAAAACCACAAAGATACTCAAAACTTACTGAAGCCCTCAGAAGAATTAAGAAATTAGAAAATTTTCAACATTGAAAGTACACAGACTTCATACGAAGGAGTGAATTTGTCAGGTCGGGTCAGGTTAGGATAGGGTATGTTAGGTTTAGTAAGGTTTGAGCAAAATTATCCCAAACCTTAAAATATTACAAAAACCCCAAGGATTATAAAATCTCGTTAAAAACGACAGGTCTCTCATATAGAGACAATTGTCTCCTTCGAGGATTACAGAAACTTAAGTACGGAGACGTCTTAGAGGTTCAAACAACGGCGAGAGACAAATTCGTGAACATTACTCATCATTCTATTTAAAAAATTAGGGACAGAGGTATCAACAAATCCCACACACACACACACACATGCAATCAAGCGGGTGAAGATGATGGCGGTATGTTCATCTAAAATTTTGTAATTTCCCTCAAGTCCGTGCTACGTCATAACAGATCAACATTGATAACTTCAACGCCTTGAGACCCTCAAGTCTCAAGATACATACACGTCTTTAGCACAGAGAAAAAGATCTGTCTGTGGTCTCGCCTTCAATTCTTGTCCGTGAAAAAAGCTATTTACTTTGCGTCTGGAAGCATCAGACGCAGCTGAAGTTGGCTCACTCAAAAGCACCCGCTCCCCAATTGCGTGTCTCCCAGTTAAAGGCTTCGAACCATATAATCGTGTCCTTACACTGAACATGCACACAACCCCGGAAGCTAAGTGTTGGTTCAATCTAAAAGCGTACTGTCTGGAGCAATGCAATTTTGATAATCGCGTGTTCGCCGACAGACATGCGGTTTACATAAAGGGTCAGTGGAATATTAATGTTTCTCAAACGGAGAAACCTAACCTTGCCCTTGAAGCGCGAATTTCGTCTAAATAACATTTAATAAACCAGTCCCTACCTCAAAGAAAACACCGCACTTCACCATTACAAAGACAGCAGGACTTGAGAATCTGACGGTAGTAACGCCGAGAAGTCTGGTAAAAGTTTATCGTTTCGGAGGTCCTTGCTGCCTCCATCATCAGGGGGGGGTTGTGTAAGAAATTATAATTTGAAACAGATACAGCAAAGGAATGATTGAAATCATGTCCTGACCGCGACCTAAAAATCCGGGGCACTTACCCTGCACCAATTCCACCACTGCAAACAAATTTATCGTTTAGAGGAGACATCTATTTTAAGGTTTTTACGAGTTTCTTATCCGTGTGTGTGTAAATTGATTCTTTCTTTGTGCTTTTAAACATTGATTCCTAATACATATTCATCCTGTTTGTTACGGCATTCATTTCGAGGACTTGTACTAGACGTTTACTCTGATCTATGAAGTGCAGTGTTTTTATTCTCGCCATAACATGGAGGATTTATATCTCCTTAACCGATCCCCTGCCTTCCTTTGACTCGTCAATTATGGTGCGACTTTGTGTCAGCATGTTAATAGGATCTCCCGCTATGTCATTTGGCGCGGGTCATCCCCCCCCCTCCAAAAAAAAGTACTGTACACGCTTAATAAATTAAAATAAAATATAACAGTGTTCTGCAGTGATTCTTAAAATGAGTTGCGACCATCAAATTTGAATTACAGAATTGTGGACTAGCGTAAAGCTATTGGTACATCGTCACTAGACCAGGATTATAGAAGGACCTTGTACTGTCCAAACTAACGTCTTATTTGATTAGTTAAGCCACTGTCTTACTGTGGAAGTTAAGTCATTTTCTCTGCCTGGAATCAATACACAAAGTTCTAATGACATTGTGATGTCACAGGTCGGATGAATCAGTAATACAACGAGATAACATCTTTCTGAAATATTCTTTTGTTTTCCCGTCCTGCCATCTAGAAACTTAAAGATTAAAATATGAGAAACAATAATTTAATGTGTTCTTTTGTAAGCGGAAGAGAGAGAGAGGGAGAGAGAGAAAGTAGATTGACGGCGTCTGAGGGCGATATTTGGGACTAAGTGGCATAAGTGACAGGAGGCTGGAGAAAGTTGAATAATTAAATTAAATTAATTTATTAATGCAGAGATTCATAGTTTTTAATCTTTCAGAATGACCAAATCAATGAGCATTCGGGAGATGATAAATGCGTGTACCTGTGATAACAATATTAAAATGGATCTTAAACAGTAAGAGACTGTGGATTAGAGAACCAGCTTAGGATATTCTTGGATCGGCAACTAACATTATGATTCCATAAAAGCAATGAATTTCTTGGAACAGATCCTACCCGAGGCATGCCCTGCACAGTGGAGTTCATTGCAAATGTCATCCACGTGTGTGTGTGTGATGGATCTATCGGAACTACAAGGCTCCGGGTAAGACAGTGTCAGTCGGTTCGTAATCTTCTTCTGCTATGTGACTAGAACTCTGATGGCATCTAGAGACGTTCTGTGTGTTGAACAAACACGATAAACTTCATATTTGATAACCTCACGGGATTCATTCCCAATCCCTGCTCCTGCCATCTACCTTACAAGTTTTATGTATTTCTAGTTTGTTTTCTGAGCATAAACGTAGTCCTCTCATGAAATAACAGCATCTTTGACAATAATTTATAAGAAAATATGTGTATTTCTATAAACAGTCGTTGAGACTTTTTTAGCTTTAAAACGTTCAGAGCAAAATAATAAATTATTATGTGGAAATAAATATGACTGGGTAAGAACCCGGATCGTAACTTAAGGTGTGTGTACGTGTTCTACTAGAGGGTGTTACAGAATGCAAAGTATATTTACTCTGGGATACAAGCTGAGCCCGTCTCATCAACGTGAAAACCACGGAAACTAATAATTCTAAATCATTGGGCGATTACTCATTAAATGTGGTATCGGGTACTAATTCTTAACTCTCTCTAGATGCTACCACATGCCTTTACATTCAAATACATTATTTCGTTCCCTCAGTAATACACAGAAGATGAGAGCGACAGTGGCGACACGACTTCAGAAAGTATAAACTTATTTGTTATAGCATGTAGAATATGTCCGTTACCATGTTCACATAAGTCACCGTCTGACCCCTCCCTGAGCCTACCAAAGCCTGTCCGCAACGTCACACGCCCTATTTCTCAAAGATCCACTTTAATATTATCTTACTCTTACAACGTAATATTGTATGTCGCCTAAATCGGGCGCTAGCCAGTGACACAGTCCACGGTATTACCACTGGAGAAATTTGTTCACCCCTGATAATAACACAAGACAATCGACAGACGCGACAGTCAAGTGAGTGCCTATTTTACGGGTCAGTGCTCGCAGCCTGATGGTCTGATTGAACCCAACAGATACGCAGTGTATTTGGTTACCAAGGCGACAGACCATGTGTCACGGGAAACCATGGTGACGCCGAAAGCAAACGGAATAATTAGCCCGAGCACAACGTTCTTTCCAGCTTTAAATATGGTTGCCAGTTAATATTCTGGCATATTTCATTAAACCTTAGTTCTACGGGATATAAACAATTATTAAAGTCATCGTAAAGTCTTCTGTTACTCGGCATTACAACTTCATATGTTGGCCATGTAAGGTACACGGGTTAAGTTTTAATAAGTACCTGCTTAAGTCTCCGAGTAATTAAGACGTAACTCGAAATAGGTAGGATCTGGCACTACAGAACTACATTAAACCTGACAAGAAACGACGAAGTTCACATTCTGAACAGTGATGTCTTGTACTCGAGCGGAACTTGAGTTGAGTGAAGTGTAGTGTTTTCTTCGCGGTACGGGCTTAATT
Organism: Zootermopsis nevadensis; assembly: GCF_977971745.1. NCBI lineage: Eukaryota > Metazoa > Arthropoda > Insecta > Blattodea > Termopsidae > Zootermopsis > Zootermopsis nevadensis. The sequence goes on from NW_028259134.1 coordinate 23,102,964, forward strand.
CTTAAATTTCATTTGAAAGAACTTCGGCTCCAAAGGTTAATTAGCGTTTTAGTCGTATTATTTCCTTAAACAAGGTTAACCAGTTGATCTTTGTAATGGTGAAGTGTAGTGTTTTCTTCGCGGTACGGACTGAATTCTTAAGTTTCATTTGAAAGAGCTTCGGCTCCAAAGGTTAATTAGCGTTTTAGTCGTATTATTTCCTTAAACAAGGTTAACCAGTTGATCTTTGTAATGGTGAAGTGTCGTGTTTTCTTTGCGGTACGGATAAGTTTTGACTTTAGCGGACATAGTAATAACACGTATGGATTCAAACACCCTGTAACATTTACTTGCCTTCTCATACAGTTTGACTACACGCCATTTTAAAACAAATTTATTGTTTTACGCCTAATTACACCAATCTAAAGCAAAGACAATGAAATTCCTCACGTATACACACCCTCTCATGGAAATATGTTCTCTAGCATCAAAACTAAAAATAGGTGAATGTATTGCATGTCTCCTCTTCGAGAAGAAACTGCAAATGGGTCTGTCATTTGTTTTGTGATTCATGCCATCAAGAGCACGTTTTTAATTTAAGAGACATCGTCACCATGGCAACATAAAGGAGTTCCTTATTGCATTCTAGACAATAAGAATAGTTTCGAACACACTTATCGTTTTCCTTTGGTGCACTTCGAGGTAATCAGTATCTACACACGTCCCTCGTATTTTCTGTAAACGAAATACTTTACTTTAATGAGCAGAAAATAGGGAGAATCTTTTTCGGGTTTTTTTTTTTTAAAAATTCTGCATTTCGTGATCAACTACAGTTATTTCCCAAAACGCGTATACGCGCGCGAATAACACTTCGCATTCTAGTTTATGGGTCGACCACTTTCGTTCGATAAATCACAATTCCGCTGTCAAACAGTAAACATTAAGTTTTGTCTTCAAATTTCTTTCAAGTTTTCCTTCTTCTAAATTAATTACACTGGCGTTATCTCGCGATAAATTTAAGCAATTATTAAAATCTCCGTGTGGTTAGCGATTTGTTTGTGTAATTTCATTTTCAGACTGTCAGTCCCATAAAGAACAAAGCCGTTCTAAGGCTCTCTCCTTCCCCATTCGATCCTCTGCCTTCCTCATCAAAAATAAAATAAATTCATATCTTGTTCTAAATGTACCTCCTTTTCTATTATTTATGTGCACGCGCGGTTAGCATAACGCAGTTAAATCTGATCTCACTCCGGGATATGAGAATCTGTTGTTTATCTTCTTTTGTTTTAGCTGGGTTTTCAAGTGCGTTTTACTCACATTAAAACAGGGGGCACTATTTGGGAGGCCAGCAGTTGTGGATTACTCTAAGGAACTGTCATGAGTAAAACGACGAAAATCCACAGTCGGAACGCCCGGGTCTCAGAACAGGGACCCGAAATTGGAACCACAGGAAACAAAGGCTAACACAGTGAGGGGCAGAAGTAAATCTGACGTCTCTCTCAAGATTTCGACACAGTTTTGGGAAAAGCATTCGTCTTAAAATCTGAAAACAGGACCTAAACAGTCGCAAGAAGACGCTGATTCTGCGAAAAGTGACTGGTCTTTCCCCTGGTTGATTTTATCGAAATTTGGTTTCTAGTACTCCTTCCCTGTATTTATGATTCATTTCTGTGGCTCGTTTCGTTCCATGACGACCTCAAAAGTCTGCTAATTATGTCAGTAGAACTACGTGCAATTCAAGAATTTAACACTTCCTTACATCAGCACTCCTTCCAAAAAAGCTCTTTGAAGAACGTCCAAATAATATATAAAAATTCAGTTCGTACCGCGAAGAAAACACTACACTTCACCATTACAAAGATCAACTGGTTAACCTTGTTTAAGGAAATAATACGACTAAAACGCTAATTAACCTTTGGAGCCGAAGCTCTTTCAAATAATACTTAAGAATTCAGTCCGTACCGCGAAGAAAACACTACACTTCACCATTGCAAGGATCAACTTTTTAACGCTGTTTAAGGAAATAATCGCTGTTTATTGTGAGAATCGTACAAAATACATAAATACAAAACGGGACAAGTTTTTCTTTTCTTTTCTCGCATGTGTCGATGCTATTTTGAGTACTTCACAGGCCACGATGTCTTGACTAGCCGGAGCTACAAATATTAACCTGATGTGGTACCTGCTTCAGTGTTGCGCTCAGCATCCGTTGCCCTGGAGACACAGAACCTGGTGGGGAGTCCCCCAACTTCACTCCCACAGAGAATCCAATAATTGCTGCACGCAAGCGCTGGAGAGGAGAGCCCGGATTTTGATTCTAATTTATTGCGTTTGTCGAAAAACATGAACAGCATCAAGGATCCCAAAATAATTTTCACACTCTTCCAAAAAAGAAACTAAACCTATGACATGTCTGTTCAAGGTACGAGTGCACGCATACCCATTATATTCCAATGACGGAAGGTTTTACATTTTAAGATACATTTTAATATTATCATCTACCTACAATTGGTGCTCTTATTCTGAGACAGAAAGTCGTGACAGACTGATTACAACCCCAGCTTCGTATATGGAGGGTCGCAGGCTCGAATATTACGCCCAAACACGGGTCCATCCAGACCTTAAGGCATGACCCACGCTGGTTGCAAAATAAACTTAGGATCACCCCTTGAGTTCCTCACACTAAAATTTTGTGGGTTTTTTTTGTCTTATTCTCACACAACTCCACGTGCTTGTGTGTGTGTGTTGGTGGGGGGGGGGGGGTTCTAGTCCGGGTGAGTGGGTCGAGATGTGGGCGAAACGTGAACTGTGTGTCCGAGGGGGGTGTATCACGTCACATGCAGATGGACATGTGTTTCAGAACAAGAAATAAGGGCGAGTGATCGAGATGTGACCGGACTTTTGCTGCGGTATCAGCCCACACGATCACCAGACGCAGGGTGTTAAAAAATTCACCGCTCCATACCGAAACGCTTCGTCAATTATGCAGTCGGTCGCAGAATGTTCCAAAGGACCTCCGGTACCCACTGGACGGGAGGCTCAGTGGGCCCCAGTGCCGGTCTGAACACAGTGGAAAGAGAAAAAAGTTTTATGCCCGTGTCAGGGATCGAACCCTATACTGACTGCTGTCCACTGAAGCACGTCCCATAACATGCTACAGTGTGGACAAAAAGTTGCTACTTTTTATGAGACATTTTATATCTCACACTGACAAACAAGCACAGATGATCCTTCAAAACATTTCTTCAGAACCTGAAGGCTCTGTAAGGCCCAATCCGACAGCTACTCCACAACAAAAACTTAAGCCTCTCTATTTGTCAATGCGTCTCGAACAGGTGACGTCATTTAACTGAGTTTTGTACTCACCTTTTGTCTACTTCCTGTCACTGCTATAAATATAATCCAGCACGACGTTGCTTTAGTAAACACTTAAAAAAAAGGTCACACTAAAGCCAGGATCGTTCATTAAAATTACCGGATGCAGACTGGACCACGATAATTCCGATTCTCTACAGATCAAATGACCTCTCTCCTCGCCACCCCTTCCAGACCAGACAATCGGCGGGCCATTTCAGTCTGACGACCAGAGCTCGATTTCAGGTTACGGCAAGTCTTTGCCTCAGAGCCGTCTGTTCTGGCGTCTTTAGTCGGAAGAAATGCGATCGAATCGTGGAACAAGCAACTCACAAAAATCAAGAAACGGAGATTAAGAATACGTGGAGCTGTATCTCCACTCCCCAGGGGGAAACTGCTCCTTGCCTCATCCAGGGCGGCTTTGAACACGTGCAAAGACATTCGGAAGGTTCCACTGTGCGTTACAGTCGAGCAGATGCAGAATTCATCACGGTAAAGTTCTCTGGCGGTACAGAACATTTATTTATTTGCTCAGATTAATGCGACACAAAGAGACACGCTGTGGTGAGGAAACCGCCCACGTTAAAATGTGCTCATTTGTCTAATTTATGTACCAATTTGAGTGTTTTAAAACAGAATGGCTGAATCTTGACGTTGATGTAGTATTTGTCTGCAATTGCTTGCATGCCCCTAAAGCCACGTATCGGTTTTGCAAATCGCACCAATGCAGCACACAGATGTACTTTCCAACTGCAGCGACTCAATTATCCTGGTTGATATATTTGTGTTCGCTCCTTGCGTGTCTTCGGTCTCCTTATCAAGCCTCGTCGCCTACCACATCGAATTTCCAGGTCCGCTATTGCACTGCGTTCATTAACCTGTGAAGACGAAGCTAGTCCCAATAACTCTTAAGATTTCAGTCCGTACCGCGAAGAAAACACAACACTTCACCATTGCAAAGATCAACTGGTTAACCTTGTTTAAGGAAATAATACGACTAAAACGCTAATTAACCTTTGGAGCCGAAGAGAGAGAGAGAAAGAGGAAATTGGTGGGGGAGAAGTGAGAGACACTTCGATATCTGGGGGGGAGAAAGAGCATCTTATAGCTAGAAGGTCCCCAGGCAATGCCCGCTCGTCCTTCTGTTAAGGATAAAGTAAGAGTGAAGGCGTTAGTGTGATGATTGGCATAAAAGGCGGAATTTTGAACTTTGTATTAGCGAAAGCTGAGACTATGAGGGGCGGCGTTAAGGGGTGGTAAATTTTGATTAATTTAAGTCGGGAGGGCTGCATGAGAAGCTTGCAGTGGCAACTTGGAACTTGGGAACCATCTCAGCATTTGCTTGAAGACAGAGGAAAACCAATGGAGCCGAAGCTCTTTCAAATGAAACCTAAGAATTCAGTCCGTACCGCGAAGAAAACACTACACTTCACCATTGCAAAGATCAACTGGTTAACCTTGTTTAAGGAAATAATACGACTAAAACGCTAATTAACCTTTGGAGCCGAAGCTCTTTCAAATGAAACTTACGAATTCGGTCCGTACCGCGAAGAAAACACTACACTTCACCATTACAAAGATCAAATGATTAACGCTGTTTAAGGGTTAACCGCCCGTAGTATGTGTGAATATTTACCACTGAAATTCTTCATACAGTTATTTTTGTGCAAGTAATGGACTCCATGTATCAGAGTTGTGGAGAAACTGACAGTCGTTCAGATGGTCAAATAATTTCACGTCTTCCACGCAACTCAAGGGTTCAGGAGACCCTATTCGGAGCCAGTTAATTTATTCCATATCCTCGCATCGTGTCTTTAACATTCATTTTAATATTATCTTTTCATCTATCATTGGTGGTGTTAGCTATCTCTTCCCTTCACGTTATCCGACTAAAATACCGATTTGTGCTACAAGTCCAACCCACCCAATTCATCTCTTTAGTAACCAATACAAATAAATTTAATAATTAAGAGGTTCCCCCCAATCTTCTGCTTTGCTCCTATAGGTCCAAATGTTTTGCTTGTCAATTTGACCTCAAATACATGAGCCCTATAGTAAACAGCATCGGGAGGTCATAACAGATTTCTTCCCATTTATAGTGGAATTTGAGTTTCTGACGGCGGTGAAAATGACGAAGTCTTTGTTTATTTTTCCAGATTGTGACGTCTTGTGGACTTGTAAGAAGACGCCACTGTTTCTAACAAACATGCTGCCTGCATCTTCAGGGCTGAAGAACATCACCGACTTCCGTTTCAGGAAAAAATATGTAATTTTTTTTAGACAAAATAAGTTTCGAGGCCCACATCCTGCAATTAAGAGTTTTCCGAACTCGGGTATTTGTTCGGGTGCAGAACATGGACACCCTGTTTCTAAATTTTATGCGAGGATTGGACCATTTCTGTGCCGATTCGCCCGAGGCTGCGCAGTGAGAGTCGCTACAAAAAGACGTCGCTGGTACAACCACTTTTTCTTTGGCAAGGTATATTTTTAATTTATGGTTTTAATAAAAACACAGGAGTTATGAGACGCGTGACACCGCATGCTGGGATTGTACATTCGCTTGCAGGGTTTTGCACTGTCCTAGTGTGTGTTTGTGCTCCTTTTTATTTTGAGCAAACTGTGCTACGGGAAGCGTTTAGAAGAGTTTCGCCTTTTTCCATTCATTAATAGTTTATTTAACGACGATTTTTCAGTATCTCATATTATATAACGTTGAACGGGAGGATGACAGTTCGTAATGAATTGGTAAGGATATGCAAGGAAGCGGTCGTGGCCTAATTTAAAGCACTATCGCGATATTTGCCTAGAGTAACTGAGGACAACCACGAACCCCCAGTTTTAAGAACAAAATGTAACGGACTACAAATCATTCCGTTTGAACAATTCATCAGTTTTAACAAACTTTTGTTAGCCACAGGGTGTTTCAAATACGTCGTCTAGCAACCGAATTGATCAACTACGTTCGTGTCAGCGACACGCAAGATGGATAGAGAATTACAGGAAGCTGACAGTGACCCTTTGGTCGTCGGTTACACCATCGCAGGGACAGGGACGTTCACTCCTAGGTCCCCGAGGCAGTGCGAGTCGAGACATGGAACATCCATCTTTATCCGCGACACATAAAGAACGCGTCTCTCAGACATGAAACATCGAAACAAAAGAAGGCACAACTCGCAGCCATTAAGTAATCACAGTGTGACATTACTTAAAACATTGCGCCTGCGCTGTTCAAGATCTTTGCGCGCGGCAGAATTCAAATGTTTCAAGGGGAGTGATTTGTAAGGAAATCTAACTGGAGACGTATCACTCGAAAGAATAAAACAGATGCAGAAAAGGAACAAACATCTAATGCTCTATATATATATATATATATATATATATATATATATATATATATATATATATCAGTAGTCCTACCTTATTTCGATGTCCCTCACGCCCTGATAACATTCGAAAATTTGAATCTCGGATTTCTATAAAAGTCGCGACTGCAGGCGAATATGATTCTACAAGATAAATAATCGTGAAGTCTTTGATATTTTATTATTATTATTATGTCCGCCAGTAAGAGACAGACATAAGCAAGTAGGTGGCATTCAAAGTAACTTGCTACAAACAGAGAAAAGTGAAAAGCCTCGGAGTAAAAGGCACATCGGTGAATTATTAAGAGGCTGTATCCGACACGAAATCTGTAGCCCTCAGTGGGGGGCCACACTTACAACACACGGTCATCGGAGTGCAAAAACAGTCGTCGGCCAGCATCGAAGAGACGGACCAAGATCCCTGATATTACTTGTTTCGGAACTAAACGTCTGGACGTGTCACTCCTCTCACACTTACATCCTTATTAGAACGTAAGAACGTTTTTATTTTTTTAACACTATGACGTGCCGCATTTAAACATTAAAATCATTAATTTTAACAAGAGAAAATATGGGTCATAAACGTATTAACTGTAACATGTTCAACTTAGAGTGACCCCACGTTGCGCGCCAATTTCACTTTGCTTTGAAAAATCTCTGTGTCGTCATGTAAGGAAATACACAAGAGAAGTAAATTTATCACCCAGCACGAAACAAAATCTTCTTTCTGTGTTTCAGTTTTTATCATCCTCCCTAAATAACATATTACAGTAGGGTTTTTTTTCAAAAAAAAAAACGCAGTCAACTTATTCTGTGCACCAGATTAACAACCAAATCACGAACCTCAGACAAATTTCGTGACAACGCACGGGATCTGTTATGGTACCCAGCGATGCAGTATGAAAAAAAAAATCCATCGGATTCTAACCCGAGAAATAGACGACACAAAAACAGGCCTAATACATAAACCACTGGTCGCTCAGCCAGTCAAAAAATTCCAGGTCGTCTCTAGGACCCTGTTAATAATTCCTGTGTTCACAAGAGCCAACAGAACAGAATTTACCCCATACTCCTTCAAGATTCGTTTTAATAATATCTTCCAAAATGTATCTTCCTTCAGCCAGCCAACGTATCGTTAAAGCGCATGTCCTTAGCTGTCCTCAGCAATTACGCATTCCATCCTCAGTGACTTTCACATACAGAAGGAATATTTTCCATGGAAAATCGATTTAAATCAAGCAGGAGATTTTGCCTCAAACTGACTGGCCTACTAACACATTTACTGACTAAGAGTTCCTACCCCAAGTCTACGTCATGTCATATCATGTCATTACGTCTCAAAACACATGTCGTACAATATAACTTTCAACTCCAAATTTCTTGTAGATTCCTCAGGAGATATGTTTCGTTTGCAAAATTTCTTTCATTTCACTGTATAATGAAAATAATTTTCATCTATTCTGCCATTTCCTTCTACCCAAACCCTTTCCTCTTTCATTAAAAATACTTCAATCAGCCCGAAATTAATCTGTCTCTCTCTGAATAACTTCTCAATTTCTAGACGAGACGAAATATTCATCTAGAAGAAGGAAGAATAAGTTTATATAAAACGAAGATTTGTAGGGATGAAACTCTGTCGATTCAGGCCTCCGAATCTCGGTTATAATGATTACCTTCCATTCAGTTCAAACAAGGGCTTCATTCCCTTCTCGTTCCTATGATCTCTCTAAGAGCATCTGCTACAAGTCGAACTGACAAGACACTGCAACTTTTAGGTTGAAATACACACAACGAAATACGAATAATATTCTCCTTTATACCCGAAGCTCGTCTCAATGATAATTTATGAATCCAGTCCGTACCGCGAAGAAAACACTACACTTCACCATTACAAAGATCAACTGGTTAACCTTGTTTAAGGAAATAATACGACTAAAACGCTAATTAACCTTTGGAGCCGAAGCTCTTTCAAATGAAACTGAAGAATTCAGTCCGTACCGCGAAGAAAACACTACACTTCACCATTACAAAGATCAACTTTTTAACGCTGTTTAAGGAAATAATCATTTCTTATTGGCTGAATCATACGACAAAACACAAAATGCTTGGGTAAAATGCAGAGTTACCGACTGTTAAAGTAGGTGGTACATATAGTTACCACCGGTCTTTAAAGGGTTAAAGATGACGGATAATTTCGCTGTTTAATTACTTGTACCCGGCCTATTTTTCGGGTTCTTTCTTTGCGGACAGCCAGTAACAACGTTCAGAAGAAGTGTAACAGCTACTCGAGGTTGTAATTAGACGAAAACTCTGCATAAATTTGCAGAGGACCGCTGTGTACTTAGTGCAATTAAGCGGGGTCATATCAATGCTACTGCAAGAACACAGAGTGGTCGGAATATTGAGCCGACAAGAGTGAAGGAAGACTCGAGCAGACAGATGACGACCGCGTTCTAATTTACGGTCTTCCGGAGTGGAACACAGGGGTCAGACAGAGGTTATTTCTCGAGGAAACAAAACTCAATGGAACGAAAATCTTAGAATGCATTCATCGTGCGGTTAGCCGCTCAGTGAGTCATCCAAGGGCAAAACCCGCAAATTATGAAGAAACACCATAGTCTGCTGTTTGGGACCGGAAATTCTACGTCGATATTTTGAAGGTCTCGGGTATCCTGCGAGGTTTTTCAAAGTTTACCTCGGTCCCACAACGTAAATGCGGGGATACACAACTGATTCCACGCACCAGAATCCCACGAGAGAAGCTGACAGTCGCTCTGTTAAAGTAAACTGACAACTTTGACCGTTGTACAAAAAATATTTGAAAATTCACCAATCCGAAATATAACAGATCAATTTCATTACACATACAAAAAATTAATAAAACTACAGAATCAAGTCTGTAATTTTAATAAATTCCACGTTGCTCCTTTCGATGACATAGAACGTTCTTGTCCTGATTTAACCCGAGCAGACAGCCACGGTTATAAGCAAGTCGACCAAACTTCACAAAAGATGATTGATTACATAAAACGACTTGTCCTTGAAAACTCTGGTCATCTATATATAAAACTGTATGCACAAATACACAGAACAAAACGAGGAGGACTTGCATGGTATTCAAATTACAGCCAAATTTCCATTCTTCGACCACTTAAGCTGCCCCTCGTGGTCCATTGACTGCTCTCAGCCTCCTTCGGCATTTGCCACTTCGCTTTGTCTGGTGGTGGGGTCACTGAGCCGTGCAAAGTACCAACTCACGTTACAAAATTTATAAAATGGGAGGACCCAACCCGAGCTATTCAACTCGCGAAGGAAAATGTGTGTCATTGCACGCCAGGTAGCTCAGTGGCCAGTGCGTCGAGACATTTAGGCGACGAGCCTGTGGCTAATTGTGGTCTTCCTCAGTTACACCAAAATATCTCCGGAATGAATCCCACAACCACACCTTCGTCGAAGGTTTTCTATGCTTTTTTTATATGTGATATCTTACGGTATCATCGCTTACTCTGAAGGAGAAAATAAAATAAGATCTGGGGCCACGCGTGAGGAGGTTGAAAGGTCAGTGAATTGGTTGGAAACCCACTTCGAACCCCGGGGTAAGTAACCAAATTTCACGCCCATCCCCAACCCTCGTTCGTACCAAAATCACCAAGTTCTCAAGTTTCGTTGAACCAGGCACTACCGCCAGTTTGGACACTCTTAACCAATGGTGAGATGGATACGGGTGGTGCATCAGTATAATAGTGCTTGCAAGTACTATTAATCATTGCGTTGTGCAAACACGCATGCGCCATCCCCCCTCCTCCTCTCTCTCTCTCTCTCTCTCTGTCTATAATAACATAGCCCTACTGGACGTTTTCGGCTAATGCTGGGACTCGCGAGGAACCTGATGTGGCCAGAATCGGTGCAGTTGTCTGGGTATGTAACTCAGATGAGACACGTTTCGCCTTTACGTGGGAGGTCCCACTGTCCTCATAAATGCAAAGAAAGGTTATGGAAAGAAAAGAAAAAAAGAATGAAAATTAAATTTTAAAAAACACACAATCTGATAAACAAGGTGACTGTGTCCCATCGCAAAGACTTCCTACGACTTTGTCCACGCTGCACTATACTGTAAATACGACACCCGTGCTGGACCCTTTCCCCCATCCAAGATGTCCATTACACTGGACTTCAAATCTGTGCGTAAACCCAGAATGAATACTCAACTGTAACCATCGAATTTGCATAATCCGAGATCCCTCGAGACAAAATACTCACAGAAACGTCTGCGTTACATAAAACAGCTTCGTGAATTCGACTGGCATTTGACATCCCACAGGAAGCATTTATCTCAACAAACCAAATTTCGAACTTTACCGCAAAGTCTGCGTGTCGAAACACGTGTCCGTACGATAAATAAACAGACTCATCGACGCAGATCTGATAAATAATACGTTTATTCTAATCTTCCTACTGTACACATAAGAGACGACTTGAAAAAAAAACATTTGGATATGATACAAAGAATGCTTTGTCATAGTACATCGAGAACAAAGAACATGCAGATACTGGGTGTTATAAACAATAGGAGCACTTGAACAGCAGCTGTAACAAATTATTTGCTTTATCTGCAGATGGCCTCTCTGTAGTAAGCTACAAAGCATTCATGTTACCGTCACGTGCTATAAATACTCCATACGCCCTATTTACGTGTCTTAATAGCGACTCCCATAATTAGAAACATCTATTCACACGACGCGTCCCCATGCACCGGCCGGCTTTCCTCCTTCTCGACCCCTGCCCCATTCAGAGGTCTACCTGGAATAGAAGGCTCACCTGCTTCCAGAATGTTTCATCCACACACGACAATCCTGTGGCGCCAGATGTCACACGTGTAGCCAGCGACGTTTAACCCTTTGAAGACAAAACTCGTATATCCATCATTTAAGAATTCAGTCCGTACCGCGAAGAAAACACTACACCTCACCATTGCAAAGATCAACTGGTTAACGCTGATTAAGGAAATAATACGACTAAACCGCTAATTAACCTTTGGAGCCGAAGCTCTTTCAAATGAAACTTACGAATTCAGTCCGTACCGAAAAGAAAACACCGCACTTCACCATTACAAAGATCAAATGATTAACGCTGTTTAAGGAAATAATACGACTAAAACGCTAATTAACCTTTGGAGCCGAAGCTCTTTCAAATGAAACTTACGAATTCAGTCCGTACCGAAAAGAAAACACCGCACTTCACCATTACAAAGATCAACTGGTTAACCTTGTTTAAGGAAATAATACGACTAAAACGCTAATGAACCTTTGGAGCCGAAGCTCTTTCAAATGAAACTTAAGAATTCAGTCCGTACCGCGAAGTAAACACTACACTTCACCATTAAAAAGATCAACTGGTTAACCTTGTTTAAGGAAATAATACGACTAAAACGCTAATTAACCTTTGGAGCCGAAGCTCTTTCAAATGAAACTTACGAATTCAGTCCGTACCGAAAAGAAAACACCGCACTTCACCATTACAAAGATCAAATGATTAACGCTGTTTAAGGAAATAATCGCTGTTTACTCTGAAAATCGAACGAAACACGTAAAATCTGTGGGCAAAGTACAGAGCTACTGAAAATGAAAGTAGATGGTATATATGGTTACCATTTCTGCTTAAATGTCTAAGCAAATTTTCTCCGTTATACGTTTCCCAGGTTCATGCTGCAAACAGCGATTAATTATTAGCCATTACGAATATACTTTCCGTGTCATTATTATGTTATTTCGATTTTAATTAATCGATAAAAACGAGACAAATTTTGCGTGATCTGCGATTTATATATTGCAATAAATTTTAAAGATTATGTTGACGTTTCAGGCCGTGGCTTTGCTGCTCCTTTGTTCAGTGTCTAGTTCTCTATAAATACGTACAGACATAAGAAAACCACTAAAGAAAGAAGGAAAAGTGAATTTGGAATAAAAATACGCGGAACTGCCTTAACATGGTCTTCATTTACATAAGCTTAATTTCAATGCGGTCGAATGAAAAACTATGAAAGGGATTCTCCTCATCAACTCGTTTAATTATTCCAAATTTTGGCCGTGTATCATCACTCAAAAGATCGAGCTAAAACATTTCGGCGTTCCGATTTTATTTTAATTAGATCCGGTTTTAAGAGACAGCTGAGTGATGCTATGTTTGTCCACGCATAATAATGTTATGTTGGTATTACTACAATAATAGCACAAAGTACTGACAGATAATTAAGAGAAACAAAAACGCCCTAGGCAATTTACATCAGTAATAACGATATTAACTTGCCACAGGATGTAACTTACATGCCTCTCACTTCGTGTAACCTGCCACGGACGTATTTCTGCGGATGGAAAATAAAAGGAGAGGAAAACTGGACACCTAAAACACACAAGAACTCTTCAACAGAAGAGACATTTAAATTAAAGTGTTAGAATATTCACGAAAATCGCTTCAACATGTGAGCTCGCCTCCTGTCTGTCTGTCTGTATGAGCTATTGCTGCTTATTGAATTATTTCAGGACGGTTTTAAACTGCAGAGGTCACATACGGCTTCGGTTATACGTGACCCACACATGATTTGTGTGGGCTAATTTATTATTTTATTTATTTAATGATTTTCGTTTTAATTACATGCGTTTTCAGATTCAAATGAGAGTATGACTTTAAACACTTACACCGGGGCATGATTCTTAAGTAATTTAATGATATCTGCTTCAAATACAGAGATTATTCAGTGTGTAATAAGGCATAAAGAATTGAAAAAGAAGGTGGTCGTGGCCTACTTGAAGGTTCAGTACCGTTATTCCACAGACAGACTGAGTAAAATCATCAGAATTACTTGTATCACAGAATTTCTGTAAACAATTGTTTGGGCTTTGTCAGCGCAAAAGATTCATCCGGACAAAAAGTGGACTAGTGCATTAGTGCTCCAGTAAATACCAGCTACGTGCAGCTTTAATTGCACGTTGTGTTATGTTTGTTCTTTACATTCAAAAGTCAGTGAAAGCGAGGTAACTTATCTACGTTCTCCTACCCACGGATGACAGGAAAAATAAAGATGAAATATACAGACGGTAAGAAACAAATGGAATAAATAAAGAGAAAGAAATGAATGAGATAAATAAATAAATAAATAAAAATATGTTGTTTATAATCAGGAACGTACGAGAAACCTTCCCTTTCACGATTACGACCACCAGGACGTGTAATTACAAAATCTAATCGAGCATTCCGCTTTGACTAATGTCTCCCACGCCTCGCGCTTAAACAAAGCGAACGCAGGAATTACAAATGCGTAACGCACGCATCCAGAATTCGTAATAAATTAAACAGGATCCAGATTTTAATGGCGGCAGGAGTTCAGTTTATTTTAATACGATTCAAGATGCGTCTTCTGAAAATCATTCAGTGTCGTGCGACGTTCATTTATTGTCAGATGTAATGACACCAATTTCTCAAAAGCATTTCTCTTCCCCCCCCCCTCACCCGACTACATCGCCTCTTCATCTTTAATTCAAAACATTTAGCCCGCGCCTTGCTTTGTCTCTTTCTACGCGAGTCACATCCCTCAGCTTTTTCTACGTTCTTATTTCGAAGTAAGCCAATTGCTTCTCTTTTGAGTGCGTGCGTGCGTGGGGAATGTAATCGACCAAAAGTTCCCTTCAATATTTAGGATAAACACTTCATGCGTTCAACACAAGATCACGTTAAATTTCGAGTTACTGAGAGTCGCTCAGCAAGTGACGATTATTTATATTATTATTACATGTATTATTTATATTTAACTGTTTTTAATTCAATTATTATATACTCAGGCATATTATTCAGCTCATTTACTTGTCGATTATTTTGCAAACAAATTAATGAATTGATATATTATCATTATTATATTGTAGCGGTTAGAACGCTGGCCATGTAATCCTGGGGGTCTCGGGTTCGATTCCCGGCGGTGCCCGAATTTATAACTTGTGTTGGGCAAGGCCGTGGTCTAGGCAACACGGAGTTTTCCTCCGTGGCATCCCAACAATTACTCCATTCACACACAGAAGAAGGCAATGGCAAACCACTTCTGGATCATCTGCCAAGAACGTATATGAACAGGTCCCAGTCCGAGAAAAGGATGGAAGGTTCCTGTTCATATGGACCTGTCGTCAGACAGAACACTAATAATAATAAGATGAGGTGGTCCAGCGGTTAGAACGCTGGCCTTGTAACCCTGGGGTCTCGGGTTCGATTCCCGGCGGTGCCCGAATTTATAACTTGTGTTGGGCAAGGCTGTGGTCTAGGCAACACGGAGTTTTCCTCCGTGGCATCCCAACAATTACTCTATTCACACACAGAAGAAGGCAATGGCAAACCACTTCTGGATCATCTGCCAAGAACGTATATGAACAGGTCCCAGTCCGAGAAAAGGATGGAAGGATCCTGTTCATATGGATCTGTCGTCAGACAGTCCACGACATCCCTTCAGCCTTTCTCGGGTCGTTTCATACGCACAGACGAAGTGATTTTAATTAACGCGGCTTCCAAACGGGAACGAGAAATTAGCGAACACGCAACAAAATGACTGCGAAACATCCGCAAAACTAGACCTATCTTCAGTTACAACGAGAGACTATTGTGCCTGTAACGCTCCCAAGATGAATTCCGTTTTTTTATACCAGAAGTGTACAACCTACTAACCTCCCGGCGAAACCAATTGATCAACACAGACAAGTAATACGATGCAATCGCACTGCACTGTAATCAATAATAAATTATAATTATGATGAATGTCTTAATCCTGCAGCCTCTGAAACTATCAAGACACGTACTAATTAGAAACGCTTAACGAGTGTGTTTTGTTTGCGTTCTGGCTAACACAAAACAATATATATATATATATATATATATATATATATATATATATATATCCAATGGTCACAGATATTTTGTTAGGTGGGTACAGATAGGAAGAAAAATAATTACTAACTTGATGCTTATAAATTAACCAGTTCTGTACACGCCATTGTTCACAGATCGAATATAAGTTGTGTCTTCAGGGACATCTTGGCATTCAGATAGCGGGGCCCTGAAATGGCAGTAGATAATTTGTTGATTTAAGACCCGCTTAGAACTTACCAAGAATTTCTGCTAAACTATCAGTTATATTCAGGGGTTAACTAACTGTGCTTCCCTTGTGGTGTCAGTTATGGTCCCAGCTGCTTGCTAAGTACCTACAAGTAAGTTTCACTGCAAGGAAAAAAATATTTGCGATCATAGACTCACATGTATAGATTTTTGTGGGTTCCGAAAAAATGCCCGAAAATAATGTGCTGATTTAATTCCCATAATTCCTCAAGAACTGACAAAATTTCTGATTTTCCTCAAACTCGGTTTCAAAGACCTAAAATAAATTATTCTGAAGATTCTGATTTAGTTTGGTTAAGTTCAGAGTCGGGGTAGCTCAGTCCAGCTTAGCTCAGTAGTGACTGACTACGGGCTGGACGACCGGGATTCGATCCCGACGGGGACAGAGGATTTTTCCTCTAGCCTCTGCGTCCAGACCAGCTCTGGGGTCAACCCCAGCCTCCTATCCAGTGGCTACCGGGGTCCATTCCTGTGGGTAAAGCGCGATCGAGGCGTGATGCTGACCACTCACCCCCATCTGGTGCCGAGGTTAAGAATGAGTAGGAGCTATACTAACTCTCCCCCCAAGGGCCTACATGGCGTATAGTGGGACAGCTTTACTTTGTATACACGTGATCACTGCTTTCAGATTTCCTAGTCTTTGATTTACTAGTAATCTTATACTATGCTACACTTTTTATGTTTCCTATGGTTCTCAATGTAAACAAGGGATTACTTCCTCAAACAGCGTTAACAGAGTAATGTTCGTAATGGCTGAAGTGTTGAGTTTTCTTCGCGGCACGTCACAACATTACTTTTCAATTAAAATCTTAGTTTCAAATTCCACTTTAGAGATGATTGCGCTACAGATGCTCTTAACCTCAGTTCTTGCTTTCAGAATCCACGTCCGTAGCATCATCACCTTCACACAAGGACGAGAAAATTCTAAACCGAGTCGAAATTCTAGGTAAACTAATTTAATCATCTTAAGTCCAAGGATTTTAATGAAAAGAAATTCGTCTTCTAAAGAATCTTTCTCCAAATAAAATAAAAACATAACAAACAAAAAATCTAACCTTGGTCAGACTTTTTGTTAGCAACGTCCTTGGATTGGTTTCCAAGTCACGAGAGTGACAAAACACGGTCGCCTTCTCATGAAATTACTTGTCGATAATGGACCGCGTGGTCATCAGTACACCTGCATATCGCATCGGTCACTGCCTCACGTAGACCACACATCCCTTTTACACAGTTATCGGTAATGCGTTTCAATGTACTTCAACGCTACCCGATGTTGACTCAGACTTTATAATGTATGTTACGTGCAACTGACATTGCACACGAAGAGCATTCCGTTTTAACTGCCTTCATACGGCTGCTATATACTGAAACAAAACTGTGGGTGAGAGAGGATTTATCTCGTAGAAGAAAACTGAAGGCGATACTACAAAAAATCTTACTATGCTTTGTAATATTATTAATATAATGCAGCCGATCATATTTTACCTGTATTCTAGTATAAGTGTAAGAAAAACTCGAAAGAACACAGTACCAAAATAAATAAAATTTTGGATCAAAAAATTAACTAAATCTAACCTGAAGATCGAGACATCACGCTCTTAAAAAATTAACGTATCAAAACCAAGAAGACCACACATTTTTTAAAACGCGTGGCTGTGTGAAGTACTCATGGTTATATAAACTCTCTGAAGCCCGAATTTAATCTAAATTATATTTAAGAATCCAGCCCGTACCGCAAAGAAAACACAGCACTTCAACTTGTTAACGCTGTTTAAGGAAATAATCGTTAGAAATTGTGTGTAATTGTGGGTTTTAACTTTGACCGAAGTTTGTATTAAATCTCAGAATAAAATATTAGTCTTTCATTTCATACTATAGCTTATTTACTAATTGGTTGATTAATGAATAATTAACTAGAAAAATCAAACAAGGAAACGCTATAAATTAAAATACCATTCATGCATCTGGCCCGGGGGACTGAGGAAAAGTACGAAAATCTTATACCAGGAGATTGGGTTTCCGGACCGAGATCTGAACTCAGAACCTCTCGAATATAAAACCCGCGTTCACCTCACGCACTTCGTTTCAAAATAATCAAATAGACGAAGCGAGGAAACAAATATCGAAACAGGATTCGACCCACTGCCCGCGAGGGGCAGTACCCGCTGTAAACCGCGTACACTAGGGAAAAGCGATTCGTCACGACGCGCGGTCTCGTACAGAAGCGTGTAATTCAATTTAGGCACTTACTAAGATCGCCCCTTTCCATGCTACGCACGTGATAACTCGTTTAGAAGAATTGGCCTTTCCGATCTGGATTTACTTGGCGTTCGATAAAAAAACAGTGAAAGAACGATCTACCGCTATCAATTCAAGTATTTGTTGAGTTTTCAATTACAGAAATCATTTAAGTGTCTGGAAACTGTCCTTTAAATAGAGAAAAGTACAATCCGCGTGAATTCTCTTCCATTACGCACACACAATTCGTCATTCGACAAATAATTTCATATCTTCATATGCCCTTGAAGATTACGTTAAATTAAACAAGCGTTAAAGAACCTACGTTCAAATAACGCAAATAGAAAATAAGATGTAATTTCGTCTTCTTTAAAATTGATTGGCTGGAAAAGATGAGTTAATTTACCTGTCTTGATGATCTCTTTATTTGATCATTAAGCATGCCTTTTGCTACGAAACATTATAAATCATTCTCATCGGATTATTTTTACACGATTTCTAACATTTAAATGAAGCTACAGTGAGACAGCGGAAGGTAAAAACAATAGAAATCTCGCGGGAGTGACTTACCCAAGAACGCAAGGAGTTCGTGATAATTTCATTTAACATTTCTCATACATAATCTGACCATCCGAAAGGACATAAACCACTTATGCAAGCGCCTGCTGAATATGCTCTGTTGCTATGGCAGCGGCCGCCAGATAAAGATAATGGCGTAATGGAATTAAGAAGCCAACTTCCCACTTGACAGTGACGGATTGGTCTTGAATTAGCAAGTGCTGTTACGAAGGGAGGGGGCTGCATCGTCCTGATTCGTCAAGAATATAAATAATAATGCATGTCGAAACATAATATAAGTGCGCTGGTTCTTAAGCCTCGAGGAAGATTTTAATTCAATGCGAGTGGATAAATATTCGAAATCTATTGCAAAAATTCAAATATGACGTATGAATTTGTTTAGTCTGACATCTTCTTTTATAGCCAGCTCAATTTATAATTTTACGAGCTTTCGATAAGTGCAGGGTAAATCGGGGAATTATTCTCTGTTTGTATATCAACATCTTCTTTCTACGAAATTTAACAGGCCTGGTTTGCTGTAACTGATAAAAGTTAAGTAAGACTAATGTTACGTCGTTAAACAACACATAAATTGCAATGAAAGCAGTGGGATAACTGTACGCCTATATAAACTCTTAACCTCATTCTTTATTATAAAATTCCTGTGCCTTCTGATGTTTTAAATTATTTAATGACGCATTAAACGACAAATAATACTGAAGTGAGATTTGTGAGTCGGACGTTGTTAGAGGGCCCTGGTTTTACGTGGCTATTAAATCTCCTCTCCCTGAACATCTGGAGCAAATATAAATAGGACAATAGAGACTAGATGTAACTTCATACTATCAAGTTTATGTGTGTAAGAATCCCTTCGGCCTGTCCTCTATTTCCTAAAGATTGCGTCGGATTATTTCCTCAGGGCTGTCCACTGTGGCCAAATATCGCCATCGAGATAACTCACTTTGATTCAACGCCTGCATCTCCAAAAATACAGGCTGTTCAGAAAGTCATTCAATTATTCATTCGACACACACACTGAATGAAGGCAAACAGATTACCAAAAAATTGCAGCGAACGAACCTTGGTGCCTGAAGAGAATATGAAAACACTGGCTATACCAACAGAATTTAGGAGATAATGATGAATTTATAATACAAAACAATCAAATATAGGGCGAGTCCGTGTGATGAACAATCAATGCACACAAATTACGAAACTAAACCCAAGCTAAGGGTCGTTTATAAAGAACTAAACACAGAAAAATGGACAACCCTATGTTAAAATGTGACCCCGACTGTTGGGTCGATATCAAAAAAAAAAAAAAAAAAAAAAACAATTTTCCGATCGGCATCTTCACACCTAACACCAATTTCCCATTTTCTTAATTCGACCTCAATTACAGCATCTACTCGTCTACTTCGCGTTCTTTCCAAAGTACTTCATAATACGTCTTTAAGGGGAAAAGAGCTTTTACGTCTCCTTCCACACTTCTCCGGTCCATTGAAATGTTCTGAGCACCAAGTATGGACGCGCCCCCGTGTTGTAATAAAAGCTGAGGCCGCTCTGTCATTTCGCGGACCGTCAGTCACTTTTTTTTCCTTACTCGGCTCCTGCCATCTGTGAGCCTTCGGATTAAACCTCCATTCCCTTTTCTTCGAGTCGTCTTTACCTAAGACACAGTACTCTCCCCCCTCCCCTTAATTTCCACTTAATTATCACCGATTTGATTTCTCACACCCTTGAAAATAACTTTTCGAGTAATTTCGAAAATAAAGGACCCAGCTAATAGACGACCCCTTTTGAATTCAACCTATCCTTCATGCACAGTTATTTTATTTAAACAAACTACAGCATTGCCTATACCAAGTACTTTAACAAAATTCTAAACCACTGTAAATATGGGTTCAAATCCCGGTCGAGACATCGATGTAGTATGTACTGCGTATTTCTGTGTTGGGTTCTGTGTGTAGGCACAGATCTTGCGATGGGAGCCTTAAAATATTAATTATTCCACAATTAACGACTTAAATTCGATGTGACAGAATCACCTGCTGTTCGATCAAGTCGTCCATCGTAACTTCGAACGGTAGTGCGTTCAGAACGTTCAAGTGTCCGCTGTCACCTACAAATCGCGGGAATTTCCTGAGAGACTCCCCCCCCCTAAAAAAATATATAACTTTCTTTTTCGCATTTCTTATTCCTACAGCCTTCTTTCCTTGCTGTTCTCTCATTCTTTCTTCCTTTATTTGAGTCTCTCTCTAATCTGACAACGCTAGCATAACACTCGGTTAAAATAAAACACAGCCTAAAGCGAACAATTTGCGATCCAGGGGTCAGGACACAAATTACTCTCAAACGAGGAAGGAACTTCACAAAGAAATTATTGTTATAATAAAGTTCAGCCTTCTGCGCACTCCTGCCTCCCATCCAGTTGGCCTAATTAAATTTTCAAAGTAATCAGAAACGGGAAATCGTTCTGTCTGTCACTGAAAGCGCCCAAGCTCCGAGCTCTTTCACGCTAATTGCCAATTCTGCGCGACCAGTTTCCTCCGACATTCATAACCACGCGATTCCCTGGTTTCACAACTTTTCTCTGCAACAGATTTTAGGGCCTGAGACCGCAAAGTCTAAGACGACGTTCGAAAAATATCGGAATATAAACACACAGAGCGCACACAAAAAGTTCAGACTCCGAATGGAAAGACTACCGACAGGTATTAAGAATAGCTACGAGTTTATTCGAGTACTCAGTCGAGGAAGGCTGAAAAGCGGTGGTCTTCTAGCCTTGAGCTTTGAAATCTACATCGCAAAACGTAGCGCAGTAGAAACGTCCTCTGAGTTAGGTCGATTATTTTACAAGACAACATAGAACGGACGTGAGATTTGGAATTATGACGCCGGGTGTCTGCACAAAGTCGACTGTTATCAGTAATAAGTTAAATAATTACGTAAGGTTCGGGAATCGATCAATCTAATGGCTGTTCTATGTGCGTCTCGTAAGAGTAGGGATATTTTTAAAGGCTAAATAGCCCTTAAAGATAACAGCTTCTAGAAAAGCTTTTTCTCCGTGGTTCTAAAGAGAAACTTATTCAGTAGGTAATAACATTAGACTTTTACATCATTTACCCTTTGAAGCCGAAGATCTAAATAATATTTCATAATTCAGCCCGTACCGCGAAGAAAACACTACACTTCACCATTACAAAGATCAACTGGTTAACCTTGTTTAAGGAAATAATACGACTAAAACGCTAATTAACCTTTGGAGCCGAAGCTCTTTCAAATGAAACTTAAGAATCCAGTCCGTACCGCGAAGAAAACACTACACTTCACCATTGCAAAGATCAACTGGTTAACCTTGTTTAAGGAAATAATACGACTAAAACGCTAATTAACCTTTGGAGCCGAAGCTCTTTCAAATGAAACTTACGAATTCAGTCCGTACCGCAAAGAAAACACTACACTTCACCATTACAAAGATCAACTGGTTAATGCTGTTTAAGGAAATAATACGACTAAAACGCTAATTAACCTTTGGAGCCGAAGCTCTTTCAAATGAAACTTAAGAATTCAGTCCGTACCGCGAAGAAAACACTACACTTCACCATTACAAAGATCAACTGCTTAACGCTGTTTAAGGAAATAATCGCTGTTTAGAGTGAGAATCAAATGAAACATTTACATGCAAAATGTGACTGTTAAGGCAGGTGGTACATTCCACAAAGACATTGTGAATGTATGGAGTTAGCAGGCGATACATTTTAACATTTAGCTTAAAATTCCACACGAAAAGCGAACAACTGGTCTATGGTGGATCTCTTCTGAGTAGCCTACCTGGCCTTAATGAGCAACCTTGTTCCTACACGCCATTACGGCAGGCATTACGGAAAACGAAAAACCTACACAGAATAATTTAAAATGATATTACCTGGAGACTGGGCGTAATTTAACGCCAGACCGAAACAAAAATGCAGGTATAATGCCTCTGGATTTCTCTCTTCCTGCGGAAGATGACACTACTTACGATGTGAAAGTCTGTAAGCTGCTTCGTTTGATAATAAAGTGGGATGCCCCGGTCAGTAAAGTAAGAACTGGTTTCGATTTCCGACACAGACAAAATATTTCACATCCACATCGGCCTTTGAGCCCTCCCAATCTGCTAGTCACTAGCCTTTAACTTCAATCCGGACGATAAATCCGGCAGGGCGTGGGGCTGACAGACTCTTGTGGACACGATAATGAAACAAAAGGTACATGAAGGATTGGAAATTGCTTGACTCGGTGAGCAACAGTAAGCATGACAAACATTATCGTTTATGGACTTACTTTCTGAGGAAATTACGCTGTGTAATCTGGTATAAATGACAGACATTTTTGAGGTGTTCACTGCGTCCAGATCAGAACACTGTCTCCACAATTCTCGACGTAAAAATCTGTAACATCACGTGATAGATTTCTTTGTCTTCCTAGGTCTTTCATTATTAATTACAGAACCGTGTGAACTGCACCATAGCTGTAGAAATAATGGACTGAAATTCCAAGACGTACTGTAGAACCAGTAAGGAACACTTAACAACAAAAAACCTTACCCACGAGAGGAATTCTCATTTAAGAACATTTTTTGTTTGTTCTGAATACGTTACGAACAACAAACTGACAAGACGAGACAACTGAAACGCTTCATTTGTTATGTCCGTAGCCATGAAAACCAACAGCCAAGCATTGCCCTTCCCATTCTGAGCAACCGAAATCTGGATTTTCCATAGGACTGAACCCCACTTTGCATTTATAGAGGTTTAAAGTTAAAGCAGCCCACAACATTACTGGACCGATGTTTTCATTTGATTTTTCGCGGTTCCAACTATTAAATCTCCCCGATATTTCGACCGACCGGGCTCTACCCAATTTCTGCAACCCCCAGACCCAGATTAGGGGAAACAATAACGTAATTCTGCCATCACACACCAGAGGGCACTGGATATCATGCGATATGAATTTATTCTACAGTGTTAATGCACTCGTTAAAACAACCAGCTTTAGACTTACGCGGCTGCAAGCTGACGTTAATCATAGCCAGGTGATATGCTCCATAATTAGTAGCCAAAAGTTCTGGATTATAAATCAGGCCATCGCGTATAATATTGAACTAATCGAAAAGGCATGAACTGGCCCTAAAAACAGTGAAAATGTTAACTAGCGTTCAAAAATCACTCAGTCGAACATCACCTGAACACTCATTAACGTGTCGCTGATATAAACACGTTTTCTGAGCATATAACTCAGCCATCCGAACTTCCTGATCGTTTCAGTGGTCACTGAATTTTCCGGTTCTCATTGGATAAATTCATATTAAACGCAGTATCTAAATTCTGTCGGAAAATACCATTCGCAGTCATCAAATTCAACAAGCCAACAATTTTAAAATTTCGAACAATAAAAATATGAAAAATGTCGATTTTAAAAGTCTCAGATGTTCGAACATTTTGACGGTTATTTATAATTTAAATAAATTAAATTTTTCTGAGAGATTAAGAATTGAGGAAATTTTAATCATTTTTAAAAAAATTCAAAATTGAGAAAACTGTTAGGACTTAAAAACTTTTGAAATTTTCAGAATGTTTCTTGGTCTTACAAGTCTTTTACCTTAGCCTCAAACACGCAAATTCAAATCATTCGATTTATAGAGCGGCTCAAAGTGGACACCCCCTATAATAACAATAAATATAAAAACAGATGAGGGCAAATTTGGGTGTGTTATCCTCGCGTGTTCAGGGCATCATGTTGGCCACACGAACGGACAGCGTCCGTTTCAAAGTTGGAAAAACGAGACCTGCCCAGAGGCTCTGAAACGTGTCGCTCTTCGATTCCATCATCAGAGGCCGATGGATACAATTATTATTCATAATTGGATACACACAAGAAATAAAAATGGCTGCAGACGATCTTTTTTAAACACAAACTCAGGAAATCCCAGAGGGCAGAAGAAACAAAACTAATTAACAAACAGCGAACAGTGTGTGTGGGGGGGACCCCCCCCCCACTCCCCTTGCCAACTGTGTAATTAGTTCCCAAAGGAATGAGATGCCAACGTGACGGCTATAACATATAGGCCCCCTGGCAGTCAAGAGGATTCGCTAAACGTTCCTCATTTGCATTACCGCTCTGTTCATTAGGGACTTGAAACTTACCCTATGTGGCGTTCGGGGGGATCAGCACATGCTATCATAGGTGAATTTTGCTGCAGTCGCCATAGGCGAGTTACTGGAGGCTGGCGAAGACTGTTTTAATAAAATCGCAATAATTTTACGTTACCCGGCGTCCAGACCGACTTTGCTTTTAACGAATTTTTTTTTTTAAAAAATGGGGGTTAAAAGGGGAGCGTGGAATTTTCAGAAGTCTATGGGCAGTACCGGGAATGAGAAAGGTTAATAGCTACTTGTATAGAAACACAAACAATTTAGGTTTTGGAGTCGTCTGATTCTCTGAGGGCGATTTCCACTGACACGCCGTTAAACTTTGATGAAATACACAGTCCATTATAAGAAGAAACAGCTATTTCTGGAGCCGACCTTCGTCGTGTGTGTGTGCGGGGGGGGGGGGGTGTTTAGTTTGACTGCGTCGCTCACAGAGGTAATTATCGCAAGACAACGAAGATGCTTAAATGCATAATGAATTAGAAGTTGAAAGGGCTGGTATGACTGCCTTAAGGTCAGAGACAGAGAGAGAGAGAAAGAAAGATAAATAAGCAAGAAGAAACAAACTTGTTTACTGAACAAACTAATCAACCAGGAGAATGAGAAACGGGATTTTCTCGGGTACAGACGCCAATAAAATCTCCACTTTAACAGGAAATTCCTCCTGCTACCCTCTAACAGGAGGACGTGAACAGTTACGAACGGATCTTTGCAACGTCTCGTTTTCCCTATGTCCTCTTCAGATCCTAACCAACGTAAAGAACGCCTTGTCCATGCACACGGGTCTGGGTTAAGCATCAGAGACTACGTAAACTATACGAGACGGCTTTTAAAAACAAATTCTAGTAACACTTAGGTGAGACTTGAGATTCTCACGGCTGCGAGTATGAAGACGGTAATTTCTGGGACGTTGGGCTGGCGTTTACCACCGACGTTTCAGAGGTGCCCGCTACCTCCTTGATAAGAAGTGGGCTGACCTATTTCAAAATGTATTCGGATTGGCGTGGGCTATTTGCGTTTTATGAAAGAAACATTATTCTTTCTTTTTTTCCGGCTAACAGAGTCCTGTGGTATCTGCCCCCCAGGGGCACACGCATCGGTCTGCGCTCAGCAGCCCACAGCCGGGTCAGCCATATCCTCCCCTCCACCCCTCCGTCACTCGGTGAATGGATCGTCAAACACCTGTTCTGTCTGACGCCCCTCGGCTCCATCTGATTCAAAAAGTGCTTCGCCGCCTTCAATCTCTGCTCGCTGCATGTCCGACGGTAACATCGCTGGGTAAAAGGAAACTTTGAGACGAACTTTGAGGCGTCTTTGGTGATTCTATACAATTCACTGACCTTGCCCTACTATTTACTTAATCGCGAAATTTTCCACTTTTTGCTCTGTATTTCCTTAAAATTAATTTAAATTAAACAAAAGAACTGCTTACGCGTTGCAATAATTCCTAATGGTTCGCCGCAGTGGCGCCGAGTAGCGTGCGATTGATGAATTAAGCTGTTACCAAGCAACGAGACAACAACTCTGAAAAATTAAGCACTGGAATGAAGACGTTACGTCATTTTCAAACATTAATTTGTCATTTCCCTGTCCTATCGCATTTCCTTCCTAACTCCTGGCCCGATGTTCAGTCAACTTTAACGACGTTTCGGTGGAAGCATCGTAGTGGCGTAACCCATTTCTCGAGCATTCGATTCCGGCGAGGTTGCTCTGAAGACTTCAACGTCAGTTCCAAATTCACGCTGAAGGCCCTTATTACAGACCCTTCAGGTGGCAAAATGAACTATGTCAATCTCCGCCGAGTAGAAAAGTACTTCGATAAAATGAGGTCCGAACAAAACAGCGACTGTCAAAGGAAATGAATGTCGTTACGTGAGGCTCCTAATTGTTTAAACTCGGATGCTCGTCACCGCTGTCCAGATGTCAGGCCGACAGCAAGCCCCTGGTCCTTTCGAGCCGTCACCTAGCCACACCCTTCAAGACAACAGTGGCATATCGCTCTCACAATTTACACAGGGCTCCAGATCTAACGCGCCTCTCCAAAAGGAATTTCAATCTGAAGTCCGCACATACTTCAACGACGTCTTTTTAAAGCTCACGCTTTTTTTTTTTCGAATTAAGATAGTAATTACCTCAAAACTACTGACGTATTTCGATGGAATTTGGTATTGAATGTCCACACTAAATGCTACCTGGCCAATTTAAAGTTTGGTTCGAACGCAACGAAGTCTTCTCGGGCGATCAGCGGTGTGAGAATGGTGTTATAATCAGACGTTTCGGATACTGTTTCTGCTTCAAACATAGTTATGTGTGAAGATGTGGATTGGATTAATCTGGCCAGTTATTTAAACAATTAAACTCCAGTATCTAATCATAGAAAGTTCTGTCGAGCTGAATAAATAAGTTTTACAAAGAAGAATTTTCACCATAGAATTTGCCTGTTAGTAGATAAAATTACAGGCATGATCGATCGATCGATCGATGTTGTTACTGAATGCACAATTTGTTACGAATACGTTCCCGACTCCAGGGTCATTACAAAAACAAAGCGCGCAGAGTTCATCAAACAAAGACGCATCTGTCGTGACCTTTGTCCCATCTCTTTGCTTTCTTTACGACGACAGACGTTTCAGAGTTACCACTTTTTCTTTGAAGCCCTGAACTGAACACCGCTTGTATGCGACAAAAAGCTGTTACAGGTGTACCACCATCCCCACGCACGCATTGCATAACTTAGCACGCAATCTTAAAAAAAAAGTACTTCGATCCAAACACCATCTCCCTGGGAGGGGGGGGGGGGGAGATAGGGTTAATGGACCACGGAATGGGATCGTAATAAACAATGAAAAAATTACAATTACTCTCATCACAAAGTTCCGTTTTAGCAAAAGTTTTACTGTAAAAATCCGTCACTTAAGACATTTATCAACTGAACACCTCAACAAATCAGAATTCCACGGGCGCCGGTCGCTAGGGACCTGATGTAACTAAGAACTGGCACAGCCAAATGTCTGGGTGCTGGGGAGGGGGGGGGGGACGCGATACCAGACGGCGGCAAGGAGGAGGGACAAATTACACATCGAAACCTATCGAGGCATTAGCCCATTAGGCGAGGAATATTCGTTGAGAAGTAAGGCGAGCCAGATGGCAGACCGAGGAATATTATACAGCAGCCAGTGCATTTCATGGCCAAAAGGCCGAGCGCGCTTCGTTAAACCCCCCCCCCCCCCCCAAGGCCCAAACACTCTTAGAGCAAGATTACAGGTAGAAACCTCTTCGTGGGTCGGTTCTGTTCCATAAAAACACGTGGTTAATGTTTAGAAAATGAGAGCACCGCCTGAAACTATGCAGCCATTTCTACCTCCATTTCTTACAGGAGCGTATGAAGTGAAGCCCTGGGCCTCCTTCGGAGTGGAAGAACGCATTATGCAGTTTTCAAATGAGCAGTGCATATAAATGTATGTTTAACGTGCCTTTTGGCATTTGGGATAAAAGTGCCAACTGAAATCATACGTGTTCATCATAAAAAGCCATAATTTTGAAATTTAAATAAAAGTCTAAAACGTTCCCCCCGCCCCCAAGAAAGTAATCACCCACAAAAAATGAATGTATAAAACCAGCAGTTCGTACAGGCGTATAAGTGAGGTGGAGTTGAAGCTCCACGGTTTTTACCCGATCCTAACTGCGAGGATCGGTCTCCTTGGTAACCATTGACATACAAGTGGGAGATACGTCTAGTGTGGGCCAAATAATTCCTGCCCATTTTCGGTAGTCAAGGCAGTTACCAACTCTGCTACCCTGAACACGGAGGCTAAACGTCACGCCGAAACGTCGGTAACCACCAACCAAGATGTTTCCGTTCGCTGACTCGATCATCTCTCCGCTGGTTCTTCCGACAACTAATATAATAATAATTTCGTAAATTTCTGAATTTTACCAAAAAAAAAAAAAATTAAATTTTAATTTTCAAAATTGATTCCAGTGAACTATTTATATTGATTTGTATACTAAACGTACAAATATACGTATTTCGTTAGTCCTTTCCTGAGAAAAGAATCGATAAACGTGATTTTACTTGTTTATTCTAGCAACTCTGCTCATGTTTATATACAAACTGAACGCATTAACAACGCGTTCTGTTCGTAAAATTAACTGTGTTTATATCTCTGTCCTGAAACTAATGAAACAAAATTTTTTGGTCTCCATGACACAAATTCTCTCGTTGCTTTATGTCACATTTTTGTTCTGAACAGCAAAAAACAAAGCCACTAAATCAAAACTGGACATCTCGGTTTGCAAGGCAAATAAAAATATTACATGAAATGTTTCCTATTTTATGAGAAACTTGTTTGCGCGATAAGAGAACAGGAATTCGCTGTTCTGCGAAGGGTGCTAACTATGGACAACTGCTCCAGTTTCAAACTTTCAATAGGAACTCCGGCGGAGAACGCAGTTCGGTCCTGCGGTCTGCAGAACTCGCAGGAGGGCCGCCATGTTTATTTCTCGGCTTTGTTTGGGACTGGAGAGGCGTTCATTACTTCTGTTCTTACAGCTTATAATTGCGTTAAATCGCTCTTGGGAAACAGAGATAAATCTTTGGTGGTGGTAGAACAACTTCGACAGATACGAACACGACGGCATTCATTAGAATTTCACGTGAGAAAAACTTAAAAAAATATCGTGTAATGGCAGAATTAGGTGTTGTGTTTCGCAAAGCAAATGTTGTGTTTGTTTCTTTGTTTGTTAGACCAACCTATGGAACGCACATTACAAATGACAAGACTCAAAACGAACGCATGGGACAAGGACTTTTTTTAAAAAATAAATATGGTGCGAATATATGGACCAATCACACGGCTCAGTACACTTCCCAGAGGGCTAGGTACTGTAAACACGATAAAATATTTCCTAGCTGAGTGACTATCAGCTTCTCTGAGAGGATTCTACTCCACTGAGTCACGTTGGTCATTTGATTTAAATTTTTATTTTCAGGCCGGCTCTGGAGCCCAAAAATCCTCCTGTCCAATGAGTACCCTGGGATTTTTCCTCAGGGGTAAGTGACCAGAACGTGAGGTTCATACCCCCAAATGACGAGGTTAAGAATACAGGGAGCTTTTTTATTATTTGTTAGCCTGAAAAATGTTCCTTTTACCTTAGTACGTTTATTTTACGTCATGAAACAACGGTTTGTATGACGAGTCAGTTTCAAAAATGTTATCAAGTTTTATTCAGGACTTCGTTTAAACTACGGGTTTAAGGCGTTGAAAGCTCAGCGGTTAATAAGAACTTTTAACTTGTAAGATCGGAATTTAAACACTCCCAGCAGCTTTTGATGTTTAGGACGAGAATTAACATCCACTCTCCGGTCGGGATTCGAACCGGTGACACTCGTGTAGTGTACTACCTGTTCCACGCAAAAACGGGGCATAGATTTGCTTTAAAATACGTTCAGGAGAAATTTTGATGGCTTTACAATCGAAACACATGTTGCCTGGTGCCTCAGGGAATAAAGCCAGACAGATTACGCACTTCATAATTTTATTCTAACCTTTGTCCCTATTCGATGCTTCAAAATTCTTGGCGACTTCGTGTTTCTTTTTGGTTTTGTTTTTTTGAATATTTATACGCGACCACAAGTGTCTGCCTGGGGGGCAAAACCCATTGTTTACGAATCCGCTCTCTTTCAAACAGAAGACGATCGTCTGATTGCTAAGTGGCTGGAATAGTTTGCCACAAAGCAAGAGAATTCTATCTCCGACACAGCATGACAATGGATGCTGGGTTAATTCTAAGAGACGCGGAAAGACAGATTCACTTAAGGTTGTTTAACGACACTACTCAACTGGAGACGTTGCATATTATGTTTAAATGTGCTGAACAGGCGGTTATGAATACCGACAGTGACTGATAACACAGAAAATTGCTTAAGTAACCAAATCTCATCAAGACGTAAAACTTTTATTCCAAAACATTTTTTTCTCGATATGATGAATATTTAACGATGCACGGAAGAAACTGTGTCTGTAAGAGGATTTTTTTTGCGCCAAAAGATTTCGTACCTGCGAGGACCGAACATCAAGGGGGAACGAGGTGTTTGAAACGACATGGAGCACGTCTTGGTTTGTTTAATGAACTGCTACATCCGACGCACTTGTTGCAAACAGTTCCCACTTTTTACTCAGCACTTCTGACGTTCATTTCCATCTTGGAGGCTTGAAACTCTTCTGCCGCTGGGTGCCGCTGACTACCGGCCACGTTAAAGTGGTCTGTGCGAGGGTCCTTTGTGGGTTCCACTTCACAACACTTGATTACCCCATTCCTGTTCTTCTTATCTCTCCATTTTCATAATCACTCCTACCATGTGAGCAAGTCATCATTAGTAATTTAACCGCATGGTAATGCCACTGTGGACGAACCTACTACCCGTCCTGAAAACATTGCATTCAAAGCTTTCGCAACGACATAATTAAAAAAATATTCACTCTGAATAAAAGTCCGCAAAACCCCCGACGTTTCGGGACCATCCACTTTCGTGAACTGACAACACTGAAACAAAATAAAGGCACTCGTGAAAATTGTCTTCCCACGCAGAGACAAAAGCTCTGAGGTGGCGAGTAAAAAAAAAAATCTGTGTTAAAAATATTTTTACATTTTATGTTCGTCGACACAAAATATCCGAAAATGTCTGCCAGGCTACACGACGCAATATCACAGAAGACAGCCATCTACACTCTCGCCCCCGTGAGAACCTGATACCTCAACAAGTGACGATTCGAAATATGTGATCATTAAATGAATATGTTGACATAGAACTGGTTTCAACCTGGGGTACGCATACCCCCGGGGGTAAGCGAAGACATCTTAGGGGGTACGTGAAATTTAAAATATATATATTATTTTATAATAAACACTGAATAATGAGTAATGTAATTTATTTAATTTATTTTAGATGTAGATTATATACTATGTATAACTTGAATTATACACCAACAACTTTGGGGGGTACAAAGTTGAAGAGAAATTATATCTGGGGGTACGCGAACAAAAAAGGTCGAATACCACTGACATAGAAGATACCTGACTTCAGTTGTTACGGCGGTATTTGCCGAGAGTGTTTGAGGAAAACCACGAAAACACCTGTCAATATAGCCAGTATCCTGTCTAAAATTTGAACCAGGGACCTCTAGAATATGAAGCCATTACAAACTGCGAACATCACAGCATCCGTCTCACTGCCCAGAGTATAACAGCGCCAAAACCATTATCAGGGGGGGGGGCAGATGTTTTTGTAACAGGTAGTAGTGTATGACGTAGGGGCCTCAATTTGTGAATCGCGATCCGTGACGATTGTTATTATTTGTTCCTACTTGCAAAGGGGCGTTCGTCGGCCGACACTTGCAAGGGGAAATATTCACTTTGCTCTCCACGACATTATTACATCCGAAGAAATGGGACCGCAGGATTCTTTGTGTTTACACTGCAGACGACGTGCAGAAACGTCTGGCGAAACAGAGGATGACGCAGAGGAATGAGAGGAATTACAGAAACGGCGACATACAGTCATTTAGTGACTTATATGGTCCATCAATCACTGCCACAGTAATAAGAGAAATGTACCAGCGATGTGTCATTTATTCTCGCGTTCAGGAGCTGTCACGTGGTATTCACGCCACTGATACTCCGTGTAAATGAGAGGTACAGCAGTTTCTGCATTCCTCTGCTAATAACTCAAATCCTTTTCAGGATTTTCCGCATGGGGAATCCGTTTCAAAACAGACTTGCATGTCACCTGCTACTGAGCATTAATGACACGAAGGCATTCTTTTTACCTTTTGGCTATAAAATTAATGGTTTCGCAGACATTCTGTGGGTAGCGAGCCGTCTCATGCAAAGAGGTAAAGTCTTTAAGGATGACTTCAGTAAACAGAAATAGCATTTAACTTTGTTACTCCGTACGTAACACAGAACCTTAATTCAGGTTCTTGTACCCGAAATCTTCTTTCAACACACAAACTGGATTGTCTTCAGTCATTTCGCGACATGCACTGGACCAACTACTTTTAGTTAAGAACCGCTGATTGATAAATAATAATTTTATAGCAAACACCAGGCGAGAAAATTTTGAAAATAACTGTTCGTAGACTATTTCAAATCGATGTGACATAATGTACCTGTATGGACTGAGAAAGAAACCTCAGATCATATCAGAAGGTCTCTGCCCCGGGATTTAAACCAGAATGTGAGTGATAAGATTTAGAGTCATCTTGTCTATAAACCCACATTTTCTGTCTTCACTCTCCTAGTTACCACTTCCGAAAAGTTCTCTCCAAAAACTGTGCTGGTATGTAATTCTGGTATCCTATTCGCTGTTCGTATTCAACCTCTCAGAATTCGCTTGGCGGGATTACTAGGAATGCGCTACAAGTTTCATAAGTGTCTCGTTATACAGGACGTGCCTTTTAAAACGCAACCCGACAATAAAGTATTACGGTCAGAGGCAGGTCCACCCCCCGCGTAATGTTCTCCCGAACTCCGCCGTGATATCTGAGTCACTCTCGTTGCTAGGCCGCTGCTAACGCCAGCTGCACGAAGGCCACGAAGTTTTCAATATGGCGTTCGCTGCTGTCTGAAGAATTTAGGAACGCGTATCTTAGCAACGAAGACCCGAATAACAGAAGCAATACACCGAATGTTAACAAAATTTCGGGGACGCACTATGTGTCTGTCTGTGACAAAGATCTGGAATTATTAGAATGAAAACGTTCTTCCCTCTACTTCAATGTCTTTCTTTGTGCACTTTTCCAATGTTTTCGTCACAAAATCAAAACACGAGCAGCGTACGTGTCAGTTGGCGCAAACCCCGTCTCAGGTTGAAAGGCGGTCAGTCGCAACACGTGTAGTGGCTAAGAACGTCTTAACAAGGAGTCCGATAAAAATCAGAGACAATCACGACGAATTTTACTCGTGTGTTATAACCGCTTAGTAACCGAAGCCCTCAAGAATTTATTATAAGCGATTACCTATAAAACGTTTAAAAGATTTGTTATTCTCTACACGCCAAAGGTACGCCCCCTTCTGTTTAATAAACGAAATAAAGGGACAGTGGTTTATACCCCGTGCGGAAATCGTCCGATTGTAACAAATGCTTTAATTTCTTTGTATTTATTTCTGTTAAACTTTAGATTTTATCATCCCCTTATCTGATCGCTGCAAAAGGGATGTACGAGACATTTTTTTTGGGAACAATTACGAAGGAAAGAAATACATTTTCTTAAATATGTCAAAGATTTTTGTGTGCGAATTTACGGAATGACATTAAAACATTCAAATACCATTCGCCATAAATTTCGAGATGAGGTTCTCAATTTTCTTTTGCATGGTTGGTTAAACTTTGTGTGCGAATTTACGGAATGAAGGCAGATACAGGATGTTTCAGGACAAAGCACGATTTTTTTTTTGTACTTTTCAAAAACTTACAAAAAGCAGATTCAGAAAACTGCAGAGTGATTGGACGTCTTCAATAAATATTATCAGTGGGACTGACAAACAAACGATAATTTCCGTCGAAATACCTCGACGTAAGAGAACGCTTGGAGCACCTAAGGTATAGACAAAGGATAATATTAAATGCGGTGCAACAGAAATTGGGTGGAAGGATTTTTATTCGATTCAAATGGTCCAGGATATGGTGAAACGACAAGTTACTGTGACAACGGCAATAAACTTCCGGTTTTCACAAAAAGCTGCACATTTCTTTAAAGAAATAATACAAAAGTTAAATCACGCATGTAAGTGTGTACAAAAATATTATTTCCTTCCCTATTTGGAGTTACGTCCTTCTTGCGCCACGTCCTAGAGCGTTGGTAGATTTGCCGATTGCCACTTCAATCTCAGACAATCGAGATTAAATCTAATTACGAGCTACTTTATACACTTGTACCTAATTACCGTGCATTATATCGGATGTTCCGAAATATATGGCCTTCACTTTTTTTTAATATAAATTGCTTTGCAAGCAAATGTTCAACTACGGATTATTTCTGATTCTTCAAGTGAGTAGCAGGTGAAATTTTCATTATAAGAAGTCCTTATCTCAGATCACGAACTCAGCTCAGCCTCAACATAAGAGAGACCTACAATTAGTAGAAACGAAGAAGTGTAAGTTTTTAATCCCAGTAGACGGGGTGGAATCCGGGGGTGTCTGTCTTTGTAAGGCTGCCAAATTTCGTCTAAATAACGTTTCAGAATTAAATTATCACAATTAAAAATATGATTGAAATAAACATGGAATAACACAGAAGGAGAAGGAACATATTAAGTGAATTGGTGCTCGTAAAAACACGAATTTTAAGTAGGAATAGATGACAACAGCAGAGGAGGACACGGCTCTGTGCCTCACTCAATTTGCATCCTGGCAAACAAATTTCCTGAAGTCGTCACGAGATGTCGTGGTTGTGACTTCCGGTGATCTTATTAATAGTAATCGATTATTCTGGCGTTGTCAGGTATTTACAAGTGTTGACACTGACAATTACAACATTGTAATTTAGACGTTTAATTAAAACGAAAAATAAAGAAAAAAAATAGATTTACTTTGCCGACTTAAAAAAAGTTGTCCTGTCTGCTTCCGCCTACGCTAAATACAAAGGGAGTCAGTCCATCAAGTTACAAGTCGGAACGGGGATATTTCAGACCGAAATTTTTTTTCTAACCCCCCCCCCCCCCCCCCAACCCTCAAAACATCATACGGGCTGTGTTGTTCTTTTCCAAGAAATTTCTCGAGACTCCCAATTTTTCACGTTAATCTGTGACACCAACGACATTCACGGCTTTGCTTTGCCCACGCTATTAGGCGAAGAGCTTCGTGGGGGGGGGGGGGGGGGGTAACTGCACACGTTCGCTTGGAAAACGACTTCTGGGTGTAATCAACCGTCAAGAATGCAAATGACAATCTTGTTCCGGGCTAAATAGAGCAGATCAGTCCCTTCCTCCCTTGTTTCTGGCTCATTAGAAGAAGCGAGAGACTGACTGGCAGAGGGAGAAATGCCAAAATTATTTTGGACTCTGAAGTTCCGTTGCAGGGGCAGACAAATCTCTGTTGCCCCTCACGTGTCACGAACTCAGCAAAGGCCATTCCGCACGAAAGACATTCACTGCTTGGGTTAATATCCCCACGGCCTGTTCTTCGCCAACCCCAGACTGGTTCTGAACGTCCGAACCTCATCTAATTAATGTTATAAATATTATAATATAATTCTTAAAAACTTTAAACTTCAAAGGATTAAATCTGAGGTACTGTAATGAACCTGGGAAAATATTACGTTCTAAATACGAGGCTATGAAAAAATAAAAATAAATTCACGACCCTTGTAAAACAAAGATTATTAGATGTTAGGGGCATGTAGCACGCATGGGTGAGAGACGCATATAAATTATCGGAAGGAAAGATAATACTTAAGAGACCTGGACAAAGATTAGAGGATAATATTAAAAAGTATCTTAAATGAATTTAGTGACAGTGCAGGTTAGGCTCATTCCTGAGCCAGCGGGTCATTTTTTTAAAAGATATATCCGGCAGAACGGAGAGCTTTGTACGCCCCTGTCGTAGTCACGGAAAAAGCGCCGTGCCTCAAGCAGTTCTTTGTCTAAGAGCTAAAATTAATTCATGACAAGAAAAGGGGAAAGACGGATGTACGGGCTGTACCAGGGTGATCCCGACTGGAAACCTATTCCGTTTAACGACGCATGTTTTCGTTCGTGAAAGTCACACTGCTTTCATATGAAGAGCGTATATTTGACTTCACAGCTTTTTTATTTAAAGATGCTTCTCAACTGCGTGAACAAAACAGCATCGAATGCAAGGTTCGGAGTTTAACCTCAAGGCAAGGGACGGAGCAGCTGACTGCTTGCTGGAAACCCAGGGATCGACTCCCAGCAACGGCGTAATTGTCTCATTGAAGCCAGGTTCGTAAAGCTGCCGGCCCCACCCAGTCTCCAGTCGAACTAGTGTGGAGATTCCGTTTCCCGGTCGATATTTTGATCAGACTGTACTCTAAACAAGATCGAACCGTGAATAAGAAAGTTTCTCGTAAATTGTGAGTTGTCAAAAATACAAAATAAGAATTGTTGCCAACTTTACGAAATGGAATCGTTTCAACGTGCGTCTAAATTTTGTAAGGGTATGTTGACACTGGGTGGGAGGAGTTGGGGGGGAGATGTGAAAATTGGTGTGAACGTTACGATAAGAGTTCGGATGCCAGCAAAAACACGGAAATTGTGACAATTACGAAACGTTCGTTCTACTTCGGGAGAGGGTAAGTTCCGTGTGCTGTCATTGCACGAAGACATTATTCCTGTGACGAATATGATGAAAGAATGAAATATGTTTCTTCAAGTGTTGTATTGTCACATAACATTGTCCAAAGAATGAAAGGATCAGAGAAAGAAGGAGATGATGAATAGAATGGGTAAGAAAGGAAAAACAAATAAAATAAGAGAATATGAAAGATACAGAAACCTTTATGTAAAAATTGACTTTTAACCTTCATGTTAGACTTACGTCGTTCAATATACGGGGATGTTTCGGGTTAGGTTATGCCAAATTTCATCAGAATTAATTAACTGAAAGCACAATCACGAACATCCATTCAGCAAATATGGAACAGACGACAAAAATATCTAGGAAGACGCAAATCGGGAAGACGTAAACATGGATGGAAGGATTAAAATGAATCTTAGAGGAGTAGCGTGGATTTGGTTAGTCTGGTTCAGGAAAGAGTCAAGCGACAGACTCTGTTGTCATCACGTCAAGGTTGCTCCGGGTGCCACAGAATGTGGTCTACCTGGGCGATTATTGTCTCAATTAGGATTCAGGGCCACGGAGTTACTTCGTCTAAGAAGAGGACGTATCCAGCGCCCGCGTCTCACACGGGATGTATAGAAAAGGCCTGTGTTTGCCTCAGTCTTAAGACGGGGTCGCCGACGTACCCGGACTCAGGGCCTGGAACTGATGTCTGCCTGAGATCAAGTTTCCTCACGTCAGTGTAACTGTACGCCATGAATGTTAAACCCAAAATCCCTCACAGTTGTCATGGGAACCACAAAGTATCTCGAAAGTCATCGTGACCTCCCGAGATGATCCATGCGGCTTGAGGTAGCATCATGCATTTTTGTGCTACGTGGAGTTTGACAGAATGCATTCAGGCCTAACTAGTCGGCTTTGTACCTCGTGGCACTTGGCGTACTGAGGTCATCACGTCACGCGCCTAGTCGCGATAAACATTACAGAAGTGTTAAGAAACGATTAGTGAAGCTTTGCGTTTCTTAGCAACGGAACTTAATATAATTAGAAATCACTTTTATAATTTATGTTCGGCGATCATTTTTTCCCTACATATTCCCGCGCGTTATCTAGGCTTAGACCGTGTAACGTACTGCGGACCACAGAGTTCTGCTCGTGCAGAAACCATACTGCCTCTGGAAAAGAATAAGAAAGAAGCCACATATTCCGCTCTTGCACGCTTGGAGTGCAATTTGTGCTCGACGTCAGTACGGTGTCCCAGCCTCGATCCCTGTGACTGCTCATTGCTGGAACCCCCCCCCCCCCGCCCCCGCCCGCCCCCTCTGCGCCGGGACAGAAAAGAAGGCTGCCTCATATCGCCGAAGGGTCCACGGCGTATTTGTCATGGAAAGAATGCCCTGGTTTGGGGCATACTATCTCAATATGTACACTGACCAACAGCGTCTTGAATGCCAATGTTTACAAACACACCGCGTTACCCCTAACAGTGGCAGCTGGTGAATGTAGTTGATAAACATCGTTAAAACATGGCTGTCTCGTGGGTTTAGCGCGTCGTGTTGTGCGGTAGAGGTTTACTAGAAATTACCTCCCAGTTGCGAAAACACCCTGTATAATGCCGGCTAAGTTATCCGTGCCGACTGTTTCGCGAACCACAGCTTGAGATACGAGGATGCAGAAGGTCGCTGTTTTCTGTTATGGGACTGTTTCCTTCCTAGTTCCATATCTTCTTCTCTTTATTTTTTTATTCAGTCCCCTCTCTGCCCAGAATTCAAATGGCCTGATTTCCATCGTCAAGTTTCAATATTCTGTTCACGTAGATGTCTCGAAATTTAGAACTAACTGCGTTCGTTATACGACCAAAGGAGATTCTTGGATGTTTTCAGCAAGTTTTAATTGTGACTGCTAAAACTTTTCGTTTTGGCTCCCATGTAAGGTGATTTTTTTTAAATAATTTAAAGAAGTTTCCAGAAGAGACAATTGGTAATTGCTTATGAATCTGCGGTTCACTTCTTTAAATGCAAATGGCGGAGAGGCTGTGATCTGTCAGGGACAATAAAATAGTGGATCTGTGTGGCTTTGCCGCCAGTGGATTGAAAGGAATTAAAACTTGCCGACCTTCAGACTAACAGGCAAGTGGATTCAGCCACACGGAACTGAGAAGGAATTTTTAAAGAACAGGCCTGTAGCAGGTGGTGTGATGTTGACAGTACTTTTCAAACCATGGGATTAATTTCCAAAAACATCGAGGAATTCTTTTTTTTTCCTAACGCGGATGGAGACAGAATTCAAAGGCGACCACACAACAAATTTTTCGAACTTAATAAATTCCAAAGAATCCAGGATCACTACCAAATACGATGTTCGTAAGAAGCAGTCGTGGCCTACTTCAAAGTACTATCAGGAACTGTCTGGCGAAACGTAAAAGAGAAAATCACGAAAAATCCTCTAACGCAGCATCCGACATTTCGACTAAACTTCACACCGAGTTGGTCCGAAATAGAAGCCTAGTATGTACTGTTAATCTAACCTGTAGATCACCCCCTATTCTTAGGTTATTTCAAGTTGCACACAGAACAATTACCAACACTCCATGTTACGTACGATATATATCTATCAAATCTAAAATTTCGTGGCGATGGTGAGTCATTTGAATAAATTACAGTAAACTCTTACCTATTGGGCCCAACAGAGTAGGTACCTGAAGACGGAGATAGAGCCCCATCTCCGAAACGTCGTTTTCTATTTTATTATTTCTTAGACGATGGAAAATGTCCAAGAAAATTTTTATTCAAACGATATATCTCGTTAACCCACGTAGTCAACTCTTCTCTGGATAAAATAAAACTTCTAGGACTCTCGGCTATGGGAATTGTGCGTTTCAATGGACACACAGAAACAAAGACGGGGATATCAGTGTCATGGCAACGGACTGGGCGCTTGAAGAAATAGGACGTCGCCTTCCTACTTGAATTTTATTATCCTCCAAAGCGGTACATGACGGCAAACGTTTCGTGGACGGGCGTCCTGTTACGATGATCAGATTTCACGAACCTGACATCAGACTCGCCTGCGAGGAATTCATTTTACAGGACACACAAGTGAAATATGATACCGCGGGCAATTTCTGTAATTGTCTGCGTGGTATTCGACTATCACCACAACAGTTTAAGAAGATAATTTGTTATTCAGAAGACGAATTAAACATAACTTAGTGCCTTCCTATTGCTTATAAAAGTTATCTTATGTCGGTACAGTCTTAATTTCAGCCATGGTTCTAGTGTGTTCACTATAAAGCAATTTCCGCCAAGTTACAATGCAAATAAAATCGACGATTCGCTTATGGCAAAATGATTACAACGCCAAAAAAAACGCCGTATAGCCCAGTAAAAGCTTCCCGACGTTTCAGAGGTACTTACTTCCTCCATTATCAAGGAGATTAATGAATCGCGCGAGCTAACTCATCGCCCTGATGATGTAGGCATCAAATACCTCCGAAACATCGAAAAACCTCTCCCTGACTAAACGGCGTTAATAACTCACAAGACAAACCGTTTACAAATTTCCAATTCAAAAATCATCTGACATTCTACGACACGCAAACCATGCAGATGGAAACGCCTTTATCTGCAAAGCAATCTTGGTGACAAAACGTGAAGTTAGAACTGTCGTAGATTTTTGGGTAAGGAAATGTATAAGAACCACAGTGACCTGTCTTACCCTAAAAATGGACTAACTCCCATGATTCAAGATTCTCAGTTCACTGCGGTCCACAGGCTTCTTATACCCGTCTGCAGTCAGCGTCACAAACAGAGCTTTGACTATCGGGCTAACAGGACACCAAATAAGCTAGAAGCCAAACACACAAGACATCGGTTGTCATTAACTACACATATTATTGCATCAGACGTACCGGAGAAATAGACTCCCCCCCCCCCCCCCACAGACATTTCTTGTCTCTCCTTGAATTGTTTATCGTCAGGACTGTTTCCTCTCTCGGCATTATTTCGTGTCCTCATCCAAATCCTTAAAACAAACCGGCTTCAGAATAATTTGAATATTAGTGATTGTTCTGTGTGTTTATGACAATAGCTTTCCAGTCGGTTGATTTTCTATCAAATTACGTACGGACATTTGACACCGAAAGCGATTTAAACACAATTACTTGAACCGCCATGTTCAGGAATACCAGAATTCGGGATAAATTTCTAATTAACTGGTCGATGTTTACACAAATCCGGCGTTATGATCATGACGCCACGAGTCGTCACGAATACAAATAATTCCTAAAAAAAATCCCCGCCTTCAGAAATACCAGAATGAAGGGTTGTTCATTTTTTTTTTTTTCGTAACTGGGTAAACGCCTTCATGTTAATAAATCTTCACAAAACAAGACGGATTTTGTTAAATCATGGCACGAATAACATGTCAATGGGGGAGGGGAAATTCGAGATGAAAATGAGGTAAATTCTGATTCCCTACACTGCGTGTGTCCATGGCAAAAACACTGGAAATGAACTCAGTACGAAGGTCTTGCGAGCAGATATAATAATAATAATAATAATATTTCGTTTTATTGTTTTTCACGTTATAATTGGCTGTTACAATCAAAATATTGAGCTCTTTACTTCAATTAACACGCCCGTTTATCAGGGCGGTTTCATCTAATGTACCAGGAACAAATTATTCAACTCGTAGCATCGGAGACCAAGTCCTGGTTTTTAACAAATTATGTTTTACGTTGAGTTTCAACTCTCATCCTCACGGGTGGTGAGTGGTGAGTGGGGCGGGGGGGGGGGGGTGACCGAGTCGGAATAAGAGCCCTTAATCTACACAACATAGGATTTAGCACGTCTGTTTGATACCGTATATTATCGTTCGTTCTTATCTCTTCCATAATTCTGCCAGAAGCAGTTACGTTGTACTTCGGATATCAGACAGATCAGAGAGGAACCAGAAATATATAGAAAGGGGGATAAAGAACAGACACAAGACAAAAGGGTGAGAGAAAAAAACTATGACCAGAGCGGAGTGAGCACGTGCCTTCTACCCTTCCTTTGTGATTCACCTTTATCTGTTAGCTTTCTCCTTCTTGAAGACCTCCATCTCCATAGAATTCTAACTTTTCTGTTACTCGGTCTGCATTCTCATCACGAATAACTTCAGAGCTCAATTTACGAACTTCGGAACGACGGAAAGCTACGTGGACAGAGGAACGCACATAAAAGTGCAGGCTAACATACGTGACTTATTAGATAAAGATTTTATGATTACGAATACAGCTGTCTTCTGGGATTTTTCGCTGCATCATGACATCAGCTGACACAATTTGCATTTACTTCGGTGTTTCCTGAAGCATCATCGCATCTAAGAAGAACGGGGCAGGGCGACGTACAGTAGACCGTGTTTGAACTATTGTTTAGTAACCTACTTTTCGGCCATACTGTGGTTGATACGGTAATTTAACCCCATAAAGCCCAGTGGTAACTATATGTACCACAAGCTTCGAAAATCAATAACTCTCCATTTTGGCTACAGAGTGTATTTGCTAGTTTTCGTATGATTCTCAAAATAAACAGCGATTATTTTCTTTAAACAGCGTTAAAAAGTTGATCTTTTTAATGGTGAAGTGTAGTGTTTTCTTCGCGGTACGGACCGAACTTTTAAATATTATTTGCACTTTCCTGGGTTTCGAAGGGTCGAACAAGCTTAAAGGTTACGTATTGAACAAGTATATTTCCCACGCGATGTCAAATGGCCCCAGTGTGAAGGGGTAGATGAAATATGAATATCTATGACCACAGAAGATTCGAAGATGCGTGTAGAATACTGAGGGAAGAGCCAACCCCTAAAACCGCCCCCCTCCCCCCGGGCTGGATAATATTTATGAATGTGAATATTTTATGTTGTAATTTCAATGAAAATTGGAGTTTCCGAGCATTTTGGGTATACGGATTACTACAGCACGTGGCTTTCAGTGCCCCTAAAGAGAAAATTAATTATTAACAATGACATTAATATCCTGTGCGTTGGGTTGGGGTGAAAAGGGTTTTCATTTTCCGGGTAAAAAAATTAGTTTATGGGGGCCGGAATTAAAGAAGGTACAGCAGTCTCAGCAAAGCAGGGTAAGTACTTCGGATTTCGATACTGTTTTGTTTTTCACCGATGCTTCAACCCTGTTAAGAAAACCTGAAAATATTACAGTTTCAACAGACGAGATGCAGAGATAAATAACAGAAGAACGAAAGAGATAAAACCAGACAGAATTTCAATTCTTGTAATTTGTCACGTGTTACAATAAAAAATTGATCCATTAATAGGACTTACGAATGTATGATTTTTATTGTTCAGTTTAGCCTTTTAAAGCGCAGTGGTAATTATTTTGTATATTACCATCGAGATAATTTGCCTTAACTCTTTCACCCTGAGTAGCTTTTCTGTTAAACTAACTTAACTTAACCTTCCCTGAGCTAAAAATTGTGTAAGTCAGGATAAATTCGTCTTGTCGTCTCCCGACAGCACAAAAACAGTGAAATGTTTGAACAAAATTTTCAGTACAGGAACGGTACTTCAAAGTTCAATCTCTCTTATACGTAAATCCATCTTTCGCTATTTAAAATTACAAAGATTCTGGGTTGTTGAGCAGTGTAGCCTGATAGAAGTTTACCGACGTTTCAGAGATACTTTTTGTCTTCATCATTACCATCACCAGTACACTGAAGTAGGTAACTTTAATTAAGGCTTAAGATTTCATTGCAGTTTACGATTCGTATGTGGCTGAGTTAATATAAAAACGTATTAAGTTACGCAGAGTATGAGCTTACAGATCTAACATTCACCTTCCACTCTTTAAAAACTCAACATATCGAAATATGTTTCAAACAAGATTTGTAGATCTTGATTAGATCTGCATTTTACACAACTTACAAAATTTTCGTAGATGAGCCGGTTCTGAGGAAAATAGTGAAATCCGATTTTGTACTGGTCGCAATACGCGAAAGAAAATTTCATCCAACAATTCATGTTTATC
Organism: Zootermopsis nevadensis; assembly: GCF_977971745.1. Taxonomy (NCBI): domain Eukaryota; kingdom Metazoa; phylum Arthropoda; class Insecta; order Blattodea; family Termopsidae; genus Zootermopsis; species Zootermopsis nevadensis. Next base: position 23,147,127 of record NW_028259134.1, read on the forward strand.
GAAACCAATTTCATCATTTCGCAGACAAAACATGCGATATGACGGACAGAAATGACCCCCTCATTAAGCGTTCATTTTGTCAGGCATAATTTCACTTCTGCTACGCTGGGCTAAATTTAAATCAGAAATTAACGTAAATCTCTTCCCCTCTCTCTCACTCTGTCCCAAATTTATCCTAGCTCGAAGCACAAATTTCCGAAATTAAAAATTACCGACAGAAAAAGCCACCGAAACGTCGATTCAACGGCATCGTTACTTAAATTTACGCCAAGACGATAACAGACGACAGGTTAAACGAACCAAAGGTCTACTGGCTCTTTTCAGAAGCAAATAATGAAAGGGACGCGACCCCAGGAGGGCAAAAACTTGAGGCAAACATCTTTGTTCAAGTGGGCGATATTGAATTACTCGAGACATTCTCTACCGCCGTTTAGTATTCAACCCAGCCTCAGTGTTAGTAAAACAGAGTCTGAATGAAACTCATAAGAAAGGTAATTAAGCCTTTGACTGCTGTTCCACAGCGGAGGATTCTTAAACCTCCGCACTAGATGAAGCTGAGTGGTCGGCTTCAAGCCCCGGCCGCTTTATCACTCGGAAAATCTATCACAGTTCACAAAACACACGAGTTTAATCTTCTTCATCTGTCTCCCTCTTTCTTATTCTCGTGTTATCAGCTTCTTGTTTCTGTGTATCTTTATCTGTTTCAACCCCCCCCCCTTTCCAATTCCTTCTTTCCAGTCTTTTTAAATCCGGTACAAAAAACTTCGCGCTGTGCTGTGATTTCTCACGTCACATCCATAGAAGCCGTACAGAATGTACTCAGACGAATTCTCTCCCACATGGGTCCCACAAGTGAGGTTGGGGGGGGGGGGGGGGGGGCAAGCATCCGAGAGTGAAATTAGTCGTTTAAATCAGGACTGCACACAAAACGCGCCACATGGCACAACATTCATGTTTAATATAATATTTTTTTCTATCTCCCTTTCCGTTCCATTCGTTTCTAAATGACGTTGTGACGTATTAAACTGGAGGGGGGAGGGGGGCCCCAGCGCCAACTCCAACTGCAACTGCCCCGACCACTCGGGGACGGACGGACGGACACACACGGTTTCCAATATTAAAGCTCCCCTGCTCCATACTTTGGTTACCAATAATACTTGGTCTGAGGGCAAAAAGGTGCCATAGGAAATCCGATCAGTGTCTGCAAACTGCTAGAATTTTCGCAACATATAGTCTTGACGGTGAATACCGACGTTTCGGAAGAACGTAGTACCTGAATCTTCACCTGCTTTCGCTGCACTAAGTAACAATGCTGAGACACGTAAAAAAAGAATCCCCACGAAATTTCACAATTGCTACTTACAGCTGGAACGCACGAGAAGTTTCGAACCCTTGACTCTGGAATAGAAATCTACAATGACACGTCTCAGAGGTGGTCCTTTTACAATTTCTGTCGTAATTCTGCCAGACCTTCGGGGGCCAAGAAATGATAATCGTCTACATTTCGAAACTGTTTAAGTCTGTAGTAATTTTTCATATTTCCGTGCACCTGTTCGTCTTGGCGCCGGGACAATTAGCACTGAAAAACTGCGTAGTGCCCCCCGCCCCCCCCCCCCACAAAAAAAAATATACGCGCGTTTCAACACGTGGAATTGATTTGTAATTGTAAGTTTCTTTCACGTAACACACAGAATTATATCCAATAAACCAACATCAAAGTCAATAAGACACGTAAAATAAGGAAGAATTTTTGAAACTTCCGGTGTGGAAGGCAAGGACCTAAGCCTGATTCACTGCATGAAGGGTCTCTCCGTCTACAAGATTCATCACAACTCGTCCATCCACATCGGCTGCGAGGGCAGTTTGACAGCGGCAGAAGATCTCTCGCTGTCACCGCGTCGCGCACTTGCCAAGGGCCACACGCAAACCTCGCTGCTTCCTGTCGTCACATCGTGTGTGGTTCTCATCACTCGTCACTTCTTATTACCGCGGACACGCCGGAGGTCCGGGGTTCTAGTCGCAGCCACAGAGCTCCATATTTATCTGATACAGACGTTTGTTTATTCTTCTAATTTAAAAGGCAGAGGAGATGACAAACGCTTAATACTTAATTTTTGATCAAACTCTGCTTAGTAAAGTCTTCCATCTTCGTAACTGTTTTCTGACATTTTTCATTTATTTTTCCCATGTTTCCCTCTTTTTATATTTCTCTTAACAATAATCCTATTTCTGCCTTCCTCTATCCCCGCCTGTCATGTCTTCCAAGCCAAGAATAACTTGTTTATTTCGATTCAATTAATTTCCTTTTGTAATAAAAAGACAGAAGACAATTCGCCTGTCTGCAGGTGCAACAGTTACATTTAAATCCTTCACGGTAAGCAAATTCAATTTACCACAGGCCTGGTTCTGCTTCATCAACTCGTTACAAAGCGCAGAACTTTGGTTACAGTTTCGCACTTGCAACATCCGGCTTCTCAGAGATCATTTTACAAACCACACAAGTTTCATTAGCATACAATTGCCATCGACTGTGTCGCAGGTAACAACCCGCGGACACGTGATTGATTAGCTACGGCTAATTGGTTCTTTAGATACAAATGTGTAATTAATTCTTCCAAGTCCAGTGGTTGCAGCTTAAATAAACAATAAATCTTCTTTTTGTATTTACGTGTTTCGTATGATTTTCACGATAAACAGCGATCATTTCCTTAAACAGCGTTAACCAGTCGATCTTTGTAATGGTAAAGTGTTGTGTTTTCTTCGCGGTACGGACTGAATTCGTAAGTTTCATTTGAAAGAGCTTCGGCTCCAAAGGTTAATTAGCGTTTTAGTCGTATTATTTCCTTAAACAAGGTTAACCAGTTGATCTTTGTAATGGTGAAGTGTAGTGTTTTCTTCGCGGTACGGACTGAATTCGTAAGTTTCATTTGAAAGAGCTTCGGCTCCAAAGGTTAATTAGCGTTTTAGTCGTATTATTTCCTTAAACAAGGTTAACCAGTTGATCTTTGTAATGGTGAAGTGTAGTGTTTTCTTCGCGGTACGGACTGAATTCGTAAGTTTCATTTGAAAGAGCTTCGGCTCCAAAGGTTAATTAGCGTTTTAGTCGTATTATTTCCTTAAACAAGGTTAACCTTTCGATCTTTGTAATGGTGAAGTGTAGTGTTTACTTCGCGGTACGAACTGAATTCTTAAAAACTATTCAGACGAGTTTTTCAGAGGGTCCTTTCGATGTATTTCGACGTACAGCCGTACTAACAAGATCTGACGTCTAAGATTTCCGATACAAAATGCAAAATGTCAATAATTTCACACAGTCCTAAATGTCAGTACGAAATCTGCGTAAAATGATTACATTATCAATGTCGTTTTTAAACGTTTCTGGTGCGGGGAGGGAGGGGAGTTAACGAGACGAAAATTGGTCGCTGTTTCCAGTAACTAGGGTACAGCGTTGTAGTGAAGCATCTTTAATTAAAACTTTATAAGCATAAAATGCAAACTAATCCATTCTGGACGACAGGAAACTAATTATGGAAGAACAACATTATGTAATGTAAACAAATTACCAGAATAATCTTCTCTTAAAGACAACGAAACATTATGATAGAGTATTTGAGAAACTGTCATCAAGAAATTTAGCACACAGTGACACGTGAGCCCGTCCGTATGTTACATATGAGGCAATGTTAGTCCTTTACAGCTCTGTGCTAACTACACATACCACCCGATTTAACAATCAACAAATCTTCATTCCGTATTTATGTGTTTCGTACAACTGACAAATGAAATGAATATAAATGTTTAATAAGGGATAGAAGTCTGTAAGTAAATTACTTAGCAAAGACACGTATTCCATTGGAGCGCAAGTTTCCACCGTTCATTTCAGAGCAGAAGTTTCGAGAATCCAGCCAACAGCCATTTCAATCCAATTCACAATTCCAAAGCCTGCAGGCCTGACTCTAAATTCCACTTTAATAATGTACCTCTGCCTTTGTCAAAAACGTGGATGTGGTGAGTGGTGGTAAATTCCACGAATTCTGCATCTGACCACTAGACAGTTGTGTGTTCAGCTTCACGTTCCGTCCGCTTTATCGCCTTGGAAAAAGCCTCCTTCAACCTCAGAGAGGGTTTGCACGAGGCGGGAAAGGAAAGTCAATCCGCCGCTGTCGAAATAAAATCCTAGACGTGATACCAGTCACTTAAATGACGTGTTCTTTCGTTATCAGAATGATAGATTAATTAATGACATGTTTACAGACGCGTCTTAATATTTTGTCCCGGAGCCAGAACTCGTAATAATGTTGCCAAGAAACTAAGAATTTATGTGACATCAGCTCTTAAGTGGTATCTTGTCAGAAGGTTTTAGAAACAGCTTGAAGATTAATTAACAGCCTCAATGATGCAGGGTCTTTCCTGGAAAGCTGGCACTTACTCAACTGGTAAAGCTATTCCTCAATTTTATGGAACACGAAGGTGTATTAAACAATTCATAGAAGCCAGCCAGTGGGCTCCATCCTGATGTAACTAAATCCAGTCCCACATCATCTTACCTTATACCTCTAATTTTTTTAATATTCTCCTACCATCTACATCTTGGTCTCCCAAATGACGTCTTATATTCAAGTTTTAATGATAAAGTATTATGAACATTTCTGATTGTTACTGTGCACGCTACATGTCTGGTTCATCCAACCCTCTGCTACTCATTCGCCATAGTAACACAAGTTCTACAACAGAAGTTATAAAGTTACTCATTACGTATTTTTCTCCAACCTCCTGTTATTTTCCCCTCTCTTAGACTCAAACATCTTCATAACGACTTCATTCCAAATATTTTTGAATGTCTGTCTGACATTTAAAATAATAGAAATTTAAAAAAATTCACGCACATAGGAAAAAGCAGTCATAATATTTTAATATGCAAATGACAGTTTATCTCTAAATGTTATTGTGGATGGCCTTGAATTACCAGTCTCTATTTTCTGGACTTTTTTCAATCGCAATTATGAACCTACATACGGGAGGGCGGGGAAAGAGCCATCTCCCGAAACGTCGCGCCCTTTTGAGGAAGCGTGACAACTGAAAAAATTAAATTAAATTAAGCAGATGTAAGAATAAAAAATTAATGAAAGTAGATGAATAGTTGAAAGCTAATTTAACCTCAAGTTCGCAAAAAAAAAAAAAAAATTTCGAAAGGCAGGAAACAAATTATGGCCCACCTTATAATCAGAAGGATGAATTGAAAAGGACAGATGGGGCTAGAACCTTGCAGAAACGAAGGAGCGAGTGAACGGGTCCACGCAGCATCCCACAGCTGCTGAGATCACGTGTTATTTCTGCTCTTTATTAGCATCCTCACAGCGCGGACAGACTGGACCAAAACCAATAAATAATAAATCAGAAGTACGCGAAACTGCCGCGGGGTGTCCCTGTCAACGCAGAAATCACTGTGTGTGTTTTGCACTTGAAATTCTTAAACCATGAGCGTATTTCTAAAAACGAAGTTTATTACCAAATACGAACCCCCCCCCAGGTAAAATGTATTTTCATTTATATTTTTTATCTTTATTCCGTTCATGTTAATAACATAACTCTTTGAAGTTAACCATCAACTTTCCAGAAGAAAAAAAACACTGGCTACATTCGTTTTGTTTTATTCGGAAATAACATTTTTTAACGTCCGTATAATTTCGTAGTTGATCATCCGAGTCGTTTGTCCGCGTTCACTTGCAGAGAGAACACGTTTCGACAAAAGACACACTGTCCATCTTCACAGTTGAAACTTTGACCAATGCCACTCCATCAACGAAAGGTACTATAGCACATTTCATGAGAAATATCACTTTATTTATTTTTAATTGGTGATTACATCACATAGGGCAAGATAGGTAATGTATGTAGCACGGAGAGGAGAAGAGAAATTCGTATAAAATTTTGAGGGAGGAAACCTAGTCAGGATGGAAGGATAATATTAAATAAACCTAAGGAACAAAGGATGTAGTGTTAGCTGATTTAAACTGGTTCTACGTAGAGATCAAATGATGGATTTGTGATCACTGATACATTTTTGCTGTCCATAAAAACAGGAAATTTATTGAGCAAGTTATTAACAGATCAATTTTTTTTTTCGACTGAGTTAATTATGTAGTTCGTTAGTCAGTTCTGCTACAAGGTGGTTAGTAAGTTAGTAAACGACTAAGTTGAAGCAGAACCTCCCACAGAGCTGGGAAACTAGCAATAAAATGAACACGAATGTCGTTCAAAAGCAGAAACTTAAAAATATCTTGGCGACATTATTCCTGTTGAAAACACATACATACTACCTGACATGCCCACACAGCGGAGTGACCCGCCCTCGAATGCAGAAGTTTCTCGCATCCTAGACGAAGTGGAAAAGAAAAAACGAAAACACATCGACGTGACAGAAGCGGAAAGATTTACGAGAATTCCAAGTTTTCCTCACGCCACCTGGACCGCGTTGCGCGATGTCACGTCATTTCTTCACGCCATCGCAAGATGACACTTCAGTCGCGGCGCAAAAAATGACTCCGATGGAGTACACGTATCTTTCAAATGCGTCACTGACATTCATCCGCGTTCACTGCATGAGGAAATGCACTAACACTAACCACGCTGATAGCTTCCTTCCCGTTTCTTTATAAAAACTTTTCCTTCAAATTCACCGTATACCTTATTAATCTGCTGTTTTATTACAATAAGTGAAGAACAGAGAATGAGAACTTCTGAGAGGAAAGCGAGTTGGAAAATATTTGGCTCTAAGAGGAATCAGGTGACAGCAGAGTGGAGAGAACCTAACCTAACCTAACCTAACCTAACCTAACCTAACCTAACCTAACCTAACCTAACCTAACCAAACTTAATCAAACCTAACCTAACCTAACCTAACCTAATCCAACCTAACCTAACCTAACAACACTTTCTCACTTCGCACTACTCACAAAATATTATCAGGTGATCAAATACAATGAGGATGAGATTGGAAGGACATGTAGCGAGCATGGGCACATAAGAAATACATGCAGAATACAAGGGAACAGACAATCGTAAGACAGGAGAGCTGCAGATGGATGACGCGACAACAGGCTAAGGACAGGGAACAGTGGCAGGCTTTTGTGAACACGGTAATGAACCTACGGTCCCATGAAATGCGGGTAATTTACTGACCAGCTGAGCGACCAATAGCTTCTGAAGAAAAACTCTGTTTTCATGGAGATGGTTTACATAGTAAAGTGTCGTTACATGACTTACAAATCCAGTAACCGGTTCCGTACAATTCTTAAAACAACTCACCCCTTATCTCCCGTCATTATTACTGTCCAAGCAAAATAATGATGAGATTGTACTCTGAAACATGCCACGACCGCTTCCTTTAACACACTTCTCAACACATAATTCACGAATGACCCTCACTAACCACGTTACATCATCAGAGCACCAGTAAACATCATTAAATAAACGAACCAAATATTACGTCTCACTAGACACGTCGATATATATCACTGGGGACCAAGGTATTAACCTTTGTAGTTGATAAAGTGTAGTTTAACTACTAACCCGTTAACTCTTTCGATACAAAATTCCTCCATCACCCAGAGTGAATCGAGTAGCAAGTTGTTGAACACCCTGTGTCTGCTGCGTTGTCAACAGCCTCCATCTTTTATCTGTCAACGTGTACAACTGTGTCTTTGGCTCCATTTAATTCTGCTTCTGAGCGAGACAAAACACGAAATAATGTAACTCAGAGCGAGCAATATGTGCTTCTAGAAAGTTGTAGACTTTGATTTGTAGCAGTGACAAATTGCCCTCTGACCTCTCAGCTAACCCCTTTTGTCTTAACTTCCACACGAACCGGGACAACTTTGGCTTCTAATGCTCCCTTTTCTCTGAGACGGATAAAAAGCAGATCTTTGAGAACTTGGTCCAGTTGTTTGCAGTTAAGAAAAAGCTGATCTGTCAACATCTGAACCTCATCCCAAATCCAGAATATATTTTAATAAAATCATGAATTGAAACGATACTCCAAGCTGGAGTACACACGATTTCTCTCTTCCGTTGACATTCACACACCATGTGGCAAAAACCGATTTACAGTAAACTGGTTCACGATTCGGTCCAGTCGCGTTCTTTTGTGTCATCAAGAGATTTTCCAATGGTCATTCAGAATTATAACACAGAAATCGGATTCTTGTTGTTTGAAGAAAGTGTCACCGACTTGTCCAAATCAAAAGAAAATTAAATATCAATTTCTAATCTTCCCGACTCCTCGATTCTAACATTTCCTTGCCCCTCCGTCATCGACCAGAAATGACTGCGTTAAAAATCCATCTACGAGCAGATAACACTGGTCGAAGGCCTCTGAATCATTACGCGTTCCCTAATTTATGACAAGGAGGGTAGACGTTAATGTGCCTTATACATTCAACCCCTTCACTGACACAGTTTTATTTCAATTAAGTTTACGCTCATCTATTTGTTTAGGCAGAGAAAATCTCTTAAATTATTTATTTATGTGTGCGTTTGTAGTTCGTATTTTCATTATAGTTTTTGGTAATGTGTCTGGCTCCATCCGGCTGCTTCGGAAGAAATATAGTCTCCTTTGTTCCTGAAATGTTTTACAGGGGTGGGACCTCACGAGAGCAAATGCCTACATAAGCGGCCTAAGTCCCAAACGGAATAAAATCATTGAAGTATCCTCAAAACAGTTTCTTTTAAATCAGAGATAAGAGACCTGTGCGTAGAAATGGATCACAGTGGACACTGCATTCATGTGTAGGATTTAAGGTTTGCACGACGGTGAGTCTGAAGATGTCTGTCTTCTGGGCTGTTGCGCCGTGTAGTCGCCCTGATGATGGAGGCAGCAAGGACCTCCGAAACTTCGGTAAACTTCCACCAGACTACACGGCGAAACAACCTAGAATACACTCAGCTTCATATAATATAATATGATCAAATAACTTCTGAGTTTCCTTCGTACTTAATTTATCGTGTGATTACATAAATACATAGAGGCAATTTCCCTTTAAAAAAAATTCAAAAATTAGAGAATAAAATTGTATCAAACTAGGATTTGGTCACTCCTGAGCACAGAACATTGATCAGAAGAGTAGAAAGTACAGTCCACTCATACTAAATGTAATTTGGCACGATTCTATATAAAGTTATGTCTGCCATTTTGTATTACACCCCCCCCCCCCACACACACACACACACACCAATTCACTGGCGATGCGGAGTGCGCATCGAAACGTTAACGAGATGATTTACCCTAAATGAAAATGTTTTTGCATCGCTGAAACTTGTTGAGAGAGATGACACACTAAAAACTATTTATACTCCCAATACCAAACCGAAACTCTGTCATTTACGACACCCTGAGTTACACGTTCAGTAGGGGAAACGACGCCATTTTTTAAAAATAAAATCATTGTCACAGAAGCAGGATTACAGTATGTGGTCCGCAGGTCGAATGCGGCCTCAAAACTGTAATTTCTTCGGCCACAAGTTTACGCATTTATAAGAACTAATTCAAGCGACCGATTAACTCCAGTGTTCTTTCAGAGACTGATAAAATTTCTTCAATAAATTCAGTTAAATTATTCAAACGGAGGATTCATCACAGTAATCACAAAAACCCTGCACTGAATTATATCCAGACCAAATATAACGTGCGCATTCACGAAACACTTTCGTCAAATTCGTCTTAAAATTCGTACGGAAATGCAGAATATTAATGCATAAATATAATAAAACTACGACTCGATCATGTGACAATGTACGCACTCCGTAACAGTTTGATAATTTGTATTTTCTTTAAATAATCGTAAATGTGAGAGCTGGTAACTGAAATAAAACAATTACACATCACAAAGCGCTGTATAAAAATAAAAATATAATTCTTCACTGAAATATAATAGTAGTTTAGGCCATATATTTACAAAAAAAAAAAAATAATCCTAATTTTCAAGTGCATAAATACACAAACCAGACCATGCTTTTTCACTGTGTGACTGTTCTTATTAAAAAGTCATTGTAATTATGGGTACGATCAATGCTGTTGAATTATAAGTACTGATTAATGTGTATTTAAGAATGGCATAATTACACAGGAAGTAAATTCTTATGTCATTTGTGGCCCTGCAAGTGACGTAAATATAAGAATAAATTGTAACAGATTACACACTTAATAACCGTATACATTTAACGTAATAATACGTTTTCAATATGCTGGAAGAATAATACAAATCCAGACACGACCAGGTAATAAAAAAAACCCAGCACATTTAATCTGAGGATACAGAAAACCATTACAAGGATAATATGAACTTCATTACATGCCATTGGTCAACATATCTCAGCCATGTAATGTAATACTGAGCGGTGTGGGGGAAGATTTATGGCATATTCTGAAATATACCCCCTCCCCCTTTACCCTCGCTCCTAACCATGCAATGAAATGCACGCGTTTATCATAATGATTACTGTTGTCTTCCACCGACAGCGCACTGAAACCTTGACTGGTATTCGCCAATAAGTCGTTGTGTGCGCGCGCGCACGCTGAAGGGCAAGACTCCACGTCTACTGTCCTACTTCGCTTGCCTCGAACATGGACACAATCGTATTTTTATTACGTATTATTCGTCTCACCTTCCATATTTCCTATTCTTTATCTACGTAAACACTTAATTCCATTTACGAACCCTTCAGTCTATCCAACCTGGAAAGCACAGCCTAAAGAAATGCGTCTTATCAACAATGGACACGACCTCAACAATGGACATAACCTCAAAACACTTCATCACATTTACTGCCTGCAGCCAAAAGTCAAACCTGTGAAGAAATTACTGCTATTTAATTTCTTTAAATCTTTGTTAAATTCTTCGCCAACAATGGCGTAAAATCTCGCTCTGTCACCAGACGACATTCGAGTAGCAACATGCCAAACACAGAAGATTCTGAATCTTTTACTTTCGATACGACAAATCAAAGAACTGAAAGTCTGAATTTCAGAATACCAACATTACTTTTTCATACGACATCGAGCGTGCTTCTCGAGTCACTGCAACACTAGCGCTCCTAGCGTCTGGAATCGGAATTACTTCACTGCGAGTGGCGAATATATTTCAGCCAATATCACATGACAGTCAGTTCTCTGACATCTGGTTTCGAAGGCAGGAATATATGCACTTTACTTGGTCATCCGTCTGCCTCTTTCTTGTTTATTGTAGTTCAGCACGCTAATGTCAAGCGATCAGTGCAACAGTGTTTCAAGTTCTGAGGCGTAAATACTGTGCCGCAAAGCAACCGTGAGACAGACATCTTTATTTATTCTCGACGCCGTGAGAACCCGAAACCTCAGCTGACCGAAAATTAAAACTCAAAGGCGAAGACCAATTCGTAATCAGTCGGCGTTACTGACTCGGCTGCCCACTTGCTAATTACGAAATTCCCAAATTTTTTAAACGACAATTGTCAATGCTGACGACAAGACAGATTTATATTTACTTTGGCACTTTCAAATTAAATATAAATTAATTACTGATAAATGCCTTGAGGCTAATTATCACAGAAGATTAAATAACTATTGTTTTTCAAGGTCATTCACTTTACAACCTGCTGCTGTGGCTAAAGCCACATCTCAGACAGTTTCATTTTAATATTATCCTCCAACCCACAACTAGCTCTCGCAAGAGATGTGTTCCCTTCAACTTTACCAAATGAAATTTTTGAATTCATCGATAATCGGGCTATCCATTGCGTGCTACACTTGAGGAGGGAAAATAAAATTAAATAATTTCTTTGTCTTTATTGTTAGGGCTAAGACATAAGCCGGACATGACACAGGGAAACAAGAAATTCATATAAACATCTACGGGAAATGTAACTTTAGAGAGAGAAGACACTAATAGGCGGTAGATATCAAAATTTGATGCGAGAATGCAAAATGGGTTTAAACCACTCAAGCTAGAGCTTCAGTTACTACCTTCCATAGAAATAGTCTATTTATCAAACAAGGAGATAGAATCATTTGATCAGGTTCTGTACCAAGTAAATATCACGCGGTATTCAACTCTACGATCAACCGGTCATCCAGACACACGATCAACCAATTCTAAGAGTCAGTAAATCGATCTGAATGTTCTGATTCACACGTGTGACTAAAGTCGTTTATGCAGTGAACACTGGTCCCACAAGGGGGCACGGGGCAACGCAGCCAATTTCCACGGAATGGAAAGAAATACGCACAGTTAACGAAAAAATATCTGAACAGCCGGTTGAGAGAAAAAAAAAAGTTTGTCATGGCAGGTGGCTTAGTTTATAACGATGGTGCTTGAATCGGTTTCAACTGCGAGCAAAAATCCACTCCACTTACGAGTACGTCTGTTACCGTAAAAGTACCTCCATCGCAGATGCGGAATTATTTACGACAAACACACAGATTGCAAATTTAAAAGATCACGTAAACACTGATCCGGAAAAAGCTTCCTAATAGGTACACAGCCCTCCTTCCCTTTATGAAATTTCCGTCGCAGTTTCTTGTTTCTGCTGTTATCACTCAGAAATTTCAGTGACGATCTTTTCCTGTTAACAAATATCGGACCTCCCGATGACACTTATTAACTGCGTTGTTACAACCGTTGCCATGGTAAAGCTTAACAGAAATTTGGGGCCTTATCGAATAGTATTTGTGTCTGTGTGTTTAATACTAAATACTGCCGTCATCCTAAACGGATATATTCACTAGGATATATAATCAAAATACATTACGACTCTACGCATTCTAGTGCCAGAAATGTGATTGGCCCTGACAGATAAATTTGTACGTCTCTGTAGTAAAAGAACTTACGGAGAAGAGTGCATTTTCGAATTATAAGTACGTACCTTATTCCACCGAAAAAAGAATCCTTACATAAGAAACAGCGTCTGACAGCTACAGTTGCGAATAAAATCACGTAAGGTTTAAATGTGGGGTGGCTGGTGTTAACACCACGAGGATCAAACTTCTATGTTTCTTAAGCACTACAAGAATTTTCCAACATACCTCTCGCCTATTTTATTATTAAACTTATTTTTTATCACCAATGATTTATATCAAAACAAAACTACAAACACTTTCCAAGCTATAAAATCATTTATATACATAAAATACTCTCAAGGATTGAAGTTCTATTAAATTTTTGTGATGCATAATAGGTTGTCATTAAAGTCTACAATTGCATATTCGTATCATTAAAATTGAAGCATGCAGGTAGACCAACTTAAGAAGGATGCTCTAAAGCAGTGGTGAATAACCTGGGGTACGCGTACCTCCGGGGGTACGCGAAGACATCCTAGGGGGTACGTGAAATTTTAAAAAAATATATATTATTTTATGATAAACACTGAATAATCAGTAATGTAATTTATTTAATTTATTTTATATGTAGATTATATACTACGTATAACTTGAATTATACACCAACAACTTTGGGGGTACAAAGTTTAAGAGAAATTATATCTGGGGGTACGCGAAGACATCTTAGGGGGTACGTGAAATTTAAAAAAAAAATATTATTTTATGATAAACACTGAATAATCAGTAATGTAATTTATTTAATTTATTTTATATGTAGATTATATACTATGTATAACTTGAATTATACACCAACAACTTTGGGGGTACAAAGTTTAAGAGAAATTATATCTGGGGGTACGCGAAGACATCTTAGGGGGTACGTGAAATTTAAAAAAAAAATATTATTTTATGATAAACACTGAATAATCAGTAATGTAATTTATTTAATTTATTTTATATGTAGATTATATACTATGTATAACTTGAATTATACACCAACAACTTTGGGGGTACAAAGTTGAAGAGAAATTATATCTGGGGGTACGCGAACAAAAAAGGTTGAACACCACTGCTCTAAAGCACATCACACCGAAGAATTTATATCTGCCTTGCACCAATTTGAAGTCCGCCTAACACGGCAAAGAACAAAAACTTATTTGGTTGCACCAATGCTACTCAAAACTCTGGGAACCTAACCAATAACCAAAGAGTTATGTCCTTCTGTAATCGTTATTTTTTCTTTCCGTGGTAAGATATTAGAGGCTTAAACATACAACATAAACCATAACTATTATTCAGTGCCGCGGCCAGCCAGTGAATTTCTAATTACTTTGATTGATTTATTGGTCGAGTTTCATGAACGAGTAGATAGAAAGACGTAAGAACAAAGCAAAATAATCATAAAATAAAATAAAAAAATGATATGCACCTTCGCATGTGCCCGGCACAACATGGACTCTTACTATACTAAAGCCGTAGTTAACAAGGCGCCTCCTTTAGCTACACGTCACAACGGAGGGCAGAGTTACTTGCAGGAAGCAGCCGAACTCCTTAAATTAATTAATTAAGTAATTTCTCTCCGCGTTAAATATTTTCGTCTCAGACGAGGTTTGTCGTCTGTGCACTCGATAATCTTCAACAAAATGCATCGAAAAAGAGGAATTTCTGTCTTCGTCATTTTCCTAAGGCAACGACTGTCGTATTTTGCTACTTTTCATTGCTCAATTACAACACAATTTTAAAATTTCCAGCTGTCAATCACGTGATGTGGAAAAGATATTCTCCTCAAAAAAATGGGAGTTACTTTACGTTCGGAACATTTGTACGGACCGAATTCTTAAGCGTTACTTACAAAAAAGGGTGAAATACTAAATTTTGGACACTTTCGCGGAGACATCGTGGGGGCGTTCTTTTACGTAACAGGCGTAAAATTATACGAGCGGCGGCCAACAAAATTGTGACGTGACTCAAACACAAACTTGTTAAGCCTTTCCGGACCCGGAAACTGCCAAGTTGCAAACTCCAGTTAAATGACGCTTCACTAACATCAACCATTCACAATACAAGAACCACGTTCTGTTCTTCAAAAGACTTTTGTTGATGGAATGAAAAAGCTATCGGCCGAGGGTGGGGGGGGGGGGCCCTCAATTGAACTTCAGTCATAATTCATTGTGTTCCTTACGTTTGTCCGACACCCTCCAAACTATTCTGAAACTCCTCCCGGCGGTCAAAATAATTACAAGGCGACCTATTTTATTCATCTGAGACCCTTTCAGACCACCTGACAAGCGAAGAATCTCATTACAGCGTAAGAACTTCAGACCTCAATAGCCTATATACATTACAAAGCAAACAGTTGAACTGATGTCTTATTCAACCCCTTACCCATTATCTAACAACATGGGGCCGAGTCCTTCTTGAGAAGCTAACAGTCGCACAGCTTGTAATGAAATTACACGCCCACCACGGAACAAAACCACTGACAAGCTATCGCCCGTGGTCCTTATTCTGAGACAGATGAATCCAGCCCACATCTTTCCATCTTACTTCCGTCAGATACATTTTAATATCATCCTTTCACCTTCGCTTAGGTCTTCCCAGAGGTCTCTTCCGTTCAAATTTGTGACTAAATGCAGCGTAATTTTTAATCGTCCGCATGCGTGCTGAACACCCCACCCATCTAACTGCCTTTACACATTTGAGTCTGTCTGTCTGCATGAAATATTGCACCAGGCGGTATTTGAACCATAGAGCAACTGACAGTATATCGAAACTTCATTCAGCTCTCCAATATTGCCATGCAAATGCCTGCACGATCTTTGAACTCGTTGCCATAGAAACAATGAATTATTCACGAATTTCCGTGAAGCCGATTCGAAACAGTGTCACAGTCGCCCGCCGAATATTTTAAAAATCTTATTTTATAAAAGCGAAGCGACAGACGGACAAACTTCCTCGAAAGCCTTGCTCATGTCAATAGAACAGAACAAAGAGAGTGAAACTTTATCTGCGGGGAAGAAATGTTTGTATCGGCTTCAGCATTGCAGTCGGCGCAAAACGTGATGGAGTTTCAGAGTACCAAATTAGAGGCCTGCTGCCAACTTAGGCGCACAGGTGTGCCAACCTTCAAATCAGCATTTAATTCCCCGACAACTCCGAGCAAGAACGTCGCAAGACGAATCTAAGAGTAATGTACAAACGGAGAATGAAAAAATGTTCCGAACGCACAAAAAGAACATAACAAATGATAAAATACATCGACACGATCAAGTCGCCATTCTTGGACAACTTCTATGCTAAGAAGCTTCTGAACTTGAAATAGCATCGTTTTAAGTTTAATGATCAATAAATCTGACGATCACTGATCGCTAGACATACTGGCAGCTGAAGACACGAGATTCTGCCCTCTTCTGTGTGAGAAGCCCTCATTGCTTTCCTTATTTGAAAAGAAAAAGTCTTTCAATTCTCATTTTACTCGTAAACGCAGTACAAAAATGGTCCAGTTTCCTGATACAGCATCACGTTCCTTGCGTAATGTATTTATTACAGCGCGAGACAAGCACGTCGTGTTGGGTGCTGTATAAACTTCGTGGCCAGAATTATTCTACCTTGGCAACAGACGCAACAAATCCCAGAGTTTCTACAGGACAGACCTAAGAAAATTCTTTCTTTCGAACAAAAACTACCGGGTGGCCCAATGCTGAATGCCGAGCCTCAGACAACGAACGACAGAGAGTAGGAAGAACTTGGAGAAACTCAGATGACGAACTTCGAACATTTGTGGGGTTGCCTTCATCAAATATTATTACCGTCATAAAATCAAGAATGAGATGGGTGCGTCATGTAGAATACATCCATGCGTTAAGACATCGATCAAGACACGTCAAGCGATAAGACCAAATAGGAGACATAATTACACACGGAAAGAAAGAATTTAAGTCACTCTCAGAGAAATGTGGTATTTGACTGAGGACAAGATTGAAATTAATCAGTGAAAAATCAAAAGCGAACTTCCGTTAACGGAGGTTTAAGTCTCGGGGTTTCTTAAAAAAGCCATATTTCCTGTCCAGCTGACTGACAAAAGAGTTTTGAAGGGAAAATATGTACTACGTAGTTTCTTTGTATTAATAAATTATTTCCTATTAAGTTGTTTTGTGATACTGAAGCCAGTTTTACAGTATCTACCTTAAAAACCACAGATTATAAATTACCAGCAACCTCAAATTTCAAGCCTAAAATTGTACTAAAGTGCTTACCATCTGGGCGTATTATTATTATTATTATTATTATTATTGTCTTCAATGTAGAGAGCAGAAATTTGTTTAAATGAGGGTATATAAAAATGGCAATATTGGTGATTACCAATTATAGGCTTTCCTTTGTTAATAAAATAAATTTCCACCGCCATCATTCCATCAACATCGGCACTGAGTCCATCCCATGGGATGGGGAGGGGGGTGGTTTACAGCTTCTGAACAGTGGACAGACTATTACATTTCTTGTAACAGATTTTTTGCGTACAAAAGGCTCCTATTATAAGAAAGGGGGTAATGCCTCAAACAGCGTGACCACTGATCGAGTACAATTACGATGTAAGTAAGAAAATAATGACCGAACTTCGGTTGCCAAATCACGTGTGATCTTCGTGCGACGGTTCACTAAGCTTTCCGAAACCTTCCACACTATCCCACATTAACCCGATCTACTCACACTGCCTAATCCCACATTGCAGCAAATAACGTTGTCCGAAAATTCCCAAAATCTCTACCGTGTCGCCAGTTTTAGTACTCAGCTTTTGGTAGTCTCTGTCAAATACTGGCGTACAACCGTATCCTTACAAATCCTTATTCAAAAACACATTCCATACTCATTACGCGCTACACAACATATTCAGCTGATACAGCGTTGTTAATGTTTCTTATATCTATCAATATTCCAAGCGATTCCCGACACAAATTCCACAAGTAACGACTGGTTTAATGATTACATGGTAATCTCTGTTCCAAAAATATTGACCACGAGCGGACGTATTTTGAGACAATCCGTAGCCTTACACGGGCGAGGGGGTGGGGCCTAAGGTCTGTTGTGAAGACGCTGCTCACAAATAAACTATGAAAGGGAAGGATACGAGATATCTTAGCCCGTCGTGCTTCGACCTATGTAAGCCAGAAATTTATAGTTTACACTTGATAGCCACGAACAAGCACGCTTCCAGACACTCTGATAAATAACAAGATTAAGGTTGATAATACACTCGAAGAGGGTAAAAAGAGATGAAGAGACTTGTTTGTTTGTTTCGGTTGGATTTTGGAGATGATTTTTCCACTTTCTCTTTCATCGTGTCTACTTCCTAATTCTCCAGACATCCAGAGGCAGAGAGTGAACGGAGAGAGATTAGGCAGTAGAGGCAGACAGCGCTCGCACCTACTGGAGATAATGATGTTTGCGGTTGCCCTTTGTTTCGCCGCTGTCCCATGAGGCCATTTCTCAAATAAGGTCAGTGCTACATTGACCTCTGAGGTGTTCACCTGACTCACTGCCTGGCAACCATTAAGTTGGTCAGGGTTCGATTCTTGGTGGGGGTGTTGATCACCACTGGGACAGATTGGGTCTGGGACCCATACAGCCTGTTAAAAATTAAGGGGCCACTTTTCCCGGTTGTAAAATGGCTGATGAAGTCCACGTGACAATTAACACCCGTGTAAACAGACTTCATTTCTTATTAGGAAAATGAAGGACAAAACTTATGTCTGAGGGGAGGGTGTGATGGGAGTCCTACTTGACACTTTGAAGGAGAAAGTGGCCTATATATTTAAAAAAAACCGCGATTCACACCTCCAAGAAAACACACCAAAGCACTGCCATGAACATAGGAAATACGGCAAACGGAACACGTGGACACAAATCGCTTTAGTCATTATTCACTGTGGTCACCTATGAAGGACAGAAGGGAAATTGGGTTCAGAATAATTTTATATTTCAGATCAGATTCCTCCAGGATCCATGTAAAATTTATTTTTCATACGTAGTTCATTTTGATGATCCAGAAACAAAGCGTAATTCAGTTCCTCGGCAAGGTTCCACCAGAGAATGCTAACCGAATTGGTGGCTTGCAGTGACGCAATGCATGTAACTTGATCGATAAATTAGTTGCTGTGTTATCACCAAAATACAATTTGATTCCGGCAGAAATTTCCCAAGTGTATCCCTTTCAGAGAAGTGTGTCATCTGTACAGTTTGTTCACAAACACAGACTTGCTAAGAAGAGATATTCAGTGCGACTTTAAATTCCTGTCATTGGGACCGAAACTGTTGAAAAGTTTTAGATCAATGGACCATTCGCTTTGAGCGAAGAGCACAGTATGTAATGCTGAGAAGGGTCACGATCACTGCTTTGTAATTTTTCAAACCAAAGTTCATAACAAGCCTTCCATTAGGCGCCAGATAAATCTTTCAATTAAAAGGGGGCTTTTAAATAATGCGAAATTCGTTCGCAAGGAGCAACTGCATCAGAATAAGTTACTGAAGTTCACGTCAAATATTTTATTTTTACTTTCGTCTTATTTGTAATTACCTAAACTGATACAACGATTTCCCACAAAGAAATTAATTGATTAGGCAGGAAAGGCTGTCCAAAACAACAATCTTTACTGTGTCCACAGCTCAACAGGTGATCTGCATAAATAGTACCAATTTCTGACGTGTCATTAACTAAGCAATTAAATACATAACCTGTACCTGCCCTTTTAAATCTAAGCACTCTCAACATTAATAGTTCAGCCCGTACCGCGAAGAAAACACAACTCTTCACCATTACAAAGATCAACTAGTCATATCTAAAAATATTTAATAATCCAGCCCGTACCGCGAAGAAAACACTACACCTTACCATTACAAAGATCAACTGGTTAACCTTGTTTAAGGAAATAATACGACTAAAACGCTAATTAACCTTTGGAGCCGAAGCTCTTTCAAATGAAACTTAAGAATTCAGTCCGTACCGCGAAGAAAACACTACATTTCACCATTACAAAGATCAACTGGTTAACGCTGTTTAAAGAAATAATCGCTGTTTATTCTGATAATCACACGAAACCCATAATGAGAGTCTATTAACCCGTCTAAATCGTATTTAAAGATTTAGCCCGTACCGCGAAGAAAACACTACACCTCACCATTACAAAGATCAACTGGTTAACGCTGTTTAAGGAAATAATCGCAGTCTACAGTGCGAATAATATGAAATGTGTAATTGAAAATTCAGACTTATGGATAAATCAGGTGGGACTTGTACTGTAGTTACCAGCAGACTTTAGAAATTAAAGGAAAAATTTGCCTGAAACAGAAACACGTACACGTACTTCTTTGTTCCATTATAAGCATGTTTTGCCGTACAGACAGTTCAGATAGACGTTTCGAGAGCAGCTGGGATTTATCTAAGTGCTCACTACTCACAAGCAGATTGGAACCAACTTAACTTACGAGCAACGCCTTCAAGGAATGGTTTAATCGAGATTTTTGGATTGTATAATGCTGGTCGCCGTGGATCCCTCTTCGGCCTATCTGATGAACCTATATTAGCACAGGGGCCCATAAAGTTACGTTCAGATATCATCAACAACTCCGGTCATGTATAACCAACTACACGCCTCTGCTGCCTAATCTGTGAAGGTAGAATTTTACAGATGATGATTCATTTAACTTTCCTTGTCTTAACACAAATAGAGGTCATTACGTGACCGAATATTACATCCAATTAAGAGCCATATTTTCAGACCCAATTTATTTAA
The DNA here is from genome assembly GCF_977971745.1 of Zootermopsis nevadensis. Classification (NCBI taxonomy): domain Eukaryota; kingdom Metazoa; phylum Arthropoda; class Insecta; order Blattodea; family Termopsidae; genus Zootermopsis; species Zootermopsis nevadensis. The sequence goes on from NW_028259134.1 coordinate 23,167,767, forward strand.
TGTCCAATTTAATATTATCCTCCGATCAACGCGAAGTGGTCCCTCTACAATGTTTTGCGATAATTTTTCGAGTTTCCTCCATGCGTGCTACATTCCCGTTTATTTGTTATTTTCTTATAACAGAAACTAATACTTTTTGTTGCATGCTTTCAAGCACGATGCAAATAACATTAAAAGTTATATAAATGTCCTTAGGAACCCTGACAAAAGCTGAACATGATACTTTTTCTAAATGAAATAAAGGCAGATGTCTCGAAAGACAATTGCATCTTCCCCGGTTTCGAACCCACAAGCTGTCTGAAGATTTTGTATTATTCTGGTCAATAAACCAAATTTCACACGGATGTTCCATGAAAGCCTGATAACAAAACAGTTCCTCACTTTCTGATGTTATCATTTATTAATACATGCCAGAAAAGTATTTATTAATATCCAATTACATGAATGTGATACCTGTAAGCCACGTAAATTTTGGCGTTTTAATATTTTTGGATGCAGTCTGGTATGGCTCAGAAGATAATTTCCTTCTGATAAATTGTGTCAATCTGTACATAACATTAAAAATTATCCTTATTTTGTACTTTAAAAGCGTAACTTGGAATTTAATTGATTAGGCAGGTGTGTTGGCCCAGGGCCTCTGCCTCCAGTGCATCTGTGGCGAAGAGGAAAGCAATAAGCCAGCGATATCAACTACTGCTTCCACAGTCTGCTAAATTAAGACCACAAAATAAATTATACCCTCCTGAACAAAACCCACCTTCCTCTGAACTGAGGTGAGGTTTCTGGAACACGTGACCATTTTGGCACGCAACGAGATGGATTAACCACAACGTGGACAAACAATGGAAGTAGAGTGTTGGCGTTATTGATTGGTTCTTGATGTTATGACTCATCTCTCATCTAAATGATATTTAAGAATTCAGTCCGTACCGCGAAGAAAACACTACACTTCACCATTACAAAGATCAACTGGTTAACGCTGTTTAAGGAAATAATACGACTAAAACGCTAATTAACCTTTGGAGCCGAAGCTCTTTCAAATGAAACTTAAGAATTCAGTCCGTACCGCGAAGAAAACACGACACTTCACCATTGCAAAGATCAGCTGGTTAACCTTGTTTAATGAAATAATACGACTAAAACGCTAATTAACCTTTGGAGCCGAAGCTCTTTCAAATGAAACTTAAGAATTCAGTCCGTACCGCGAAGAAAACACCACACTTCACCATTACAACGATCAACTGGTTAACGCTGTTTAAGGAAATAATCGCTGTTTCGGATGTTAAAGTAGGCGATATATGAACTTACCACAGGGCTTTTAAGGGCTGCAATGAAGAATTTTATGTAGTTAAGTGGTTTCTGATTACGCAACAAATTGATTAGCGTGTAATTGTAAGTCATAACCTAACCCTCTGGCGTTGAAAATTAAGAATAACGTTAAGATTAAGATTAACAAACCCATGGACAAATAAAGATCTAGCATCTCCTGCCTTATAATCGGTAAGTCCTGCGTTCTGTTCTCGGCTCTGACTCAGGCTGTCCCACGTTTCACTGTCGTCTTCAGTTCCTTATATCTTAAAATAGACCACGACCGCTGGCTTACAAATTCTTTCAACTTTATAATTCATGATCAACCTATATTAAATTCTATATTACAAATGTAAGCATCAGGTTCAAGTAGCTTCTTTAAATAAATTAACCAAGGATTAGTTAACGATGTCAACGTTAATTTTACAAAGAATATAATACAGCAACATGGAAGTTACATGAAATATTCGATTTTAAATCCGATGGTGATAACTGATAACCAATGACCCACTGGAGCTAGACATGAAATTTGGTACCAAGATAGACCATAGACACGCATACAAATTCTCTACGGAATTTCTTTATACTCCAATAAACACGAAAATGAAGACAATGCAAAACTCTGAGGTTATGTCAAACGTATTTAATACAAGTAATCAATTTTTTTTCCCCTAAAAGTAGACTTTCTCTGTTCGGCCCATGTCATAAAAAACATCAACTAATGATATGTTTCAATATATAAAAATCTCAGATCGCAAATGGTGTCGAATTACAAAAAAATCATGACGTGTACATGATTTAGGAGAAAATGGTTGTGGTATATTTTATGGTAATTTGACATCCTCTTGGATAAAGTTAGGAAAAGCACGAACTGCGTTCGTCAGAATAGACAGCCTCAGGGCCTAGACTTGAACCCAGTATCTCCAGAATAAGTATCGCAAGTGCCAACCAATCAGCCGAGACGCAAAATCAATTAAACAAAACTTCAGTTAATTAAAAAAAGCACTGGCATGACATCTGGCGGTAGAATTTGTTGTGACGGTGGATGATCTGAAAAAAAAGAAGCATTTGGAGGGGGAGGGGGGGAGCTTTTTTTCCGTTCTATTTTTCATCCGTCTCAAAAGGAGCTACCTGTGCTGTGAGAGCGAAACAAAAGACGGGATTATTTTGGTTTTGTATCAGGTTCACTATTTCACGCCTCGTAATAACGTGTACAGTTCGGGAACTCAACAAATGCCCCCCCGATCAAAAGAATTCTCTTCAGTATAATCATCCATGGTTCTCCCGATCTTAAGTGTCCCTCCTAATACCTAACCTGACTTCCTTCAAACGCTGATGGTGACTCAGCTGATAATTTTATATTATGTGCAACATATAACACGTCATCTTTTTTTTTTTTACAAATGTGGTTGATCTTGAAACGTAGCGCAATCACGATATATCGATATTACAGTAATCATTTTTATCATCGCAGTGAATGTAAGCTCAGAAGTAAGGAATTAATAAACGAAAGGGAATCTTAAGCGAAACACGAAAAGAATGTCACTAGAGACAAGCAACAGATATAAGGGAATCCGCAACCACGCAACGCAGATGTTACACAACTTATTTCCGAAGGCTAGAAAACACAAATTGCCTGAAAAACAAAAACGTACACTATTTCCATTACGTTCGCCAAAATACCCGAATTTGAGGCTCTACGATCTAACGGGTGTTGCAAGATACTAATGAACCACATAAAGACAGCACGGACTTAGTAAGAAAATTTTTTATTCGTTCAATAAAACCTAGAAATACACTCAACTTTAAAACTATTTACGAATTCATCATCATTGGCTCTACAGCCCTGAGTGGGCCATGGCCTTCAAAAATCTTCTTGCATTCCTTCATCTGATTTCGTAACAAATTGCTTTTTACAGGGTGAGGTTGTCATCCCTCCACGCCCAACCCCCAACCTGGAGGACCAGACCTCCGTATTTACAGCCCCCGGAGGTAGGGTGGCCCAGCTATACCCCCAGGCACTGGGTAGCTCGGGTACCTCGGGGATGCCAGTCCCCGTACCCACTGATGTGGGTCCCTGAGGGGCTATTTACGAAATAATTATACGTAATACTCTAAATTAAAATGTCAGCACGTTTCAGCTCGGACACAACTAAACGGAATGAGATCAAATTTGGTACTGGCAGGTCTACACTACAGTATCTTAATGATGAAAATGTTATCACGCAATTTTTAAAAAGCGCTTAATTTTATCATAATTAAAGTTCGTTCTCCGTCTTAATTTCATTCGTCAGATGAAAGCTTGGATTTTTTTTGTAAACCGAAGAAATTTATGTCAGACACTACAGAATGTACCCCGAATTGTTACGTATTAATTTCATTCTTAACGTTTACTTACACAAATCTGTATTTAATTACGCTGTTTCAACTCCAGAATGTATTTCTTGTCGAAATAAAATGAAATATCACAAAGCATTAATTTGCAAGTATTTGGAAACAATCGATCGTGGCCTATTTAAAGACACTATCGCCAATAGATTAATTTACTTTTCGCTGGTCTGAAGCTCGGATTAACTTAAAATTATTGCGAAGTAGGTGGGAGCAGCCGATAAGGCGATGTGTTTGCAGTGTTACTATGGAGATGCTAAATGGCTTGACTGTTCTATGAAAGACTCAAAAGTGTAAGATGTTACCAACTTCAGAACAACAACAAAAACACGTCAGGAGTCCATTGCCTAGAAATTCTCGGTACTGATTTGTTCTGACTGTAAGGGGAAACCAGTGGACGCGTTTTGGAGAATGACGAGTAGTAATTTTGGAATTAAAGAAGTCTTTCGAGGCAAGAAATATGGGATTATGTTTTGGAAAGGGAACGAGGCAAAAGATTGGCGCATTTAGCACGGCGACTGCACAAGAACTGCTGAGTTATTTGAGACATTCGGCGTATGAAACAGGTTAAGGAAGGGACGTACTTTTCCATGACTACGAAGACAGAAAACTTCTCTCTTTATTTTTCATAAACGTATTTGCGCCATTATTTATGACCTTTTAATACCCTGAAGGCACAAGTCTGATCAGGCCCTTGAATAATAAAGAGTATAAGGAAAATTAATGAATAAGATAGATCAGAAAAAGAAAGTGTAAGAACAATTGTTTTAAAATCACCTCCGTACCTGCTTTATTCACAGTCACCACTCCACTTACGTGATTTATTTCTGATAACTTAGTGCGAAATGGTTAACAAAGACAAAATCGAGAGCATTACAGAGAGTAGCTCAGCACTTACTTTATTTCCGGCGATTATACTCAAAAAGAAAAAAAAAATGTAAGAATGGCGAGACATGACGGAGATTAGAAATGTATACAAAATTTTACCTAATAATACCTTAGTATCAGTGAGAGGTGGAGTAATTTATTTCTTCGTGGTCCTTATTTTGGCACCCCTGCTCTAGAACTTTTAAGGATGAGTGACAGAATATCAAGGCGGCCTTGTCTTCCGAAGTCTGGTTCGGATTCCGTCTTATCTTGACAGTAGTGGCGAATGATGTTCTGTTTAAGTAACTTCAGTTGTCATGGTATTCTTTCTTTCAAATGCATAAGATGAACGCATGATGGGAAGGTAGTGTCTGTCCTCATGTCTGAATGTATCCAGCAGATTAACCCTTTGAAGCCGAAGAGAGAGAGAAAGAGGAATTTGGCGGGGGGAGGAGTGAGAGACACTTCGATTTCAGGGGGGGGAGAAAGAGCTTCTTATAGCTAGAAGGTCCCCAGGCAATGCCCGCTCGTCCTTCTGTTAAGGATAAAGTAAGAGTGAAGGCGTTAGTGTGATGATTGGCATAAAAGACGGAATTTTGAAATTTTGTATTAGCGAAAGCTGAGGCTATTAATTTGGAAGTTTAATATATAATTTAGAAGTTCCTACTGAGGGGAGGGGGGGGGGTAAATTTTGACGGCGTTAAGGGGTGGTAAATTTTGATTAATTTAAATCGGGAGGGCTGCATGAGAAGCTTGCAGTGGCGACTTGGAACTTGGGAACCATCTCAGCATTTGCTTGAAGACAGAGGAAAACCAAGGAAAACCTGTGTCGAGATGGCCGGTCCCAGGACCTTCCGGATGCGCGCTGACTACTAGCCAGCGGTCCGGCGGACAAAAGAGGAATTTTTACGACCCCTAGGTTTCCCTAACTTGTGCCATGGGCTTTATTGATAAAGTCAGGTACATCTGGTGCAATAATACAACATGACATGATGGGGTGCAGGTCATCCGTGTTTCCGTGGTCTTCTTCAGCTGATGGTTTCGTGGTCTGGTCCATGGCAGGAGTTCCGCTGGAGCGTCCTCCGATGAACGGCTGGCTAAAATGAGTAGGGTTTCGCCCAAAATGGACTTTACTTTATTTAAATATGTGTAATTTGTAGGGTATGTGCAGAATCAGTCCCCTAGTAGGGCCCGCGGTCGCGTGTATTTGTCATAAATGGGGTCATATTGACCTAATTGCCTAATTTGGGAGTTCTCACTCGCTTGACTTTTGGCGTAAAATTTATTTGCTAGCTTCCTGACATGCTCATCTAAATTATATTTAAGAATCCAGTCCGTACCGCGAAGAAAACACAACACTTCACCATTACGAAGATAAACTGGTAAACGCAGTTTAAGGAAATAATCGCTGTTTACACTGAGAATCATACGAAACACGTAAATATATTCACTGGGCACATTAAAAAACGAGATACGCCGTTAAAATCGAATCTCAAAACGCCAAATTTGACATTCGTCTGTACGGATCCGACATAACAACTACTTCATGTGGGGCCCAAACTAAAATAGATTTTCTCAAAACGGCTAACACACGATCACAATCGACAATATTTTATTTATTTATTTGTTAGACTACGTAGCGTCCAATGACAGGAATGATGAAAAATAAATGGGAAAGTTCATGTAAGGAAAAAGTAGTGGCCTGACTTCGAGAAGTGCTCCAGTCAATTGCCTGGTGGGACTGAAGGAAACCTCGATCAGAATAAACGATGTTCGGACAGAGATGTGAACCCGGTACCTCCAAATGGGAGTATATGTTTACATATACACATAGGCCTGTATATTAAATATAGGAGATTGTATACAACACCTCATTCTTTTAATTTATAAATAAAATTCCAATCTACGGAGCAGACCGTCACCCAACGAAACAGAACGCAAAGGGCCTATGAACCACGTAAACTATTTTTAGAGTCCAGAGAGAACATTTTTACGATCTATTCATAGGCTATATAGTCTCTCCACAAGTTTACTGGTACACACATACGATTCTGCTGTGTTCCAGCGTCTGTTCATTTGCCAATATATGCTAAAACACGTTTCTGATTACCCATAAACCTATTTCTCAGCTCCCATTCTGTGAAAGATTCCTTTTACCACACAACAGACAACTCGCGCGGTGTTTGTGTTTCTATGGCAACCCACAGACACTGTTCATCGTTGGCGTTACGTGTAACAAAGCCCTACAGTTTATAGAGAATTTCTTTCGGATTACGTAAATCTACGAATCTGTGGAATCACACAGTCGATTTTTTCATTAACTTTTATTATCAGCTGTTTCCATAAATCCTTCCGACGCCCTATTTAAAATGTCAGAGATGTATAAACGTAACAACAAAAGCCAAAAACACACAAGATGAAAACCGAATATGTTATTTTAAAAGGGGTTGAGTTCTGAGCGCGAGGGAACAAACAGCAGTTTAAAAAGGACTCGCCATAGACGTAGAGAATTTTGAGGATTCCGAAGGATTTATAAAGAGAGAAAGATGACATAACATTATTCCGGGACTCTCACTTTTTTACTTTGTCCGGAGATAGGGATTAGCTCTATCTAGTGTAGGAACCTGAAGACGGAGATAGAGTCCCATCCCCGAAACGTCGTTTTACGTTTTACATTTACTAGACGATGGATAATATCCAAGAAAATTTTTATTCAATTGACTCTTCACCATCGTCAAGAAGTTTTAGATTTGATATATTGTATTATTTTACGGGAGGATCAGATGATAAGAAAATGAACTCTCTTTGAACATGACATATATATGCCCTTCGGCATAAAAAATCTTAAGGAAAAACTACTCCCGTTACGAAGGAGTAGATGGGAGGATATTATTAAAAGTGATGTTTTAAAAAAGTCTAGTGTAATGGTG